>NC_141677.1:3480000-4080000 GCF_028749965.1 Puma concolor | reverse complement strand
GAGAGAGATAAGAGAGAGAGATGCACACCCTGGGGTTAGGGTTTCTGTCTTGTATGGGCTGTTGTTAACTAGGGGGCAGATTATTCATTACTTGAGGCATAATTTCTTGGAAGCAGGGTTTCCTGCTTTTTTTTTCTTCCTTATTTGGATCCAGGTTCCTGTCATGGCACCTGCCATCTTGGGTATGTCTGGTTTGATCCTGCTTCTTGTGGCTTTTTTGGGGAACGCTGCCAGCTCAGGCCTCTGACCTTCCCGATAGCTGCCCATGACTTCCTCTTTGCTGGCTTCCAGGTATCCTGTTAGAGCCTAGCTAGCTGCTTCTCACAGATACCCAGGGATGAATATAATTCCAAATCAGGAAATATTATGCCTCCAACTCCATTCTTGTTTCTCAACATTACTTTGGCCATGTGGAGTCTTATGTGGGTCCATACAAATTTCAGTATTAATTTTTCTATTTCTGTGAAAAATGCCATTGGATTTTTGATAGGGATTGCATCGCATCAGTCTGTGTACTGCTTTAGGTGGTATGAATATTTTAACAATATTAATTCTTCCAGTCCATGAACAGGGGATAGTTTTTCATTTATTTGTATCTTCTTCCATTTTTATTATCAACTTTCAACCTTCTCCTTTTCATTTTGTAGCCAATGTCCTTATTCAATTCTCTTTTATAAAGAGAAGTTATCCCAAAGTTGTATTTAACGCTGTTGTATAAATGCAAACTAAATACCCTCAGCCAAGAAGAGGGTAGAAAAGGAAAATCGAAGAAATAAAACAGTTTGTCACTTACACATAACACTCTACCAAGTGGATGTTTTCATAGAATGTGAAGTAATTCTCATAACTCTTTCTTTTGCACAATTCTTTTCTATTCGTGTTTCTCTCTCATTCTAAGTACTTCACCATACCGAGTTATAATCTACTTCTAACTCTGACATAGCAACTGAACATCATTTAACAACTTTATTTGCTGTTCAGTTGAAAAAAGTTTCATTGGACCAGTGCTGGAAGGAGATGGGGGAGAAATACTGGCTCTGAATGATTAAGAATGTTGCCTCACAAATGAGTAATTCTAAGGGATTAAAAAAAGTAAATTTGGCATACACAGTTCTGTCGATTATTGCCTTTACAAAATAAATTTAGAACATGCTTCCCAACTATATAAAGCAGGTTCTCTTATAGCTTTCTCACAAGATCAATCACTACATCAGACTCTTTGCAACAACTGGATTTATTCTCCTCTTCCCCCTCACTTTTACACAAAAATAAGTGTTTCCTGCAGATACCCACGTGATTCCACAGGGATGCCGTGGTCTGCCTCTCTGGGCTTGTTGTCCAGGATCTGGGGCATACCCTTTCAAAAGGGGTTCTTATTTGTAGGCACATTATAAGCTTTGGAAAACTTAAGCCAGTAATTTGTATTTCTTTTGGAAATTATTCATAGAATCAATTGATATTCTTAAATGTTCATTTATGTTGAGGGGGGAGGGCAGAAAGAGAGGGAGAGAGAGAGAATCCCAAGCAGGCCCCACATTCAGCAGGGAGCCTGACAGGAAGGTCTGTCTCAAGACCATGAGATCATGACCTGAACCAAAATCAAGAGTGTGAGGCTTAACCGACTGAGCCACCCAGGCACCCCTGAATCAGTTGGTATTTTTCATCAGGAGCTATAATCTGTTGGGCCTTTCTTTTGTGCTTAAGACATTATATAGTTCAATAGATGACTAAATGCTTATTGAATGAATCACCTATTAATTACTTCATCCCTACACTGAAAACCAATTATGGTATGCAATACCATATGGATAGTTTATTTGAAAGAGAAAGAACATGTTAATAAACACCCTTTGTTTCTTGAAGAGCCAGAGAGAGATTGTGTATAGTTAGCATATTGGGTCCTGGTCAGAGTCAGTAACTATTTTCTGAGATCATCCACAGTTACCTACCTCTAGAACATACCTGCAAACTTTCTGAATGAAATCAAGCTCCCAGTGATAAGGTAGAAAATAAACATTAAAATGCAATAAAATATTTATATCACTATTTTAATCAGTTACAGGATGGCCAAAATTTAATTGTTCCTGAAACATCGCCTTTTTAAAAATTTGGGACGTCAGGTAGCTCCATCAGAATATTTAAAATAAGTTGTAAAGACCAAAACAAAGAGTATTTGACGCCAAGAATAGGGGACCCTTTATAGTACTTTAGTATAATTTACAATTCCTGTACCACAGCTATTTTTTTAATTGATACATGATTTCCAGGCAAATATTTAATTAGAGTAGAAATATAACTATTTAAAAACTCAGGAATTATTTGAATGAGTCATATAGCCCTCAGGCAGTTGATAACACATAGCAAACTATTGGGGAAAAATGTTTTTCCAGGACGACACTTTTAGATCGAACTCCAATAATGAAGTTGCTCTCTCCCACAGGTGCCTATGTCTGTGGTGCGTTTAGGACAGTCAGACATCCTCTCTCCAGAAATAATTTAAACTAAAAGTCTGCCATGAGGCAGCCAACCTTCCTAATCTAACAGACCGAAACATTTGTTGAGGCTATGCAAAAACTGGAGTCGACCATATCAGATTCAGTGGCTGGTGTCGGGTGCAACATTGCTACTTAAATCACAAAATAAACCTTATCTCCTCTACGGGTTCTCAGCTTCGTTCTGAAATATACAAATTCCCTTTTCCTATAAGGGAATTTAAGGGGCAGCGAGAATTTTACCTGTACTGAGCTCTTTCTCCATAACTGAAGGGAGACTGTGATTTTCAGATACTCTAACGGAAGCTTAGGTTAAAGGTGAAACACCCGGTTAGCTAAATTTGATTGAGGTGATCTTAGACTTTGATTCTCTATCACAAGAATATGATCATATTTTGTATGCTTTGAAAGATACAAGCTAAAATAAATAAGTCAAAACAAAAATCCCTCTCTGACATCCAGTGGCACACAAAAAAACACGGAGTGTTTCTGTTCCTATTGCCTGAAGATGTACTGAACCTGAGTTAACTTTTCCAGGACACAGACTGGGCCATTGTCCTGATTACAAATACTGGTACCGTGCGGTGTGCTGAGCTACCAGACCTGATCCTTTCAATATGTACATCGTCCCAGATTGGATGACATTTTTTAATGCTATTTTTAAATCCGTGTTTTAATGCTTTTGAAATTCAAGTCAGAAATTGGGGGTGGAAGGCAGTGCTGTTATCCTGTTAGATTCTGCAGAATTGGAATGGCTTGGGATGAATTCCTGGTCTCGTCCAATGCCAACTTTAACTCTGTTCTCTAAACTCATTACACTAAAATCCTACAACTTGTGTGAATATGTCTTTTACCTATCTAATTTTTCATCATTTCTCTATAAAAATATATGGGATATTGAGTAAGTAGAAATTATTGTTGAAGGCCATTATCATGATATAGGAGATAGTAGAGATACAACTAGTTGTGGTTGTTGTATTTGTTGTTGTTGTTGTTGTTGTTGTTGTTTTCCAATTTGGTTTAGATTACTAATTCTGGAAATACTCTGTTTACCAGTTCAACTTAAAAATTAAAGAAAATAAGCTGAAATACATTTTTTAAATTCAATATTAGCAAATAATTTAAATTCCTCCTCTTGCTAAGGGTCAATTTCCAAGCATATAATCTCACTTGTGGCTCTTCTAACATTTCCTGCCCAGTGGACGGTGCCCGAGGAGAATGCTGGTTCCACTTACCAGCTCCCAGGCGCAACCCAGAGTCAAATCTGTCATTTCAGATTATTTACAAGCAGAGGCACCTGGGCCCGACTGTAACGTAATTCAAGTTTTCCTTCCAGCCCCATCCAGCTTCTCATTCAGCATCCGTGTCCCAACTTCTGGCCCATTACGCTGTCCCTCTAGGCACATGGGGCCATGAGGCCCACCATTCCCAGCCTCTCCAGACAGGTAGCCATCGCCTGGGAAACATATCTTCCTGCACTCTTTTCCAAGGAATAACTAATTACCTTAAGACAAATTTTCAGGAACACATTTTCTAAGATAAATTTTTCTTTTACCTTTCTTTAACAAGGGATTCATCAATCAGCTATGCCTTCGATGAAAGGAAACATCATCTACACGTGGGCTTGTGGTATCACAAACAGAGTGACCTATGGGTGTTCCCGCAAATCACATACCTCTGACAGCAACAGATTCTACCTACACTGGAGGTAGAGTGGTTTCCTGAAAGTTGTTTGAAGCCAAATCAAGCTCTGTGTTTCTACTAAATGCCATTCTAGTTCATAGGAAGTCAAGTTCATGGCATACTAGTTTGTCTAATATATAGTTGATTTGTTTCTACCAAACATTGTGCTTTTCTATGATGAAACTTTGCAGTGAAAACCGAGAAGATGGGATGCAACTTCCTAGCTTCACAGGCTAAGTTTATTTCACTTCCAGAGTAAGGACTTTTTCCTCGAAGGGGCTAATAGTGAAAAATAAATGGTCATGATGAGACCAAGCATAGAGGTCATTCTCAGGCATTTTTAAAAAACCAAAAGAAGACAGTCAGGAAAGGAGTGTTTGATCCACTTCCCAAAGCACCAGGGCTTGTTCCAAATATTTAGAAACACAGATAACACACAGGTGCGCGTGCGGTTCAGAACAGTGCGATGTCCAAATGTAACTGAATATTTAAGGGCATAATCTTGAGCAACTCCACACAAATGAGATTTGTATGTTGAGCACACCGACGTTTACACTGGAAAAATGTGAGGCTCATAATCCAACACATGGCGCAGGGATGGGACTTGTACAGGCGTCTGGGGCAGGACAGGAGCCAGGCAGTGGTCACTCCACAGCCACGCTACTAGCTTGACCCCTTGTCTACTGATGGAGAACGTGTGTGTACCAGCCGTACTGTGTTGTATTTCCAACTCTGTTTCATTTATCTGTAATAACATTGTTCACCAGCATCAGGAGAATCTTGAGTTTGTGACAGCCGTTGTGCTAACTCATTTGCATGTATCAATGATTCTCAAGTTGCCCCCTGGATACTTCCATGAATGTCACTGTGGCTCTTGATAAAAATTCATTTTCTTGGAGACATCCCAGATATTTTGCGTGAGAATATATGGGCTAAATACCAATTCTGCATTTAACACGTGTACCAGCTGATTCTTATGCATACTACACTTTGAGAACCTTGGGTACATTCCTTCATTAAATCACTACATCAACAAAATGACATGGGTTGTATTATCCCTCAGTAAGGAAACCTATGAAGAAGTAACGTAACTAAAATCAAACAATAAGCACAAATATATTTAGTGATTTGAATACAACAATAAGAAACATAAGTTAGGAAAGCTAGTATTTAAATCCTTAAGTGGCGTTTTTGTTTTTGTTTGTTTGATTTTGTGTGTGTGCCGCTCTATACTGTGGGTTAAATCCTAGTCCTTTTATTGCACTACTAATACGTGATATGATATTATAGAAAGGATATTGGATTGGAGATACATAAGAGGCGCTGCGCTTTTCCGCCTGATTGGGGCACGCACTTCTTACCTCACTGAGGCGGAGCAAGGGCTGGTCCCCGTATGCGAATACACCACCGGCCTAGAAACTAGCAGGTTGGGAAGGAAGTCCCGTCATGGGAATAGGAAGGCCTGGCACTAGGTTGTGGAGCCGGAGCCCAGACACAGGAGACAAAACAGTGTTGGAGGCAACAGCTAGTTCTTTGACTCAACGTGGTAGAATATCCAGGATTTGGGCAGCTAGAGTGGCCGTTGCGTTTGTTGTCTGGAAAACAAAAAGACCCTCATGTGTAGCCGTCGACACTGGGCAAGTGGCCGTGTTAGAGATGTGTCTTTCTGGGCAATTTGAATGATGAAGGGTCAAGAGGGACACCAGCTCTAAACACAGGGAGGATTTACTAAAGTCTACAAGAGCACCGGCTTGATGGGCACTTGGGAGCCACTGTGCTGGGCGGTCTGGAACAAAGAATTGGTCAACAGTAGCCCTTTCCTGGCAAAGGCTTCAGACCAGACACTGGATTCTTTCACTCATGGCACTATGACCAGTTCACAGGCAAAGAGTAATGACAGAAAACTATGGTTATCAGGGTCTGCTGGCTGCTGACAGTGACTGAACCTGAACAGAATAGTGAATACAGTCGTATTTGACAACATCGGCTTCATGGCTTCTACCTCTGCTGCCTGCTTTGTTCCCAGTTGTAGGCAGGATGCTGTCAGTCCCTTAGGATCTGGAAGGTGAACAGCTTCTGCTAACATGCAATATCGTCTTTTTGCTAGAAAGAGATAGAATTAAATAGCGGGAAACAAATTCCGTAGTCAAACCGAGTGACGTTTTGACCGTGGCATAAATTCAAATTAGATCTGGCAAAAGGTAGAAGCAGGCTTTCGCTGTTGGTGTGCCTCTCACATGAAGGTTTTGTTCGTCTGGATGTAAGTGATAGGGATTCTCTTCAGACTGAGCCAGTTCAAGCTTTGGAAACGTGGCGATGTCCCCTTTTGTAATAATTGCGTATTTTAGAACAGAAATGTGAAATACAGAAGAGATGATACCTGATCTGTGTTTCTTTAAACACATTTATCAAAAACTGTGTACCTTGATTTGGTGAATTAGTGTTAATGTTTAAAGAATTACCTACTGCCTTTGCCCAAATGCGTAGCAGTGATAGAAAATATACAAGCAGAGAAAATGTAAAATACAGACGTGAACAGCAACAACAAAAAGAATATCTCGCATCAAGAGTGAGAATCTGCAATGGCTTTTTTGTACTTTAAGCCCAGTTTGCCAAATGTTAAAACTTACTAGAAGCTTGTAATATCAAAACTTGTCGTAAACAAACCAGTGTGCTGTTGGAAAGGTATAGACATGTAAAATAAAAAATCCAGACTCAAACATAGGGGAGGCTTTGCATATCATACAAGAGACATGCTACTGTCTCTAATCTTCACCAGTATCCAATTCTCTTTCTGTTATAGTCACAGCAAATTCCGTTATTTCTCTGCACTTTTGATGTTGGGTAGCACATGCCAATGGGTTACAGCCAAGGAAATATGAAGTGAAAAGTCCATGGAAAGTTGTCCAGTTCCTCTCTTCCACAGCTGCAGGAATCACGGATGGACCTCTCTGTCAATTTTCTGAGGAACATCTACCTTGGAGAGCTATGCAAAATCACAGAAGCCTTTATGTGAATGGGAAATGCAATTTTCATTGTGTGAAAGCACAAAGATTGAGGAATTATTTGGTACCACAATGTGACAGAGCCCATCAGATGCATATTATTCAAATAATCAATTTTATTTAAGGTTAATCAAATGAGATTGATTAATAAGTACATATACGCATAAATTTATAGAGCTTTAGAGGGGGTGGGGTTGATATAGGGAAAACAAAGGCTCAACAGAACCCTGTGATGATTGTCTGGCTAAAGATTTTAAGATTAAAAGGTGATGCCTACTGTTCTGAATGGTTTGCATTAGAAAACATCTCCTTTTGTTCCCCAGGACATCCATAAAATTTCCCGTTTACAAGTGATTTGGCATGAAAACACACAGAGCTAACCCCCCTATGGGTGCCAAAATAATAAATATAGAAACCATGTGTGTTGAAGCAGGAGTCTATTGTTTGAAGCAGTTAAGAGGATTGAAATCCACTGGGCACTTGCAAAAGACATAGATCCTTGGATTTCCTCAGACCCCAGTAATAAGAGTTGAGGGAGAAGTTTGGAACGGTTTTTATAGATCTCGAGGGACGGTTGAATCGTAGCTGGCATTGAAGTTACTGAAATAAGATGACTGAGAGGGAGAAGATTGGTCGTGTCCTTAAATGATTGATTCTGTAGCAACATGGCAACCTGGCCAGAGACCTTGTGGTTCTGCTGGCCGGGACAGAATAAGGGCAGGAGCAAATGGAGCCACGGCATAATTTGTTTTCTCTTGCTGGGTAAGCTGCCCTCTGTGTCATCCCCGGCAGCCATCCTAAACTCACCATCTGTTCAAAGCGAATATTACAGTAGGGGAGTCAGGAGTTCCTGGTAGGATATTGCTTTACCTGTTTATCTGGAAGATAATGGTATCTTAATTGTTATTGATAACCTGTGTGTCTGTCCTTACCATTCTTCTTTAGATATGTGTCTCTGGGTTATTTACATTCATATTGGTGTTTCCCAATCTGACTCTTTAATACCTGGATGGGGCATGAGAAGGTATCAGACTGATTTTTCAGGAAATAAGCTACATAACATGTCATTTCTAGTAAGTTTTTGATGGTTTTAGCTGGAAATGATCCTGAATCCAAAGAACTGCTGAAATTAAAAAAAAAAAATCAAGAAAGAAACTGGCAATTTTGCTTTGGGTTGAATTCCTTTAGAAAAATGAATTAATCAGTCTTAAAAGTACAATTTGTTGTGATTAAGGAAAACCACTTAGGTTTTCTGGTTCTTGTCTTAATTTCAATTTGAGAAAGAAAGAAAGAAAGAAAGAAAGAAAGAAAGAAAGAAAGAAAGAAAGAAAGAAAGGAAGGAAGGAAGGAAGGAAGGAAGGAAGGAAGGAAGGAAGAAAGAAAATAGAAGAGAGAGAGAGAGAGAGAGAAAGAAAGAAAAAGAAAGAAAGAAAGAAAGAAAGAAAGAAAGAAAGAAAGAAGAAAGAAAGAGAAAGACGGGAGGGAAAGGAAAGAGAGAGGGAAAGAAAGAAAAGAAAAAAGAAGGAAGGAAGGAGGGAAGGAAGGAAAGAAGCACACATAATTATGTTTATTTATTTTTCACCTAGTCATGTGATATTTAAAGGAAACTCCCATAGGCATAAAAAGCTTTAGTCTCTATACAGCGAGCCATCAGTGTGAAATATCACTTCCTCTTTAACTGCTTTCACTAGTGGAAAACTTACATTGTTCAATGCCTATCAATTTTGGGGGGCACATGGGCGGTTCAAGTCGATTAAGCCTACAACTCTTGATTTAGACTCCGGTCGTGTTCTCACAATTCTTGAATTCAAGCCCCGTGTCAGACTCTGCGATGACAGTGCAGAGCCTGCTTTGGATTCTGTGTCTCCCTCTCTCTCTGCCCCTTCCCTGCTCGTGCGTGCGCTCTCTCTCTCTCTCTCTCTCTCTCTCTCTCTCAAAATAAATAAACTTTAACAACAACAAAAAAACGCTATCAGTTTTCTTTGACTTGGAGTGTACTCTTTGCACAGATAAACAAAACATTGATGTGTCTCCCCTGTGTGTGTATAGGGCTATTTTTCCCTTTCTGTTCTGCCATGATCTGGTTTTTAAATGTGACTTGTTTCATAGAGGCATGTCATGGATTTTCCAACATCATTCAGAAGTATCTATAATTTCAGAGAAACTCTATCTGGACACACTGGAAATCGTAATAATCATTCAGGTCTAGTGTTTATCTGTGACAGAAAAAAAACACCATATTTTGCAAGTTGACTTATTCCTCTAATCTTTTTGACACCACAGAAGACGGAAGAATCCTGGTAAAGTTAGAATGGGTTTTGTGAGAGATAAATTAGCAAGTATTTTTGTAATGTATTTAGAAAGCCATTTCCATCCCATTTAAAAAAAGTGACCCAGTAACATTCCTACCACCAATTGAAACAAATATCCATTTACTTTAAGAGTCAAACTTGAGGATCACCCCTTTTGGGGTCACATGTAATGCCCCATCTTATCGTCCCTGACCCACGCCTCTAGATGGTATTGAACCAAAAGCTTTGAACTAAGTTTACTTTAGTTTGTTTTGAATATTGACTATGGTCTATGATTTTAATTTATGAGGTTTCCACATTCCCCAAATTCCAAACTTATGTGCTTTTTTTTCTTACAACCTGCCAATATTCACTCTACTAATGATTATAAGATTGCCAATCAGCTGTCATTTTGTGACTCCAATACTCATCATTTTTACATTTATCTCTGGATTCAGAAAGATTATTAAAGTTAACTTAATACAAATGCAGTTGGAAAGCATCTTGGCCGGGATACCTATGCATCCATTTGATTAATCCACAACCCTGTCTTTCTTGTTTAGAGGAGCAATGTGTCTTAGGTTGATATTCTAAGAAATCATTTTGATAGGCATTCAGATCACGTACATATAATTGCTAAAAAATCAAATGTCTTGCCTTCTGTTACTGTGACACTTCTCAGGTGAGTCAACTATAGCCTAATGATAGACTGTGTGGACTCAGGGGCCCGACTGCTGATGTTTGAGGTGACCTACCACCTATTAGGTCTGTGTCCTGAGCTGAGGTACCCCGTTTGTCTGTGCTCCAGTGTCTTCCTTTGTAATTACTAGTAGACAGACTATTTGTCTTCTTTAGTGAATTTAGAAATAAGAAGCCCCCCCCAAAGAGTTTTAATAGTATTTTATGCAGTGACAAAAAAATTTAGCAGTGAGGCACTTCAAAGTGACCATTCCAGATGTGAAGAATTAGATAATCCTTTCCTAGGTGGTTCAGCCATTTTCAAGTATTGTATCAATGGGAAATAGAAAAAAAAATGTGAGGATTCACATTTGTAGCTTAATTTTTATTTTTTTTTAAAGTTTAAATTATTTATTTTGAGAGAGAGAGAGAGACAGTGTGTGCTCATGAAGAGGGGAGGGGCAGAGAGAGAGGGAGAGCCAGAATCCCAAGCAGAGTCCGTGCTGTGGGCACAGGGCCCAACACAGGGCTCAATCCCATGAACTGTGAGATCATGACCTGAGCTAAAACCAAGAGCCAGTCGCTTAACCAACTGAGCCACCCAGGCGCCCCATAAATTTATAGATTTAAATGCATGGACTATGCATCTCTAAATGTTCAGGTCTTCAATACAATTATTTCATTATGGAGCCCTAACCTAACTTTTAAAGCTAAATATTCATAAGAATGTCTCCGTTTTCAAACTCTACTAAATTAGGCTTCATACGAATTTGCCAGCAAGTACAGTTGGAAGACCCGTAGATGGGAACCTCTTTGTAGAAACAAAAAGGAAATGAAGAACCACAAGATGAGACGAATCTTCAAGTGGCATTCAAAGTACATGAGAGATGAGGTGTATTAAAACACATGGTAATAAAAAGTAGCAAGTATTTACCAAACTAAGGATTAAAAAAAGAAACCTAGCCACAGTGTTCTTACACTTCAAACATGAATTTTTATTTTATTTACATACTACATTATATTTTTTATGTATTCATATAATTTTATGTATTTATAAATATATATACATCACTTTACATTATATATGTGAATACTTTATATTTTATTGTGTAATAAGCTTATTATATTATTATAATTATATTTTTATTATAATTATATGTCATGTATGGTATATAATTATGATAATTATATAATGGCTAATAGTGTACTTTTATTATAACAAGTATATTACTTTGGAAGTATATACATAATTATATGATTTTATATTATATTACTTTCCATATTTATATATATTTATAAATGTTTTTATATATTTTTATATTATATATGTGCCTATTTTTCTTATAAATTCACCGATTGATTCTCAAAAGATTCATTGAAACTCAAGAGATTCATTGTGTTGTCTTCAAAGGACATAAAGTTAGATCTGGATTTGAATTCTAGCTCTGCTGCTTGTAACTCTACCTTACGGGGAAAGTGCCTGCAGGTCACTTGACCTCAGTTTCCTCCTCTGGAAGGGGATGATAATAATAAAAGCTGGGAGCTGGTCAGATACCTGAAATGGGACACTGCTTCGCCCATCACAGAAGTTAGGCTGATCCCCCCACGGTGTTGCAGGTGCCGTGCTGGCCCTTGGCCGTTTCAGGATAAATGACCCATTGGGAACATACAGCAAGGTATAGTTAAGCATTAGTGAAATCAGGCCGACTTCGCCTGTGTTGCTCAGTAGAATTTTTAACTTTTGTGAGCTATGGAAACACTGCCGCACTTTCCTCGGAGCGCCATGCAGCGCTGTCCACGAGTGGAGATGCCCTGCCACAAATCCGCACCTGTCAGTTCTCCTGGTGAGTTGACAGCCCTTTGAAGTCCCTCCAGCGCGTCTCAGAGCTGATTCAGGTGCCTGTGCGCGCGCACGTGCATCACACCGTCTGTCTTGAATTTGGAGAAAATGCTTTCAGTTGTCGTTGAAAAATGTTGTAGCAGACAGACTGAAACTCATCTGTTTACAGCAGTAATGAACTTACTTGGAACCTGTCCTTGGAAATCTGGCACTCATGTTTCTATACTATCCAGGGGGAGAATCTTGAATGGGATCTGGAATGAGGAAGTAGGAATTTAGACTGCCAGTGAGAAAGCGTGGAAATACGGAGTTGGTAGAAATCTGTCTTCACTTCAGATTAAAACTACATGTTGAATGATCCCTGAATGTCAAGTACTGGAGATGTAGCAGTAAAAAACAAAACAAAACAAAAACACACACACAAAACACCTTGCACCTTAAGGTCATTTATTATGGTGTAAATGAGAGATAAATCAGTGATTGCAATATCCAGGAAGCAGTATGTTTATGGATCCACAGCGAAAAGGGTGTGTTTTGCGTGGTGCTGTGAGGTCAGGCATGAGCTTTTCACCTCATGTTGGGCTCACAGGGGACTTCCGGGGGAAACTAGTGTGAGGAGATGTATATATGTGTAAGGACAGGACAACCGGGAAATGAACCACATTTTCAGTAGGGCCAACCAAGTGTCTCTCTGGGCACACTGGAATAAGTGATGAGCCCATAATTTCATTCTTCTGCTGTATTGACTCTTCCCCCACCCCCACTTTTATAATTTGCAATAATGTTGTTTAATGACTTTCTTACTTGTGAAAGTTACTGCTATAATTACCACTGCCCCCTCATGAAATAATAGAAAAAAAAATATATCTCTATCCCGGTTCCTAGCACACAGCTTATAAGATGTTTGCAGTTTCCTAAGTGATTAGGGTGTTTCCTAAACCAGTCGGTATTTTCTGAGTGATGGGAACATCTTTTGTTCTAATGAGGAGTCTTTGGGTGGTCTTCTGCACAGGGACTGATCACCAGAAAGGCCAAGCCATGACTAGAAGCTTGGAGGTTTCAGTCCCACCACCCATCCTCCGGAGAGGAGAGAGGGCTGGACCTCGAGTCAATGATCCATCATGCACACATGGAAGCTTCCCTATTCCAAAAATATGGAAGAGCTTCTGGGTTGGTGAACACACCCACATGCCGGGAGGGTGGGGCTGCCCAGCCCAATGGGGACTAGAGGCTCCTGAGTTCAGGACACTTCCATATGTGTCTTTTCATCTGGCCAATCATCTGTATCCTTTAGTATATTGTTTATAATAGGCTGGTAAATGTAAGCAAGTGCTTCCCTGAGTTCTGTGAGCCATTCTCACAAATTATTGGACCCAAGGAGGGAGTCATGGGAAGCAGAATTTATAGGTGGTCCGTCAGAAGTACACGTGACAACTGGAGTTTGGAGTCCCCCTGAAATGGGGGAGTCCTGTCGGACAGAGCCTTTAACATGTGGAACCTGGTGCTCATCCCAGGTAGATGGTGTCAGAACTGAACCGTATTGTGGGATGCCCAGCTGGTGTCACAGAACCGCTTGGCAGGCGCGACACCACACGTCTGGTGTTAGAAGTGAAGTGTCGTCATCGTGTGAGGGCAGAGGAGAAACAGGGAGTTTTCCCATACGCCCCCCAACCTCACCCCCCCCGGGGGCAGCCTTCTTGCATGCTTTACTAGCTGGCCTGGCTGAACGCACGAGGCCACCGTATAATTATTGTCTCCATTCTATCCAGGCCTTTTATTAGAGTTCTATTTTTAAACATCATTTCATTCTCTTTTATAGCTTTCCTTAATGCATCGAACAAGCAACCTTTGATTTACCACTGCCCTGTGCCTATGTGAATGTTCTGAAACACAGGTCAGATGTGGAGCATTATTTAAAAGTGTTCTCTTGTGCACTAATGTGCCGGCATTAAGCATGAGGTAGCAGCAGAGACGCTACTCAGCGAAGAGAAATTGCTTTTACGTGAATCAGAGCAGTAAATTCTTAAAATCCTCTACCCCTAAAATGATTAAATAAATGAATTTTTCAAACGTTGAATAAAACATCTTAACTCAGACTATTGCCGCAAACTCAAAACAAAATAAATTACTGTGCAAATCCAAAAAGTTAGTGAAGGAAATGCAAATGTTCAACCAAATGGCCTGAAGCATAACTATTATTTTTGTTTTACTTAAATGTTCCTCATACTTTAAGAAGCTATTATATTACCAATACACATGTTCCAGTAATATCAGAGGTGTTTTATGAAGCATGGGATACTTGGCATCACTACTTAAATTTCCACTCGGTTGAACATTAGTCTCTCAGTTACACTCGGGGTGGCCTCCTGCCTGATGTGACATCTTCCTACCCTCTGGCATCCCAGCAGCCCCAGAATCCTGTCTGTGCTGTCTCCCAAATAATTCTGGGATCATCACCACCTCCATGCCCTGGGCCATACTACACTTGTATCTCACGTGGATTATGGGACTAATTTCTGGATTGATGGCCTTCAGAGCACAGGGAAGAGCTGTTACTCTGCTGGCCAAATTTGTCTTTCATTTGTTTTAGGAATGCTTGCTTTCCAGGTGAAGAATACCTATGAGATGTTTCACGGGAAACTAAATTTTTCCCACCGTTATGTGGTTTCAGTAGGATTCATTTCACTATGGAGTATGAGAGGGTGAAAGGGAGGTGATCAAAGTATGTGCAAAACTTGATATGTAATATGTGATGTGTATTTATATGTAATATGTATATAATATATGTAATAGGTAAAGGCTGAAAGGCTTTACATTTTCATCTGTTCCAGGGGGGGTGCCCACACCATCTTGTTTAATCTATACCACAGCTGTCTCAGATGAGCACCCATGGCTCACCCTGGTATGAGAACATGAACGTTCTAGGTCACATAGTTAAGTGGTGGAACTCTTTCCCACTTCGTTTTCCAGATAGACGCTCTCACATGAGCATGAGACTTAGAGTCTTGAAGACCTGTGTTAAGTCCTGCTCCAGCATTTAGCACAGACTGCCACTAATTCAAATATTCAGTGAAAGTCCAAGAAACAAATAAGCAAACACACAAAACAAAAAAGGAGTGTGTCAGTATTACTCTTCCAGGAAAAAGCAGATCTTAATCAACTCTGGAATCATTTCAGGAAAAGGGAGGCAGGCTAGTAAGGTGAAAGATGAAGGACGGATTCAGGGACGCGTGGCAGATAGATGAATAAATGGATGTCTTAATAAACATTGATCTTTGACCTGTTTCTCTTCAATGTAACACATGTAAACCACATGGGTACTTCTTAGAAACGACTCCAGAGAGGCACAAAGCCATTGCAGGTGACATATAACCATGACCATTTAATCCCTATTATCAGAAATCAGTTAGTGATTTTACCTATTTAAGTACAAAGCTGAGTCCAAATTGATATTCCTTCCTCTTTTTTGTTTTTAATTAATTTTTTTTCAACATGTATTTATTTTTGAGAGACAGAGAGAGACAGAGCGTGAGCAGGGGAGGGGCAGAGAGAGGGAGACACGGAATCCAAAGCAGGCTCCAGGCTCTGAGCTGTCGACACAAAGCCTGACACTGACACAAGGCTCAAACCCACAAGCCATGAGATTATGACCTGGGCCAAAGTCGGACACTCAACCGACTGAGCCACCCAGGCACCCCACAAATTGATAGTCCTTCCCCTTTATCGCACTCTCCCCATTCCTACCCACCCTAGTAGAGAACTTACTTTACTTTCAGTAATACACATTTTCATCCAATACTATTTTAACGTGCTTATTGTATTTTACTTTAAAAAATTTCTGAAAAAATTAAAAATAGAACTACCCTATGACCCAGCAATTGCACGACTAGGAATTTATCCAATGGAGACAAAATTGCTGATTCGAAGGGGGACATGCACACTGATGTTTATAGCAGTATTATCAACAATATCCAAATTATGAAAAGAGCTCGAATGTTCGTCAACAGATGAATGGATAAAGAAGATGTGGTGTGTATGTGTGTGTGTACACACACACACACACACACACACACACACACACACAATGGAATACTACTTGGCAATCAAAAAGAATGAGATCTTGCCATTTGCAACAATGTGGATGGAACTGGAGGGTATTATACTAAGCAACATAAATCAGAGAAAGACATATGATTTCACTCATATGTGGAATTTGAGAAACACAACAGATGAACATAGGGCAAGGGAAGAAAAAATAAGGTAAAAGCAGAGAGGGAGGCAAACCATAAGAGACCCGTAAATACAGAGAACAAACTGAGGGTTGATAGAAGCAGGTGGGTGGGGGATGGGCTGAATGGGTCATGGGCACTAAGGAGGGTACTTGTTGGGATGAGCACTAGGTACTGTATGTCGTGATGAAATCACTGGGTTCTACTCTTGAAGCCAAGACTACACTGTATGTTAACTAACTTGAATTTAAATAGTAATAAAATCCTCAAAGTTTCTGTCTTACTCCTACAATGTATGGGTTGAATTACCTTTGTATGTTTAAATTAGATAAATTTCAGTGCATGGAATTGCAATGTTGCTTGCAACCCTAAGGACTGAGAGCAAGCGAAGGCCTGAGATGCCTTTGGCATATTGTCTGCGTCTGTGCCTGTGCCCATAGGGGCTGGACCATAGAGATGTTATCAGTTTGCTTGGTGTGGGGTAGATGGGAACCATTGACTACAAAATGTAAGCTTATCTATGTGCAAGTCAGGAAAAATACAAAGTTGAGATTATGTACATTTCTTATGATTATATTTTCAGGTTGCAAACATTTGGTATTTTATAAAATCAAGTCTAGAGCTGGGCATTGAGTTCACCCATTGGAAAAGATTACATTTTCTCCAAAAGCGTAGATTCCATTTTCCTTTATTGTCACAACAGTTTTTAAGAATTTTGATGGCAGATTTTTGTATATATTATTAATGTATTTTTTAAATTTCGGATAACATATTTTTCAGTATGAAATAAATCAGTTAACTTTGAATTTCTGAACTGACTTTGCCAGTAGGGTTTGTTTTTGAAATTATTTTTCAATACTTTGGAAGTCTGCTTGGTGCTTGACTTTTAAATATGAGAAATATTGAAATCAGAATTTCAAAAAAATCATGATAAATGTGAATACCTAAACAAAAAACTGTAAGTTCATAGACTATAGCTACCTCTCACTGATAAGGATTTTAAAAAGTGACTTTACTCCAAGATTGGGGTGCTTGGGTGGCTCCCTCTCTCTCTCTCTGCCCCTCCCCTGCTTTCTCTCTCTCTCTCTCTCTCTCTCTCTCTCTCTCTCTCTCAATAAGTAAAAAATAAACTTTTAAAAAAAGTGACTTTACTTCAAGGTGATAAATTGATGTTCACAGTTAATAGTCTCAAAATGTTGTATTGACAATAATACGACTGAAGAAGCCTGGGAAGCACCATTAACTTTAACTCTATAGACACATTATTAGGGAGCCTGCATTGATGAGTACCCAAGGGACCTTCTCTGAGATTGTAGTATATGAAATTTATCTGGTTTATAACATGCCCACTTTCAAAGTAATTCTTTTAAATTAATGACTTTTCTAGGGAAGGCCCCCTCCGTGGGAGGCAATTTATTCATATTCCTTAGGAGATTTAATATAAATTGTACTCCATTAATTTAATAAACCTCCCAGTTTTTACAAAGGTGCCTTTTGGGAGCAAGAGAACATAGATCTTGGTTTGGAGAGGAAGAGTACAAATAGGAAATATCACTATCCGAATTACAATCAGGACGGGCAGAAGTATGGTGGGGCAAGCCCTGAATATCAGAGAGATAGTTTCATGATGTCTAATAATGTGACACAGTTGGGGAATGGGAGGAGATGGAAAGTAGGAAAATAACTACATTTTTCATTTGGGAGTCGCATAAGACAGTCTTTTACTGTTACATAGATAACTGTGCGTATGTGTGCATGTGTGTGTGATAAACAGGCCATATGGTATTTTTCACATTAAACCAGTGGTTCATTTAATTCCTATTAAATCCTAGTGCCTCTGGGTTGTACTGAACATGAAGAGACTGTCATCTGGAGAAGTTTAAGAAGGAGCCAGTAGCTTTTACACTTGCTGTGATTCTCTGCTGTAAGTCCTAGTTGGCTCTGCTTCTTTAAGAGTTGAACCCAGGGGGCCATCTGGTTGGCTCAGTCAGTTAAGCATCCAACTCTTGATTTCAGCTCAGGTCATAATCTCATGGTTTCTTGGGATCGAGCCCCGTGTTGGGCTCTGCATTGACAGCACAGAGCCTGCTTGGGATTTTGTCTCTCTCTCTCTCGCTTTCTCTCAAAATAAATAAGCTTAAAAAAAAGAGTTGAATCCATGACCAAAGGAATACACCGTGCTATACATAAACACATAAAAGGCACACTCAGATAGGCAATTATGTGCAACAGCCATGGAATGAAACCATAAGATGTCACATCTGACCTGTTTGAACCTTTTTGCATCTTGACTTACTTGCCTGATTCCACAGTTCTTACTGTGAGTTGATTTACTGCAGTGCTATTTGTATTATTTTTAAGGCTTCTATGATAAAGTACCACAGAGTAAGTAGGTGGCTTAGACAATAAAGATTTATTCTTCCACAGTTTTGAGGGCAGGAGTCCAAACTCAGGGTGGTGACATGGCTGATTTCATTCTGAAGCTTCTCTCCTGCCGTGAGGACAGCCATCTTCTCATCGTACTGTCATGTGATCTCTTCTCCGTGCACGTGCCCTGTCCATTCTGATCTCTGCCTGTAAGGACACCCTCATATTGGATCACGGTCATGCATATGACTTCATTTTACTTTCATTGCTTCTTCAAAGGCCTTATCGCCACATGCAGTCACATTCTGAGACACAGGGTCTCAGACCCACAACGTAAATTTGGAGGAGGGCAGCAAAATTCAGCCCATAACATTATTTTTCCAGTTTTCACTCATGTGAATCAATTACTTACCCTCCCACAATCGAACTCTTTCAAGTGGTGCCAACGAATGTGGTACAAGTTCAAGATATTCTAACAGGAAGACATTGCTCTAGGAGGCACAGACCCTGTTATAAAACATGTCCTCACAGTGTCCTCCTTTTCTATTACATCCTGACTCCCTCCTTGTGGAATTAAGGCAGAAACTATTTGTTCAGGAAGATTTTAGGCAATTTGAATAGCTTCTTAGTGTTACTCATGCTATGGATATTAAGCAATATCTAGACCAGATCTCTTGGATTGTTCATTCTGTGCAAAGACAGTCACCATGTGAGGAAAACACTCACGCACCCAGAGCAGGGTTTGTGTGGAGGGGACTGAGGGGCTCCTCAGTCAGCATCAGCTGCTCGACTTGTGAGTAAACCTCCTTGCGTCATGGATACTCCTGCTCCAGTCAAGCCTTTGAAGGACCGTAGCCCCATCTGACAGCTTCACAGTAGGCACATAAGAGACCTCATGCTAGAAAGATCCAGTTAAGACATTTCTGATTTCTCTTTTTGGCAAGAACTGCCATCTTCCAGTAATTCACCAAAATGACCCACACAAAGCGAAAGAGGAGAGGCACCCGCTGTATGTTCCCTAGGCCCTTTAGAAAACATGGAGTTGTTCCTTTGGTCACATACATGCAAATCAAAAGAAAGGTGATATTGGGCACATCAAGGGAATTGGCAGTGTTCATAAAGGAGAGCCCCCCCAGACGTCCCCATGGCAAAACTGGAAGGGTCTACCGTGTTACCCAGCATGCTGTTGGCATTTGTGTAATCGGCCAAGCACATTGAGGGTAAGATTCTTGCTGAGAGAATTAATGTATATACTGAGCATATTAAGCCCTCAAAGAGCCTTCCTGAAGCATGTGAAGGAAAATGATCAGAGGAAGAAGGAAGCCAAAGAGAAAGGTACTTGGGTTCACCTGAAGCGCCAGCCTGCCCCACCCAGAGAAGTGCACCTTGTGAGAATACACAGAGAGGAGCCTGAGCTGCGGGAACCCAGTCCCTATGAGTTCACGGCACGGTAAGTGTAAGAAAAGAGGCCTCGGGACTGTTAAAAGAAAAAAGAAAAAAGAAGAGGGAGGAGGAGGAGGAGGAGGAGGAGGAGGAGGAGGAGGAGGAGGAGGGGGAGAAGAAGAAGAAGGAGAAGGAGAAGGAGAAGAAGAAGAAGGAAGAGAGGGGGAGAAGGGGGAGGAGGGGAGGGGAAGAAGATATTTCTGGTTTCTGGACCCAGGACACTTTGAGAGAATTGTTTCATATTGTATTTTTACATGTGTTTTTGTGTTTTGTGTGCGTGTTGTCCCTTATTGATGCCTGAACCGGTTTGGAATAACTAAAATTTCATAGTAAGATTTTTTCACCTAATAAGTTTGAAACAATAAAAAATTTTTCCAGCTATGAATTTCAAGTCATTACTGCTTATTCTTGTTTTGCATCTCCACTGAATGCATCCATTATGATTTTTAAAAATCTTATCAATTTTGTTACTGGTTTATTTGTCCATGAGAAAGTTCTGAGCAAATCAGAGGGGAGGATCAAGATGGAAGTGATAACACAAAATATGGAATGGAGAAGTAGGAGGTGGGGCATCAGGAGAGGAAAGGCTGGAAAAGCAAGAGATGGGGACAAAGATATTTGTTCTTGAAAAGTGAAGAAGAGGGGACACCCGGGGGGCTCAGTCGGTGGAGCGTCCGACTTGGCTCAGGTCATGATCTCAGTTTGTGAGTTTGAGCCCCACATCGGGCTCTGTGCCAACAGCTCAGAGCCTGGCACCTGCTTCAGATTCTGTGTCTCCCTCTCCCTCTGCCCCTCCCCTGCTCTCTCTCTCTCTGTCCCTCTCTCTCTGTCTCTCTTTCTAAAAAATGAATAAACATTAACAAAATTTAAAGAAAAAGAAAAATGGAAAAGAGGAAGCAGGAGGGAGACTAGGCAAACATTCTCAAATTCAGGAAAACTGGTTTAACATCCTGTCTTGGTCTATGTTTAAATAACCTAAAATGACCCATTATAAAAATTTATATGGATTTTTTAAAAGTTACTACTTCCCAGGGGTGCTGTGTATAGTCTGGATCTCATCTGTAATTTTACAAGGGACGCAAGGAAGCAGTTATTAATTTTGATTCTAATTCTTTTTTTTTTTCTATTTTTAAGAAAGAGAGATTGATTGAGAGAGAGACAGAGAAAGAAAGGAATTCTGATAAACTATTGATTTGTTCCCTGCCTGAGTCTGGAAGAGTATTACAGGTGGCGGTTCTCTCGAGGCTCCCAGGATGAGAATATTGACCACGGTGCGGTCATTTTCCCCTCATAGTTAAAGGAAAGGCTGTCTACATCATTAAACACCCTGCCTGCTGACCGAATCAATAATAAATGTGCACAAAACTCATACATAGTAAATGTTAAATAAATGCTGGTTTCTGTTCTTACTAACAGATACATTTCTCTATCTAAGCTACCAGTAGCTAAATTCACGGGCAGAATATATTATAGAATGTGTGGTTTAAATGGGATTGGAAGGAAGGGGCGCCTGGGTGGCTCAGTCGGTTGGGCATCTGACTTTGCTTCAGGTCATGATCTCACGGCTTGAGTTCGAGCCCCGCGTCAGGCTCTGTGCTGACAGCTCAGAGCCTGGAGCCTGCTTCGGATTCTGTGTCTTTCTCTCTCTCTCTCTCTCTCTCTCTCTCTCTCTCTCTCTGCCCCTCCCCCGCTCACACTCTGTCTCTCTCTCTCAAAAATAAATAAACATTAAAAACAAAATTTAAGTGGGGTTGGAAGGAATCTCAATACATGTAAAGTAAGCCCATAGAGGGAAATTGTACCATAAAATGTATCTCCAAGATCAACAAATGCTGATCATTTTAGTTAAGTAACCTGTGGAATAAAGTAATAGGTAACATAACCATGACATTCAAAAAACAATTGTCTTCCTCTACTCACTGATTTCCCAGCAATAGAACCTAGGAATGTGCCTGAAATATGTAAGGTGTTCACCAAACGTTTTCTGAATGAAGAATTACATGTGTGTGCACACCCGCATGCTTAAACGCACGTGCACGTGTAACTGCCCAGGAGGACTAAGTGTCTCAGTTGGAGCAAAGGTGTTAAAAGAAATAAGGGCCTCGGGTTGCAACCACTCTACTAGAGGAAGTAAGATCTCTGTTCGTGACAGGTGTCTCCATGGCCACTTCCCATCCTTCCCCTTTCTGTCCCTGCCGGCAACCCACCAGTGTCCTCAATCACACTACGTAGGCCAATGGGAATTTGAGGAGGCAGGTAATTTCTGTAATTCTCTTACAATTTGAACGGTCTGGGACAAATAGCAGCAGGAACACTAAGGTGTTCACATCACCCAGCCAGCTGACTCCCGGTTGAGTCTCGTCATACAAGGTACCCCTGCCCACTTGGTACCCAGATGTGTGCACCTCTCAGGCAGTGCTGTTACTAATTTCCTGCTGGGGCTCGTGCCATGGTCATCACTGGTGGCGGACTGCACGCGATGCAGGCGGAGCTGAGCTCTTCGCGTGCTGCTTAGGCTCAGAGGGGTTCCATGCAGGACTCTGTGTCTCCTGTTGAGTGTTCGGGCAGGATCGAAGGCTGGAGAGGAGAGAGGGTCCTGAGAAGGAGTCCATATTCTCCTATGGCAGAGTTATTTTCATATTGTTGCTTACTTATTTTCCATTCATTCACATTTACCCGATATGAAATAGATCCAGGGCTAGACAGAGCCACCACAAGGCTAACAGTAATTAAGATGACATAAATATTTTACTTGCACTGGTTTCCACCTGCGTTGTGTCAAAAGAACCCTGTGGAAAGAGCCACAGTAACAGCCTGCCTTCTTGGGGAAATGCTTTTCTCAGAAGAATCCCATTTGGCTGACTCTTGTGCTCTTAAGTGTGAGACATCCACCTGTGTTATTTATAACTAAGAACAATTATCAGCCTGAGAGGACTGCCCACACAGAGAAAGGTCTTCTTTGACTCGTAGCTTGTGAGGTACCTTATAAAAATGTAATTTGGTTTTTGTATAAACTATTAATTGTGATAAAATTGTATTTCCGCTTCTCAGTCTTCCGGCTATTAGTACAAAAATTTGAAAATCTCAGCTTCCTTTGCTCTGTATTCGTTTGATTTGCGTGATGTCGTGTGAATTAAGAAATCTCCTTCCAACACAGGGCAATTTCTTGTGAAGGTCGCACACCGATATGCCATTTTCTCCTTTGAGAACATTTTCTTGTACCTCATTTTTTTTCTATAAAATGGAAATGCTTTTACATACAACTTGCCATTTCGTACTGGTATTGAATGAATAACTAAGACATGTCTCAATGTTTTTTTTCTTCTTCACAAGGGAAAGACATACTGCAAAGGCTGCATTCTGTTGTTGTAGATTTTCTGTTTTACAGTGATTGTGCATTCTTTAAGGTTATTGTCATTTAGATCTGTATTTTGATTTTTTCCTTCATTTGGCTGGATATTCTAAGCTCTCCTAGTTGAATAATAAAGGTCCTACTTGGCTTTTGTCTTCCTGCCATAATAAGATCCTTATGGGTACATATTACACATCTTTTAAACAGAGGAAAGCCTGTCTATCATTCACACCGTCAGGATGGGAGGGAAATTTTTATATTGCTGGCCAGACTATTTCACTGAGTCCAATTTTACAAGCCATTAACACTCTGAAAGGGGGAATTAATTTGAATGTCTATCATAGTCTAGAAAGGGGGTCAAAATATTGGGAAATATTATTCGGTTGACCTCTTAGAAAGGACAGATGGATGGCAAAGATGAATTCATATGTTTAGTAAATAAGATGGGGGGAGTTTTCTCACTTAAGTATTCGTTAAGAATTTCAAAAGCGTCCTCGTTGTCCTTGGTGCAGTTCTAGAACAGATCCAGAAAGTGAGAAGTCTACATAGAGAGCTCTGAAGTGAGCTCAGAGACAAATACACACATGGCATTCAGGTAACTAGAAAGAAACACACAGACGTGTGGGGTTGTGAAATCGGTGTCAAGCATCACAAACAGAAGTGATTGCCTTTACGTACATTATAACGGCCACCAATTCAGTGTATTAAGAAGCAAATAGAAAGGGCAACTGGGCAGGAATAGAGTAGCCGCTCCCCCCAGCAGCTGTTATTCAATGGATGTGCAAGTCAAATGTAAATGGTCAGCTTTTCCTCCCCTAACCTCCCCTCCTCCTCCTCCTCCTCCTCTTTCTCTTCCCCCTTCTCCTTCCCATCTTCTTTCACATTCATCTCTTCAAAGTGGGGAAGGACCTTATGGTGAGAAAAACAGAACGCAGGATTCTCGTGTCAGAAGCAAGGGGCATAGGGCCCAGTCAGAGACGAGCGGTGAGGTCCCAAGGTGAAGCCGGCATCCGCGGGGATATTCTGATTGGCAGTAGTAAAGACACTGCTGCTCTCCCCCTACTGTCACCAGCACTACTGGTATCTACAGTACCTGCTCATCGAACACATTGGCAGAGAGAGATTAAGTGGATTTCATGAGTTCTCACTACAGGGAGTGTCAGAACAAGAAGGTGAAGGCAAAGCTGTCTGACTCCGGAGCCCGAACGCTTAATCACTACAAGATACCCCATTACAAGGAGTTTCAAAGAGTTGGTATTGTTTCTAGGGGACAGTGGTATTGTTACTTCTTCAGGAAGAAGTCCAGAAATAGTTTGCCTTATTTTTATTAAAAAAAAAAAATATATATATATATGCATATATATATATATATATATATATATATATATATATATATATATATATATATATTTGTTTTTGAGAGAGAGAGAGCGAGCGAGCTAGCTGGGGAGGGGCAGAGAGAGAGGGAGACACAGAATCGGAAGCAGGCTCCAGGCTCTGAGCTGTCAGCACAGAGCCCAACGCGGGGCTCGAACTCACTGACTGCGAGATCATGACCTGAGCCGAGGCTGGATGTGTAAGCGACTGAGCCGCCACCCAGGCTCCCCATGTTTTGCCTTTCAATCTAGATTTCAAGACTTTGTTGAAGATCCTGAAACAAGAGGTATTTCAGGGAACATTATGGTTCAAGATTTGAAACCTTGTGTCTGAGACCATTTCTTGCCCTTAAGTGTGGAAGCAAAGTCAAGGCTTGGAGAAGGCTCTGTGCTGTGCATGAACTCTGCATTCTCCTCTGCATTTTCCACTTTTAATTGCCTGCTTATCCCTTCGGGAGGGGGCGGGTTTAGGCCGTCTTGTCACCAGTCACGGGCACGAGCAGATGGGGAACACTCTCCCAGGGCCCACTCTGGGGCCTGCACCTGGAATGAAGTTCTCTCCTCTTATTGATGACTTACATGGCGAACCGATGGCCGAGAACTGCAGGATTAGATAGAAGAGTGGTTAATACATCAGGTAGCCAAATATCTTAACAGGGTTGATTTATGGGCAGAGTATACCAAGATTGAATATAGAATCATATAACCAAAGTGAATGGAAACGTCTTCATTTGCATCTAGGTAAGTAACCACAAAACCACAAAATGTTGTGGTGAGGCTTCGCAGGCGCTTGTGTGAAAACTGAGAGGTTTTATAGGATATAACACTCAAGGTGCATCAGCACCGTAAGAGCACAAACCCCCGAGTCAGCAAAGATTCCTTCAGACCAGGACGCCTGACCCGCTACACACCATCTTTCTGAAATCACATTTCCTTATTTGCACGATAGTTAATCCTATAGAGGGGAGCCTGGGTGGCTCAGTCGTTTAAGTGTCAGACTCTTGATTTCGGCTCAGGTCATGATCTCAGAGTTCATGAGTTCGAATCCCACGTTGGGCTCTACGCTGACAGTGCAGAGCCTGCTTGGGATTCTCTCTCTCTCTTCCTCTGTCTGCCCCTTCCCCACTTGCTCTCTCTGTCAGTCTCTCTCTCTCTCTCTCTCTCTCTCAAAATAAATAAACTGAAAAAAAATTAAAACAATAGAAATTTCACCAGAAGAGATCATTTATTATAAATGCAGCTCCTGGCATAAAGCCGCCATTCAAAAAAGAAAAAAATCTGACGTTGTGACTCTTTATCAGATCAATAACTCTTATGCAAAGTGAGCCTGCATTTAAAGTACTTAAATGCTAAGTACAGGGGCAGTCACAATCCTGCTTTATTGAGAGGAGGTTGGAGCAAGCGGGAATGACTTCAGAAGGGGGCTAATCTAGTTGATAAGACTCTCAAAATCGTGGCACACAGGAAGCAGGTGGAAATGAGAATGTTAAAAAGATGGAAATTATGTACATTGAGTAGAAGTCAATCCAGACCTCTTGATGTACAGGACATGCAATGCAGCACTGAGCTTTTCTGCATCAGGAGAGAAAATGTTCCCTTGGCCCTACTTTTATGCGAGCTGGGAACTCGTTTTGAAGGCTTAGGTTGTATTTCAGAAGTACGGGTCAGAGGATTGTTGGGGGTAGTTGGATTGGCCTGGTGAGATGGCACGTCACCATCAGGTGATGGAGAGGGAGGAGCCAGAATACACGCCCATCCACGAGGACCGACCGCTGGCTTTTGTCCCGTCACGCGTGAGGTGCAAGTCCGCCCCCCCGCCACTCCGGTGTTCTCTCTCCTGGTGGACTACAGACTCTTACCTTTAAAGCCTTTCAGGTCGGCAACATAGAGCAGCAGAAGTGCCGAAACGTTGACGTAGAGCCTGCACTGATGACAGAAGGGATCCCGCAGGTGTACCGCTGGAGAAGATGTTCCCGTGTTTTACTGACCAGTCTCAGGCCTGTAGACGAGGCCCAGCTCCGAGGCCGGACAGAGGGCGTGACAGAAAAGAGCCTGCAGGGCAAAACGGATACACCACCACTACCTGACCAAAGCCCACACTTACCTACCGAAAATCTCTCTACCAAAAACGCTTGCATTTGTGCATTTCCCGGGAACCCTAGCCTTCAATACACAAGATAACCGGAAGGGGGGTTGCCATGGCAAGAACAAAAACAAAAACACGAAAATGAATGAAGTATTTGGTGTGTTATTAGCAAACATGCCTTTGTTCAAAAACAAGCATACTTCTAATGAAAATAAACATCTTAGTACAAGCAGCTGACCCATCTGACAGGCAGCTTGGCTCATTTTAATTAGGAGAGGTGTCCTCCTTTTAACCGCAATTGGGGCATGAACTGAACCCCAGCGGCTGTGTTCATCTGAAACAAAGAGTGCTCTTAAATACAATAGGTCAGCTCTGAATGTGTGATACAGAAAAGAGGGCATAAGTCACTTTATTTTCTCCATACAATTCAATGTGTATAAAATATTTTAATGGCCACAAAGGTATGATGCTCCCTGAGAACACACAGTTAGCATCTACTTTAATTTAGATCCTCTTAATATTTTCTCTTTCCTCTCTTTATATTTCTTCCATCCTGTTGGATACATTATTGTAGCTCAATGTGTCGATCTGGTCTTTCCTTCTAATGCTTCCTTCCCATTGATTGTAACTCGGCAAATTCCATCTTCATTAATTAGAAGTCATAATTCACAACAGGTTATCATAAGGATAATATTGAAGGTGATATTTTCTTTTTTTTTTCTTCGTATGACCAGTATCTCCAGTGTGATATAAACTACAGGATTTTGAGGGGATGCTTGTTGTAAAATATTGTAATCAGTGAAATATTGTTCATACTTTCTGGGAAATTGTCTATTTGCCATTGCATGCAAATGAAATCTATTTACATCCTTCGGTTTTCTTTTTGTGGAATTTTATTGCTCTATTACTAACAATCAAAATGAAATGTTTATATTAACATTAATAGCTTGGATGATAGTTAGTACAACATATAATAATTTTTCTAGGTAAATTGCTTTTTTCCCCCAATTCCCTTAAAAAATCTGTGCCTGGGAGGGAAATTTGTTCCTGCAAGATAAGTTTTGGAATCAGAAAATGTTTTCTTGCTAGCTTCTTTTCAGAGTCAGCGGCGTTGTATTATCTTTTAAAAATTGGATATTTTTATTCTTTTTTTTTTAATGTCAAGGAAAGTCTACCTGAGGACAGTTTCTGATACAAGTTTTGCTTATACAAGAGGAATGTAGACGTGCACAGACAGGCAGAGGGACAGATACAGGTGGAACATAAATATTTGCCCCTCTCTAAGACCCAGAAACATCTGGGCAGATCTCATGTGTGTTCGGGGTGGGCTGTCTGTAGCTTTCTATGAACTGAAGTGATTTTCTTGGATGGACAGTGCCTGCTGGACACGTAGTCCCTGCAGGCTGATAGGAGCAGCATGGTCTCTGTGGCCTTGGGAACCCATGTCCGAATGTGAGGAGGAATGCAGGGATGAATGCCGCCTGAAGGGCTGGATTTTACAGCACTTCTTCCAAGATATGTTGCGTGTCTTTATGTAGCTTTGCTACAGAGTCTAATACCCAGGAAACATCCAGGAAGCATTTGTTAAATCAGTAAATTATGGAATGAGAGTCAATTAAATACACTGGGTGCATCCACAGAGACTGCCTTCAAACTTTAAATGTTTCAAATGCTGGCTCAGGGTGGTTGGAGTATCGTCCAAGGAACAGAGCATAGGCCAGATTTAATAGTAAGTAATTTGCAGTCTTCAAATGCTGCCCCAGGAAGAACATTATGGCCCCTCCAGTAACACTGACATGTCATCTAAGGGTCTAAGTCTAGTGAACTTGCCTTAGGCATTCTATGCCCTACACTTTCGGGGGTCTCCCTGAGCATCAGCACTTGCAGATACTGTGAGACTAGATGTCTCCTTTCCTTGCTGGAAGCTAAAAATCAACAGAAGCCTCACCACCATGAAGTTCAACCTACTGAGGCTTGTGGTGGTCTAGAAAGGGCAACATGTACTTGAGGGCAACTCAGACAGCACGATGCTCGAGGCCCAAAGCACAGGAAGTCAGTGGGCTAGTCAGCCTTCGAGATGGATGCGAAGGGATCCCGGGGGCCAAGAAAATCTACTCAATTTTCCTCAAAGAATATAAGAGAAATGGTAATTTACTTTATCTGCATGTAAATCAAGCTGTGGGCTAGGAATCAGGGTCACCTGTCCAATTAGCTTTTCTTTCCTGTCTCTGAGAGACAACTGTGTGCTTTTGCTACATGATTAAGGAAGTACTACTGTTCAGTCCCAAGAAGGCTTGCTCTGGAGTGCTTTCCTGTTGTGCCGTGTGCGGAATGTGTTCAAATAGTTGACTCAGCAATTCCTTTAGACACCTGCCTCTTCCCACCTTCAAAGAGTATCCCTTTGCAGAGAAGCTACTGTAAATTGGAAAAACCGACTTTATTGTTATAGTCCAATGATCTTGAGACTATAATTCAAACCCGGTTTAGATCTTCTGGGAATAAGAAAAATATAAGCAGCAAATCTTTAACAAGGTCCTTGGTGTGGTTCATGTAACAGTTTTTCTCTCAGTCGGGTCAAAAATGCTGAGACTTGCTCCCCTTTTATACTTTGCTCCTGCAATCAATTTTAATTTTTTACTGTCAGAGTAGTAGATTGGAATAGTAGACTGGAAATAAATAAAATGTGAAATTTGAAGCATAGCAAATATGAAAAGTAGCTGTCAATTACTGTCCCGTGGGCAATAAAACCAAAAAAGGTAAGTATATTAACAAGAATAAACAAACATCATTGCAGAGGATGATGTATAACTAATCATATTGTGGTATATCGAGTGCCCTCATGAAGGCAGGTTGAAAGAAACTATTTATTGTAGGGTTTTCATCAGAAAGAAATTATAGGCAAGAGTTTCTGGGCTGAATACTTGATGGATTAAAAAAGAGAGAGAGGAAGGAAGGAAGGAAGGAAGGAAGGAAGGAAGGAAGGAAGGAAGGAAGGAAGGAAGGGAGAATGAATCAGGTATTATCCAGTGTTGGCTAGCTTTAAAAGGCTTTATTATCAAGCCCTGTTGTCTTCAATGCACGGGAGCCATGACCCACTCTGGCATTTCCTCGGCAATGCTCATTTGTCGGGCCACACTTAGCTCAGGCTGCAATGTTTTAAACAACAGAAATGCACCTGCTTTAACGTGTCCACCAAGCCATCACCAGGGTACAGAACGCTTTCTAAGGCCGTGTCCAAATGCTGCCGGGACAACCAGTCTCAGGATGTGGTCCAGGATCACCGTAGACCACACTGGGGCACCAAACACATCTGTTAGGATGGCACCCCCTCGCTTCCAGCCAGGTCTGTTGGGGGGTTCCTCTTGTATGATACCAGATAGACGTGTATACTTACGTGATACCGTATGTGTTTGCAAACATGTGAGCTCTCGCCTTGGAAAAATGTACGGCCAACACACACGAGTGCTGTTCCTCCTGGGATTGGAGGTCTAGTTAACATCCAAGGAAAATTGCCTTTTTGAGGTATACGGTTCTGAGTGTTGACAAACATTTACAGCTGTAACCACCACCACAATCAAACACAGCATTTCCGATAGACCAGAGAGTTGCTTAATGCCCTTTCGGACCCTCCGCCTCTGACCATTTCTTGTTCCATCTCCCGAGTGTTGCCTCTTTCCTCAGAACATCACATAAATGGAACCACATCATACAAATCCTCTGTCTTTGGCTTCTTTAACCCAGCATAACGCTTTGAAGATATACCCATTTTGTCGATTAGATGAGTTGTATTTATTTATTTGTTTATTTGCTTATTAATTTATCAAGTGGTATTCCGTTTAGGAATATACTACATTTGTTTACCCATCCACAAGTTGATGAATGTTTTGTTTTTTTCTTCCAATGTAAGTCTTTGTGTAGTATGCTGTCACTTTTCTTGAGTAAGTAGGGGACAGTAGGATTGGTGTTGTATGGTAAGTATCTTAATTAAAAAAAAAAAGTTGTCCAGCTGTTTTCCAAAGTGGCTTTAGCATTTTGCATTATCACTAGCAATGTGCAAGTGTCAGGAGCTCTGTATGTGCTCCATTTCTTAGTATTATGTGCTAGGGTTTTGTTGTTTGTTGTTTCGTTTTGGTTTGCTCTGGTTTTATTGATTTATTTAGTTTGGCCCTTCCAATAAGTATGATTGGTATCGAATAGTGATTTCAGTTTGCATTTCCTTCATCATTAATTATTCTCAATATATTTTCATATCATTGTCTGTTATTTGTTTCTTTTTGGTAAGGTGTCTCATCACATAATTTTCATATAACTATATATGTATATGTGTGTGTGTGTGTGTGTGTGTTTGTGCATGTATGTGTGTGACTATATATCATGTTAGCACATGTGTTGTATACATGTTAAATCCTTTACCAGGTAGGTATTTTGAATATATCCTACCTCAGTTTTCATGTTTTTCTGTCCTTAACTGTATCTTTTGAAGAGCAAATTTTAACAATTTAAATGAATATCAGTTCATCAAAATATGATTTTTTTAGTGGTTCATGCTTTTTGTTTGAACCAAGGTTACAAATATTATTTTCCAGGTTTCCCTGTAGAAGTTACACGTTTTACATTCACTATTTGCTCTCTTTATTTTTACATGTCATAAAGCATAACTACCTCATACCTTTTCAAAATTTGATCCATTTCATATTATTTTTACATGTTATCATATTTTTATTTACTAAATGTATTATCTTTTAATTTGAAACATTATAAATGGATAAGAAGCTGTGACTGTTTTGTATAGGTAGGTTCCTTATACCCTGCCTTCAGTTTCCCCACCAGTAAAATCTTCCATTACTGTAATATAATATTAAACACAGGAGACAGACATCAAGTTTATTCATATTTCGCCAACCTTACGGACATTCACATGTGCATGGTGTGTGTGCTCACATGACATGTGGCTGCATGTGTACAGTCATGTAATTCTCTCTCACTAGCACCAAAATACAGAATGGACCCAGCACCTCACAGCTCCCTACACTATGCCTTTATTGCCCTCCACCACCCAATTCCTTCCCTGAGCCTGGCAATCTCTAATCTGTCCTCCAACTCTGTAATTGTTATTTCAAGAATTTTGTATAAGGAGAAGTCCACAGTATGTAGCCTTTTAATATTTGCTTTAAAAAAAAATTAAGCATGGGACACCTGGGTGGCTTAGTCGGTTGGGTGTCCAACTTCGGCTCAGGTCATGATATTGCTGCTCGTGGGTTCAAGGCCCACGTCGGGCTCAGTGCTGACAGCTCAGAGCCTGGAGCCTGCTTTGGATTCTGTGTCTCCCCCTCTCTCTGTCCCTCCCATGCTCGTGTCCTGTCTCTCTCTGTCTCTCAATAATGAATAAATGTTAAAAATTTTTTTAAAAAATTAAGCATAATAGCCTTGCAGTGTATCCAAGTCATTTCACATATCTATATTCTGTTCCTTTTTATTACTGAGTAGTATTTCACGGTTAGGATGTATACTGGTTGAACTAATCACTCGCTGAAGGACACCTGAGTTGTTTCCAGTTTGGGGATATCACAAAGGAAGCTGATGTTAACATTCCTGTACATATTACGTGAGGGGAATTTCCATTTCTCTGAGATAAACATTTCAGTGGCACAATTGCTGAGTCATACGAGTGGTCGCATGTTCAGATTTTCTAAGAAAGTGACAAAATCTTCCCTTCCCACTAGCAGCATGCTCTGTTCCCATTTCCCCACATCCTCACCAGCAAGTGGTAGGCTTTTCATGACCTTTCGTTTAGCCGTTCTGATAGGAGTGTGGCTGTTCCTAGTCTCAGTCTTAATTCCCATCTCCTTAGTGGGATTGGTCCGTTTTCTATGCTTGTCTGCCACTGGATAAAATATCTGTTCATGTCTGTTATACATTTTCTAATTAGATTTTTCTCCTGTTACGTTGTGGGAAATCTGTATATATTCTGGACACGAGTCCTATATTGAATAAGTGGTTTGGAAATACTATCTCCCAGTCTGTACCTTGTCATTTCATCTTATTTTCTTTTTTTTAAGTTTGTTTGTTTGTTTGTTTATTTATTTATTTATTTATTTATTTATTTATTTATTTATTTATTTTCAGAGAGACAGAGACAGCATGAGCGGGGGAGGGGCAGAAAGAGAGGGAGAGAGAGAATCCCAAGCAGGCTCCATGCTTCCAGCACAGAACCTGATGCAGGGCTTGAACCCACAAAACCAAGAGATGGTAACCTGAACTGAAACCAAGAGTCGGATGCTTAACCGACTGAGCCACCCAGGTGCCCCATCATTTCATCTTCTTAATGTTTTTCACTCAGACCAACTAATAGTAATAACAATAATAATGTCTACAAACAATTCACCTGGCCCTAAATTTGAAGAATTTCCCCTGTTTTTTACTCAATTTTCTTTTTTTTTTTTTTTTTTTAGTTTTACATCTTAAATGTAAATCTGAGATCAACTGAGTTAACTCTTCTATAATGTGGGGATTAGGTAGAGTTTCTTTCTTTCCTCTCCTCTCTCCTCTCCTCTCCTCTCTTTCCTTTTTTTTCTTCTTTTCTTCCTTTCTTTCTTCCCTATGGATGTCCAATTGCTTCCTTACTGTTTGTTGAAAAGACTCTTTCCTCTACTGAATACCTGCCTCACACTAATGAAAAATCAGTTGGGCAGACTTGTATGAGTCTCCTTCTGGGTTCTTTGTTCCATGCCATTGACCCATGTGCCTGAACTGCCTCTGTACCACACTCTACTGATTATTGTGGTTAAATAAATAGCTTAACGTTGGGAATTTTTTGTTGTCAATTTTATGAGCATAAGCTTATTCATATCATTTTACATTTATTCTTTTAATGACTGACATCTGTGGAAATATCTTGTCTGAGTCCTTCTATTGGTGATTTATTTTTTCTCTCTTTTCCTATTTGTCAATTTGCTAGAGTTTTATCAAGTAATAATTTTTCGAAGAACCAATCTTTTGATTGATTTTCTCTATTTTTTTCAATGTTATACATTTCTGCTCTGCTTGTTATATGCGTATTTTGCTCTTCATTTTCTGTTTTCTTTGGGTAGGAACTTAAATTATTGATTTGAGACCTTTCCTCTTTTCTTTCTTTTTTTTTTTTTTTTTTTTTTTTAATTTTTTTTTTTTCAACGTTTATTTATTTTTGGGACAGAGAGAGACAGAGCATGAACGGGGGAAGGGCAGAGAGAGAGGGAGACACAGAATCGGAAACAGGCTCCAGTCTCCGAGCCATCAGCCCAGAGCCTGACGCGGGGCTCGAACTCACGGACCGTGAGATCGTGACCTGGCTGAAGTCGGACGCTTAACCGACTGCGCCACCCAGGCGCCCCGACCTCTTTTCTAAAGTAAAAGCAGTTGATGCTATAAAATTTTTGCTTAGTGTCACCTTAACTGCAACCCAGAAATTCTGATGTATTGCATTTCTAGTTATCATCAGTCTGTGTATTTTTAATGTCCTACAAGGCTTTGTGTTTTCCTCAAGGATTATTTAGGCATGTGTTGTTTAGTCTCCAAATGTTTGCACATTTTCTTGTTCACTTTCCAGTTTCGATTTCTGGTTGTATTCTATTGTGGTCAGAGAATGTGCTCTGTATAATTTCAAATGTGTAAAATTTGTGGAAATGTGTCTTATGCCTGAGGATAATGTCTATTTTGGTGAATTTTCCATGGATGCTTGAAAAAATGTGTTTTCTGCTTTTGTTGGGTATAGAGTTCTGTATGTCACTTACATCTTGTTTGTTGCTAGTGTTCTGAATTCTTCTATGACCTTGCTGTCATTCTGTCTGGTGGTTCTGTTCTTCATTGAAAGTGGGCGTTGAAGTTTCCAACTGTCAGTGTAGATTTGTCTATTCCTGCTTTAAATTTTTTTTTTTTTGTTTCAAATCTTTGAAGTTGTGTTGATAGATTTTATATCACTATTTCTTCTTTTTTTGATGTAAATTCTACTTAGTTAACATACAGTGCAATATTGGTTTCTGGAGCAGAACCCAGTGATTCATCACATACATATAACACCGAGTGCTCATACCAACAACTGCCCTTCTTAGTACCCATCACCCAGCCACCTCCCTCCATCAACCCTCAGTTTGGTCTCTATTGTTAAGAGTCTCTTGTGATTTGTTTCCCTCTCTCCTCTTTCCCCACCCCACCTCCATATGTTCATCTGTTTTCTTTCTTAAATTCCACATATAAGTGAAATCATATAGTATTTGTCTTTCTCTGACAGACTTATTTCACTTAGCATAATACATTCTAGGTCCATCCATGTGATTGAAAATGGCAAGATTTTATTCTTTTTGACAGCTGAGTAATATCCCATTGTATGTGGGTGTATGGTATGTCTATATATCACATCTTCTTTAACCATTCATCAGCTGATGGACAATGAGGCTCTCTCCACAGTTTGGCTATTATTGATAATGCTGCTATGAACTTCATGGTGCATGTACCCATTCAAATCTGTACTTTTGTATCCTTTGATATACAACTATTTCTTCTTGGTGGGTCGATCCTTTTTTATTATATTATGTTGCTCGTTATCCCTCATATTTTTATTTTGAAGTCTACTATATTGATATTCAAAGATCCACTCTTATTTATTTTTCATGTTAATTTTAACACGGTATATCTTTTTCTATTCTTCTGCTTCCAACCTACCTATACCATTATGTTTGAACTGAGTGTATTATATGTAATTTTACACATTCCATTGTTTTTCATTCCTATTGGAAATTCCAGTCCTTCTTCAGTTAACATTTCTTCTCCATTTTGAGAATTTCCTTTAGCTTTACTTTAGTGATGTGTCTGCTAGTTGATAATCATCTTAGCTTTATATTATCCAAGGATGTCTTTCTTTCCCTATTCATTCCTTAAGAATATTTACATTAGATAAAGAATATTCAGGAAAGATTCTGGGTTTTTTTTTGTCCAGTACTTGAAAAATGTTGTCTCTTCTGGATCCCTGGTTTTATTTATTTTTTTTTTTAACGTTTATTTATTTTTTTGGGACAGAGAGAGACAGAGCATGAACGGGGGAGGGGCAGAGAGAGAGGGAGACACAGAATCAGAAACAGGCTCCAGGCTCTGAGCCATCAGCCCAGAGCCCAACGCGGGGCTCGAACTCACGGACCGCGAGATCGTGACCTGGCTGAAGTCGGACGCTTAACCGACTGCGCCACCCAGGCGCCCCTTTGGATCCCTGGTTTTAGATTAGCAATCTATTGATACTAAAATTTGTATTTCCCTATAAGTAATATATTGCTTTTCTCTGGCTCCTTTCAAGATTTTTATTTTGCCATTAGTTTTCACAAGTTTTAGCTATTACATTGAGCCAAAATCAGGAGTTAGATGCTTTAGTGAATGAGCCACCCAAGCGCCCTAGCTCCTATATTTCTTATTGTGACTTTCTTAGGTTTACATTGTTTGGGTTCTGTCATTTAATGTGTATGTTTTTGTCTTTTGGCAAACTTTGAAAAAGCTCAATCCATATATCTTGGAACCCTTTTGCAGACCCCTCCCTCCCCTTTCCTTCTGGGATGCTGATGATACAGTGTTGGATGTGATACAGTGTCAGATGTTTGGTTATTGCCCCAAAGATCCTTGACCCTCTGTTCATTTCTTCTCTCGTGTTGGCTCCTGTCTGTTTTTCAGACTGGACAATGTCCCTTGTTCTAGGTTCCTGTTCACCAATTCATTCCCAACGTATTTATTCTGTCATCAGCCTCATTTAGGGAGATTTTTAGTTGTGTTATTTTGTTTTCAGTTTCCTAATTTCCATTTGGTTCTCCTATATATCTTCTATTTCTTTGATGAGGTTATCAATTTGTTGATTTCTTTCAAGGACAGTTGTCATTGATCAGTGATACTTTTTTTTTTTTATGGCTGTGTTTTAAGATCCTTCAAGATAATTCTCCCATGTGATTCATGTCAGTGTGATTTCCTGTTGGTTGATTTTTCTAATTCATGTGATTGTTTTCCTATTTTCAGTGTGACAAATGATTTTTGATTGTATCCTGGGTATTTTTGATATTAGGTTAGGATACCCTGGATCCTACTATCTCCCCATTTCAGGAGGTAGTCATTCTGACTGGATCGGCACGCAGGCCCTGCCCTGATTTGGGGGCTACCGGTCCAGCGAAAATTCAGGTTTCAGGAGCTTGCAGAGCTGCTATTGTCTCTGTTATGCTCTGGCTGCGACTAGGGATCCCACATGTTCCCCCCTGGCTCCACCTGCAGCAACAGAATAAACTTCCCGAGCCTGGCACCCTCAGGTGAGAGTGAGGGGAGAGAAGCCAGGCCCCTGGGCCCTGAAATTCCATCCACAGGCCCCCCGGGCCAGTGAGCCCTCGCTGTCTCCACTGGAGCCACCTGAAGGGGCAGGAGGTCCTTCCGTCCTGGGCTTTCCAGGGCTGGTAGTTGGGGGTTGAAAGGCGCCGCTCCTAGTACAGAGAGCTTTCCTCCCAGCCTTCCCTGCACAGCATCCACTACCAGAGGGACTCTTGTTCAATCCACGCTGGTGCTGTTCACAGCTGCAGAGTATTTATAATGATCATCAAAACAAGAGCAGCGTCATCATTAAAACCCAGAGAAATAAAAAAATAATTCTCTATAGTCTCAGTTTTAATCGAGACAAAACCTTAAGTCTCTTTAACTTCAGTAATATAGTTTCTTACTAAACCCTATGGTCTCCCTGGTACAGACAGTGCGGTACTAGAACTCATCAACTCTCAGCAGCGAGTTTCTGACGTTCTAGGTACATTTCCATAGAATTTCATCTCAGGTACGGATGAAAAATAATTATGGACGACTGAGAGAGTGTGTAAAGAAGTACTAATAATTACAGTGACTTTTTTAAAGTTTATTTTATTTATTTTTGAGAGCGAGAGAGAGAGAGTGTGCATGCACTTGAGCAGAGAGCAGCAGAGAGGCAGAGAGAGAATTCCAAGCAGGCTCTGTTGTCAGCACTGAGCCCGCTTGGGGGCTTGGACCCATGAGCCACGAGATCATGACCTGAACTGAAATCGAGAGTCAGATGCTCAACTGACTGAGCCACCCAGGTGCCCCAAATTTAAGTGACTTTTAAAACATCTTCTCAAGATTTTGGTTCCTTGATATCTATAATGAACTCGAAAAGGAATTGGAAGCTTACCATGAGCTTACCAACAGAATGTGCAAAATGTTCCTTTAAATTTATTTTTTTATTTTTATTTTTTTTACATTACTTTATTTTTTATAAGGTATGTTTGTAAACATACATTTTTATCTTTGAAGACAAGATAATCACGTACCTGACCCCACAGTACTTCTTTTGCCAAAACCTTTAAAATTTTTTAACACTTTTAAAATCAAGCAAATCATTCATAGTAGTGAACTGAAAAATATGACATAACAAAGGGCACATGGATCAAAAAATTACTAGAAACTGGGGCTCCTGGGTGGCTCAGTCTGTTAGGCATCCAACTTCAGCTCAGGTCATGATATCACAGTTGGTGGGTTTGAGCGCCGCATGGGGCTCTGTGCTGACAACTCAGAGCCTGGGGCCTGCTTCAGATTCTGTGACTCTGTCTCTCTCTAACCCTCCTCCACCCATGCTCTGTCTGTGTCTGTCTCTCTCTCTTTCTCAAAAACAAATAGTAAACATAAAAAAATTTTCTTGTATGAGTAGGAACAAAATAATAGTAACATATGAAAAAAGGAATTTTTCTATAACATAGACTCTGATGCTAGAATCAACACCATAACCCTTTTCATTGCCTTAAATTTAGCGCATTTGTATTTACTCATCAGCACCTGGGAGCGAGGTATTTGACAGTGAATCTTGTCTTCGTAGATTTCTCGTGTTTTATGGAAACTGCCTTGACGTTAGTGAAATGCCTGATCATAACAAGTCTGTATTATATCAGGAAAGGAAAGTGTGCACCTGAAATAATTTATCGGTAGTTATGAAAGGGTAAAATAACAAACAAACAAATACAACCTCAAGAATTGGACTCAGGAAAGAGCAGACCCAGTTGAGTGCTTGTTGGTAAGGGTCATAAAATAAAAATACCAAGGAAAATATGTGTATATATAATTACAAATGATGGTAAATTCTGTGAAATAAACTGATACATTTCTGCCTTGGATATTAACCAGGGGGACCCGGTCAGAAAAAGCTTCTTGGAAAAAGGTGGTACCTAATCTGCGACCTATAGGAGAGGGATGCCTCAGTGTGGACAGTCCAGGAAGAACAATCCTGGTTAGGGACTGTGAATATAAGAAGGTCTTTAAGCAGGGCTCCCCTTGATATTTGAGAAGAACTCACAAAAGATAAAGTAGCTGGTACTTTACCAATGGATGAACAGGGGAGGGGGGTTGACCAAAATTAGGATGGAGATTAAACCAGAGTGAGATCACACAGTAAGTACTCTGTTAGCTCAGTGTATTACTACTACTATTATTATTATTATTATTATTACTATTACTACTAGTATAGCTGCAAGCCTTTCAAACTACTTGTGCTTGTACATGATATGACCCAAATTATATTTTAAAAATTTTGTATGTTTGTTTATTTTTGAGAGAGACAGAGACAGAGTGTGAGTGGGGGAAGGGGCCGAGAGAGAGGGAGACACAGAGTCCAAAGCAGGCTCCAGGATCTGAGCTGTCAGCACAGAGCCTGACGCAGGGCTAGAACTCGTAACTGTGGGATCATGACCTGATCTGAAGTTGGATGCTTAACGACAGAGCCACCCAGGCACCCCCCAAATTATATTTTTTAAAGATTATTCTATGGTTGTGGGAGAATGGATTTATACATGAAAGTCTGAAAAGAATTACATATAATTATATACATATATATATACACACATGTATATATATACACATATACACATATATATACACACATATATATACATACACATATATAATATATATATTATCTATAATATATTACATATAAATATATAATATATATTATCTATAATATAGATATAAATATATAGTATATAATAGTATAATATATAATACATACAATTGTGTGTGTATATATATATATAATATATAATACATACAATTGTGTGTGTATATATATATAATATATAATACATACAATTGTGTGTGTGTGTGTATATATATATATATACACACACAAAGACACACATATATATAACATATATTATGTGTATATATATAAGATATATATTATGTATTGGTGGATAATATATGTACTCAGGGGGCCGTGATAATTCTCCATTGGAGGAGTCATGATGCCTTGAGTGGTAACAGTTGAGATGAAGAGAACAGACTGAACTCATGGTATGTTTTGAGGGTGGATCTCAGGTATGCAGATCAAAGAGATTATAATAACAAATGAAATATTTTTTTTGTCTAGAGTCCCAGTAAACTTGAAATTCATTAAATGCCTGTATAAAAATATAAAACCAAATAAAATATGCAAAATTATCTGAAATTGTAGCAATGGCTTCATGTTTAAGCAGTCAAGGATAGATTTTTACCTGCTAGAAAGTTTAGGTAAAAAGATCGAATGCAGGACTCTTCTTTTGTATTGTTGGGCAACACATCGGCTTCTAATGCTCTGAAGATTCGACTACTTTCAGTTTTATCATTTCAGATACAGCTATTTTTGTAATAAATACAAGCTTCATCCTTGAACCTCTTTTGTTTTCCCTCATTTCCTTTCAGTGTGCTACTTCTTTGTACTTTTAGTAACTAACTCAGGAACATTTTCTATTTTATTTTATTTTATTTTATTTTATTTTATTTTATTTTATTTTATTTATTTTATTTTATTTTATTTTATTTTATTTTATTTATTTTATTTTTATTTTATTTTATTTTATTTTATTTTATTTTATTTTATTTATTTTATTTTATTAAGTTTATTTATTTTGGGAGAGAGAGCATGTGCATGAGCAGGCGAGGGGCAGAGAGAGGGAAGGAGAGAATCCCAAGCAGACTCCACACCATCAGCACAGAACCTGACATGGGGCTCGAACCCACGGACCATGAGATCACATCCTGAGCCGAAGTCAGATGCTTGACTGACTGAGCCACCCGGGAGCTCCAGGAACATTTTCTAGTTTAGATTGTCTACTAGACACTCTCTGGTGTAGTACTGTATTGTTTGAAAGAGCAATGCTTCGTGCTGGCCTGTTGAACCTAATGTTCTGCAAAAGGCCCAGAGGAAGTGGGAGCTGATACCGCGTTCAGCTGAGACACCAAGTTGGCCTTCCTTCAGGCTTTGCCTGTGCTCCTTACTTGCTCTTCCCCTAGTTGCAGCTTCTTCTGAGTAATCCACAGCAGGAAGGATAACTGTGGACTCAGAATGTAATTTTCGTTAAAAAAAAAAAAAAAAAGGGGGGCGCCTGGGTGGCGCAGTCGGTTAAGCGTCCGACTTCAGCCAGGTCACGATCTCGCGGTCCGTGAGTTCGAGCCCCGCGTCAGGCTCTGGGCTGACGGCTCAGAGCCTGGAGCCTGTTTCCGATTCTGTGTCTCCCTCTCTCTCTGCCCCTCCCCCGTTCATGCTCTGTCTCTCTCTGTCCCAAAAATAAATAAACGTCAGAAAAAAATTTTTTTTTTAAATAAAAAAAAAAAAAAAAAGGCATTCAGCAGCCCTACGTCAAGTTATTGATATATATATTTTTTCTCTCTAAAGTAGATACCAAAGCAAAGAAAGTCAGCTGCTTTTCGTTACTTCACTGTATGGGTGACAAAGTATCTTCTCAGGGGTTTATTTGGAATCCAAGGTAACCATTTATGGAAATGCTAAGAAATTACACTGATGTGAGAAAATTGATGTCTTTTCCACCAAAATCCCAATGCTGGAAGGAATTATCTTATTTTCTCTTATTATTAAAATTGACATAAATGATCTGGTTAATTAAGACCATGTCATTGCAAAGCAGGACTGCTCTGAAATGAACACTATATTAAGCTTCCAAACAAATACGTGAAAACATACGTTACCATAATTAGCCACTTGGTCAACCTCTATGTCTGGCAGTGGTGTTTTGCATAATGGTTGAATTATATCCATTGTAGTTGTCTGATTACCTTCTTTTCTTCGCAAACCTTAAAAAAAAAGCAAGTAAATAGACAAAAAGAAAAGGAAAGAAAAATAATGCTCAGCCAACAGAAAGAAATTATTTTAAGTGATTCTCATGCAGAGTGGAAACAGAAAGTTCTGGCAATGCAATGTCAAAACGAATTTTGTTACTGCGATATCGCCATCTAGACCGAATGCTTCCTGACCTTGATGTTGTCAGAGATATGAATGGGAAGGAAGTGCTTTGTCCCTCAGGACCCTCTGTTCACTAAATCTGATTGAAAAGTAAACTTCAAAAAAATATACTCTACTGAAATGGACCTAGAGATTATGGCTAACTTTAAATTTTGTAACATTTATTATAGGATTAAAGGGAAATTTTCAATCATGGAGTATTCTGTGAATGTCAAAATAGTTTAAAGCAGAAAATATATATTAAGTATGGCATTCTGCTTATCCTAGAGGATAATAAAAACACCATCTGCATATACACATTGCTCCTTTCTACTCTACCTAAATTGTTCTTAAAGATTCTAGTCAGATTTTTGTTATGATTTAAACTCTCTAGGGGCGCCTGGGTGGCGCAGTCGGTTAAGCATCCGACTTCAGCCAGGTCACGATCTCGCGGTCCGTGAGTTCGAGCCCCGCGTCGGGCTCTGGGCTGATGGCTCAGAGCCTGGAGCCTGTTTCTGATTCTGTGTCTCCCTGTCTCTCTGCCCCTCCCCCGTTCATGCTCTGTCTCTCTCTGTCCCAAAAATAAATAAACATTGAAAAAAAATTTTTTTAAACTCTCTAAATGTATGTTTTTCTCATGAGAGACTTCACTCTTTGCAACTTAAAATAAATTTTCCTTTTAAAAAGTTAGAATGGCATTGTTAATGATTTATGAAGGAAAGAGGTAATATATTCTACAGTACAATTTTGAATTATCTTGCTTTCAAGTACTATACAGAAATACAAAGGAAAGCGAAAGAAAAAGATTAAGTCTCATGTCTCTTTGAAATTCAGAAAGTTTTATTCCATTCAGATATATATTAATGTTTTCTTTTAGAAAGAATGAGCCCTTCCCCCACCTTTATCCTCAAGTAAGAAGTTAGTTGATCCCGGGACATAAGACCTTCGGGGACACTCACTTGTAAAAGCGTGTAGATCACCTCTCGAAGGCTTCTTCATGCCACATGAGCAGTAGAATAGACAAAGGATGGGAGTTTGCCTGCTGAAAGTGACCCTTTCACCAGACCAGAGTCTTGCACACTGTGGAGAGTGACGGAAAAGGTCAACATAACTCTGGCTCACAGCTGCAAACAAGAGAATACCTTCAGAGCAGGGAATTTCATCTTTAGCCCTTTCTATGGGAGGAGATTCTAGAATCCACAATTATAGATTTTATATCTGAACAATGGAGTATGTACAACGGATGTCCAGATTTTGCTGAGATGAATCATTAGGACCATTTCAAACTGCCTAATTCTGATTTCATGCTTACCAACCCAGCTTCTAAGTTCAACTTGAATTCTGAATGAAATTTGACTACCAGTATTGAAATGGACATTAATAGTTATCAATTTGGAATTAATTGGAATAGGAAGTTTTTAATACAGATGAGTATATATTAATCTATTGGTATTTGGAGTGTTTGGGTTCCAATGTCTTTGTGTTTGTAGATGCATCCTGTATGTGTGTCTGCCAATATGCATAATAATGGAAAGAAAAGCAATTTAAAGTGACAGATGTTTCCTTTCCTTTCATTGGTAGAGAGAGAAGATATTACTTATATTTTCTTGCAACTTTTGTGGCTGATTTGGTAACCCCACCATGGGCAGAACAGTGAATGTTGTATCAGTTCTTGGTGCCTTATGCAAAACTGAATGTTCTACTGAGAGTTTTCATTTTCCACACCCTCTCTGGCATTTGGTGTGAAAGTGTCTTACGTGTGTTTTACATGTTTACATGTTACTTTTACTAGTTGGTGTTTAGTGGTATCTCCTTGTTGTTTACATTTACAACTCCCTAATGGTAACTTTGAGCATCTTTTCATATGCTCCTTTGCCACCTGGTGAGGTCAATGTTTAGATCCTTGGCTTGTTTTTTAATTGTTTATTTCTTGTTTCTTTTATTTTAAGAGTTCTTTGCATATTTTAGGTATTATCCTTTATCATATGTGCATTGCAAATATTTTCTCCTACACTTTAGCTCATCTTTTCATCCTGTCTTCCAGTGGGTTTTTAGTTTTTTTAATGTTTATGTAATTTTGAAAGAGAGAGAGAAACACACAGAGTGTGAGCGGGGGAGGGGCAGAGAGAGAGAGGGAGACAAAGAATTCAAAGCAGATTTCAGGGCTCTGAGCTGTCAGCACAGACCCCAACGCGGGGCTCAAACTCATGAACCCGTGAGATCGTGACCTGAACCAAAGTCGGATGCCCAACCGACTGAGCCACCCAGGTGCCCCCAGAGAGTTTTTAATTTTGATGCAATCCAACTCATTGACTTATTTCCCCCAGATCTTGCTTGTGGTGTTGTGTCTAAAAAGTCATCCCTAAACCCAAGACCACCTAGATTTTCTGTTGTGTTTTCTTTTAAGAGTTTTATAGTTTTTTGGGGCGCCTGGGTGGCGCAGTCGGTTAAGCGTCCGACTTCAGCCAGGTCACGATCTCGCCGTCCGTGAGTTCGAGCCCCGCGTCGGGCTCTGGGCTGATGGCTCGGAGCCTGGAGCCTGTTTCCGATTCTGTGTCTCCCTCTCTCTGCCCTTCCCCCGTTCATGCTCTGTCTCTCTCTGTCCCAAAAATAATAAACGTTGAAAAAAAAAAATTAAAAAAAAAAAAAAAAAGAGTTTTATAGTTTTGCATTTTACATTTCGATCTATAATCTAGTTTGTGTTGATTTTTGTTAGATGTATGAGATCTGTGTTTAGATTCTTCTCTTTTTTACATATAGATGGCCAATATTTACAGTACGGTTTGTTGAAAAGACGAGTCTTTATCTATTGAATTGCCTCTACTTTTTTAAGATCAGTTGACTATAATTATTTGGGTCTGTGTTTGCCTTCTTGTGTTCCTTTGATCTATCTGTCTATGCGTTCATCAACGCCATGATGGTTTGATTACTTTGTACAGCAAATCCTGAAGTTGAATAGTGTCTGTTTGCTAACTTTGCACTTCTCCTTCTACATCCTGCCGCGTACTCTGGGCCTTTGTGTCTCCATAGAACTTTTAAATCAGTTTGTTGATATCCATGATATAATTTACGGGAATTTTGATTGGTATTGCATTGAATCTATAGATCAAGTTGGGAAGAATTCACATCGTGACAATATTGAGTCTTTTAATCCCTAAATTTGGAATATTTCTCCAGTAATTCAGCTATTTCTTTCTTTTTATCATAGTATTATAATTCTCCTCCTATTGCATATTTACATCTCAGTATTTATTTTTTACTGTTGTTGGTGCTTGTGTATTTAGTATTGTGTTTTTAATTTCAAATTGCAATTGTTCATTTTTCTGTAAGAGAACAGTTGATATTTATATGTTAATTGCTATGTTAACTAATCCTGTGACCCTGCTATAGTCAATATTTCAAGATTATATATTTTTTAAAAATAAATCACTGTCTTGATGTTGTGTTCAATCAATCTTTCCCAGTCCAAGGTCACAAAGATTCTTTCTGTGTGCATTTACTTGCCTTTTCATCTTTGTCTTCCAGGTGAATGGGCACTCTTATCACTATGTAATGTTTCTATATCCTCTATTAATATTTCTTACTCTGAACTAAACTTGACTAATATTAACACAGCTATCCCATCTTTTGATTAGTATTTGCATGCTAGGTCTTTTTCTTTTAATCTGTATATTTCCTTATGTTAAATGAGAGTTTCTCAAACCACTTAGTGGTAACAAGACAAATGCTCCAGAAAGATAACCAAAATATTGCAATACACCTCACAAATGAAGGTGTCTAAATGGTCAAAAAACACATTAAACATTGATGCTTCACTGGTTGTAAGGAAAATGCAATTAAAATCACTATGAGGTACCAGTACACAGCCACTCAGAGAGTTAAATTTTAACAGTACCAAATGTTGCAAAGGATGTGGAACAGCTCCCTCTAATGCATTGTTGTCAGAAGGGTAAAATGTTAAACCTTTTGGGAAAAAATCAATAATTTCTCATAAATCTAACCATAAACCTCTATTTATATCCACTTATTCGTTTTATAACCATTTAAAAAAAATTTACAAGAATGTTTGTAAAGCACTTATCCATAAAACAATAAATAAATAAATGAATGAATGAATGAATGAATGAATGAATGAATGAATAAATAAATAAATAAAACAGCCCAGATATCCTTCAGTGGAATGGTTACATGAACTGTAGTGTTTTTATTTAATGGAATACTAGTCAATAAAAATGAAAAAAAAAAAAACAAACTAATGATATGCCCAGCAATGTGAATTCATCTCAAAAATAGTATGCCAGATGAATAAGCTGTATAAATAACATACAGTTTGCATTAAGTTCTAAAATGGGCAAAATTAATTTATGTTGAAAATCATCAAAATGGTGCCAGTTCTTGAGAGTGAGGAGGATTACCTGAAAAAAAAGCATCTGTTAAATTTCTTACATCAAAACGCACACTCTGTTTACTTCGGAAGCTGGTGATAGAAATAGGGACAGTGGTTTGAGTCCATTTCAGAGTCCTGTTTTAAGTGTATGGAAATCCCAGTGGCACAGTGACAATGTGTAAAAGGACCTAGAAGACTGTTGAGATAATTAGCTCCTTAAGAGAATTCTATCATTTTGAACAATGGAACTGTTTCAGTCCTGGGTGTGGTGGGCTCAGTAATGGCTCCCCAATCTTGTCCATGTCCCAACCTCTGGAGTCTGTGACTATGTCCCATTACATAGGAAAAGGAACTTCACAGATGTGCTTAAATTAAGGATCTTGAAGTAGGGAGAATGACCTGAATTACCCAGATGGGATCAATGTAATGATAAGGATCCTATTATCAGGAGATAGGAAGGTCAGAACTTGAATAGTAGGAGAAATGGCAAGAGGCTGGAGTCATAGGAGAAAGTTGCTGTGAACCGTGAGTGCAGGTGGCCCCTAAAGTTGAAAGCAACAAAATGGATTGTCCCCTCAGCCCCCAAAAAGGAACCAGTGCAGCGGGCACCTCAACTTCAGCCTAGAAGGTCTAACTCGAATGTCCAATGTCCTGAACTATACAATCATAAACTTGTATTGGATTAAGCCACCTAAATTTGTCTTCATTTGTTACAAAACCAGAAGAAACTTAACATCTGCCATATTTGTGAGTTTCTGTGATTAAACTCTAGCTCTAAGGATGATAAGGGTATGGAGGCTAGAAGAAAAAACACTGATGTACTGAACATCCCGATTCTCTTACTTTCTGTGATGCAAATAGATTCCTTGGTCCAGTCAAATAGCTACATTAGAATAATTAAAGCATAGGATTTTAGAGTGGAAGAAACATGCACACTACTTAATTCAAATTTTTCGTTTTGTCACTGAGGAAGCTGAAATGCAGCCTTGTCACTTTTCAAAAACCATAGAGGATCACCGTAATTCAACAGTCAGTGTTCTGAATGTTCAAGAATGCCTGCCGTTGGCATCATCTAAGGGAAGAAAAAGGCTTATGGGCAACTCAGTTATGCTCTACTTGAAATTTTACTGTTTTCCTACTTTAGGCTGATGAATATAGCTGAAAACTATGAAGATTGAATCACACGAGGGTTTTGAATGGAAGTATTACATAAATTATAAATTGTAAAAACAGGTGTCAGATTCAGTGTTTTGATTTTCAAATGAAAAGAATTTTCCTTTGGAAACCCACTGCCATGTAAAATTAGATCAATTTTCCATGGGAATAGTTTGAACTTTATTGACCTGATCATTACATTCCAGTTAGTAGAGCTGATACATTTTAGACTCTGAGGTCCCTCCTCATTCCACTATAAAATAAATGCCATCTATTTCTTTACATATGATACTAATTTTCAGTATTAAAGATGTGAAAAGGAGCGCCTGGGTGGCTCAGTCAGTTGAGGGTCAGACTTTTGATTTCCGCTCAGGTCAGGAGCTCACAGTTCTTAGGATTGAGCCCTGCATGGGCTCTGTGCTGACAGCACAGAGCCTGCTTGGGATTCTCCCTCTCTCTCTCTCTCAAAATAAATAAATAAACATCTTAAAAAAAAGGATGTGGAAAGATCGTTAAGGGATATCTGTCACATGTATACCTTCTTTTTTTTTTTTTTTCTATTGGTACCTTTATGTTAGTAAAAGATGGCTATCATTTTCTGGCCATGTATTTTCACGCAAATACAAATGTAAAAGGCCATAACTTAGTTGACACACTGGCTTAATATATTGATTGTGAATGACCATTTCTTTAATTTGCTAAAAAATTATGAAAAGCCCCTACATTTGTCTTGCGCTGGCACATTTGGGTAAATTGAAGGGACAGAGCCTAAAGGAAATGTCAACTTTAGATCAAACAGAAAAGGATATTCCAGCCTACTGTTGACAGACTGTCTCTAAACCCATTGAAGAGAAACTGTGTCAGCTCTCTGCAAATGGCAAGCCTAATACTGATATTTCCTGCAAATGAAGAGAAGGGCTCAGAAAACTGGAAACAAAAATTCTATTTTTTCCCTGAGTCCTCACCCTTCTCCTTTCAAAGGCTTTGTCTTTTTTTGCATCCCTGTAAACTATCAGAAATGTGTGTGTGCACGCGTGTGTGTGTGATAATAATACTTACCTTTGTGATTCCAGCAATTACAGAGTGTGTGGTCTGTGCATCTATTCATATTGTAGGAGTCACAACTAAATGCCTATGAAGTCCAAGCACTCTCATAATAATGAGAGAAATGGCTAGAATATATACATGTTTGTTTTTTAAAAAAATGTTTAATGTTTATTTATTTTTAGAGAGAAAGAGAGAGACAGACATAGAAAGACAGAGCATGAGCAGGGAAGGAACAGAGAGAGAGGGAGACACAGAATCTGAACCAGGCTCCAGGCTCTGAGCTTTCAGCACAGAGCCTGATGCGGGGCTCAAACCTACGAGCTGTGAGATCATGACCTGAGCTGAAGTCAGATGGTTAACTGACTGAGCCACCCAGGGGCCCCTATACATGTTTGTTTATGTGCTTTAGGAGTAAAGGAAATATGGTAAAATTTTTCAAAAAATATCAATGCCTTTGCCATTTAAATTTGAATGAAGAAGACGTTCCCCAGTTACTTCCTTATTGGATTGTAGGTAATGTATTGCCACATATGATACTTTATCAAGAGACACTGAAAATTAGTGTTTTTGTGTAAAATCTGGTTTTTAAATGCTGACCTGATTTTTCTACAAGATACTATTCTGGGCACATAAAATGTTTCTGACCGTAAAATTATGCCCGAAGGCAGCCAACTTGACACCTGTAAAAATAAAATAAAATCATATTCTTACCAAATTAGCTTTATAAATTTAGTGTTATATGGCCAAGGCATAAAGTACTCTCTTATTGCCCTTTAATAGAGCTAGCTAAACTATCTAATTTTTCAGGACCTAAAGGAATTAGTAATGGTGAAATTGAGTAGCTATTTGTACAGGAAAATTTTCAACAGATAATTCAACAAGAATAACTAACTTTCATACTATTTTTAGGCTGGTACACAGCCTCTAAACATGACAATCCACTATATACTAATCTACTAAAAGAAAATCATCTTCTTGCCTTGGGCTGACATGTTTAATGGTATACTAGAATGCCTAATGAACATAGAAAACTTTAAGTCTGGGGCGCCTGGGTGGCGCAGTCGGTTAAGCGTCCGACTTCAGCCAGGTCACGATCTCACGGTCCGGGAGTTCGAGCCCCGCGTCAGGCTCTGGGCTGATGGCTCAGAGCCTGGAGCCTGTTTCCGATTCTGTGTCTCCCTGTCTCTCTGCCCCTCCCCCGTTCATGCTCTGTCTCTCTGTCCCAAAAATAAATAAACGTTGAAAAAAAAATTAAAAAAAAAAAAAAAAAGAAAACTTTAAGTCTATTTATTTGTTCCCTGAACATAATAAACTCACACAAACTAGACTATAGAGAGAGAGATTGATGATTGATTAATATAAGGAAATAACTGCTTATTGAAAGCTTGATAAGATTATTTCAGGCTCATCACTTTTTGTCATGTGTCCATAATTTGCAGCAGTGAAGGAAGAGTCAGTGCAACTTGACAAGATTAGGAACTTTAGTCGTTTAGTCACTATGACATGGATGTTGCAATTCTCATCATTTCCAATTAGCAAATTAGAGTTTTTGACAATGGCACCTAATAGTTTTCGAAATTCTCAGACAAATCATGATGCTTTCATAAATGTTACCAGTACATACGTTGGGTCCCGTCATTAGCAGAACAAGTTACTACCCAACACTGTTACTTAAATATTTTTGTTTGAATAAGTCATTTTCCAACAGTGATTTTCCTAAAATTCTAAATTGAATTTTCTCTCTCCATGAGTTTTTTATTCTCTGTGATAAACAGCTTTGTAAAACTTACTCTTATAAATATATTTCATAGATTTTGATAGTATACTTCCCAAAGGCTCAAATTAAGTCTTTCTTGGTCACAGTTTCTTTTAGAAAACTGCATTTGTCCTGGAAAAGTATTTATTTTTATTAATCAGTAGCAAAATTCAGTATTATTTAGTTGTTAGTAGAGTAAGAATAGACGTGTAGTGCAAGATAAAATAATCAATTCTCAGAGACATGCAGTCATTCAAATAGAGAACAAAAATCAACATAATTAGTATATGGGAAGGTAGGAGAGCACATCATTCTAGAGAAAAAGGATATTAATTTTTTCCACTTATAACTAAAACCTGTTTTTTTCTTATTCGTAATTTATTTATTCTCTCTTTCACAAATCTCTTCCCAAAATGTGTAGTTCAAGTAATTTAGTGGCTTTGCCTACCTAGCGACTGTACCGAACAGTATAAAGTATTGAAACAGTTTGGCTGAAATGCCCAGTCAGTTCAAGCTCCAAGAATCCAACCTTTACGTAAGTTAATGCTTCCAGGAATTTGTCAGGATCATAGGCATAAAAGGTGCAATGCATCTTTTTTTTTTTCTTTACTTAGCAAATGGCATTTTAGAACTCTGAGACAATTCAACTGGAACTTTGAATCTGACTGAACATTTTTATATCCGTTACTTCAAACTACCAATGATGCTCTCCTTTCAGAATGCACAGATATTATTAAAGCACAGCTTCCTCCGTCAGCGCGGTACCAATGGTTAGCACATTTCAGCCGCAGAGTTACTGGGTCTGTGCCAGAGAGATCAAGGCCACTGCCTAGAATGCTCTTGCCAGGAATTTCACATGGCCTCTGCCCCCTCCTCCCAATTCCTTCCCCTTCTGTTTCCAAATGTGGCCAGTCTCCACCCTTTACCTTGGGACTGTCCCTTTGGATGTTGAGAACAAGGTGGTCAGCAGTCCCTCTGAGTTTCTGTCTCCGAGGAACAACCTGCTCCCTCCACACCTGTGTGCAGAAGATGTGCGGCTGGCCTAGCACGCCCTTCGCCGTCTTCACCGCACCGGAAGCAATGACACGTACTGCAAGGACCATGTCGAATTTAATCACATCGCTCAGCTGGGATGCACAACAGATTTCTTAACCAGCTACTTGTCACCAAAGGCAACTGGTTGGGACTGGATCTGGGGCCGCCTCAGTGGCTGGAAGAGATCAAAATCTAAGATGAAATGAAATCCACTCACAGGACATCTGATCTAGGCGCAGTCTGAATTTAAACATAGGAGTTGTTTCTTCTGAGCCATCTTTGTCTGCGTGAGCTCCCATAATAGAATAATAGACACTGGGTGGGTGAACAAGAGACATTATTTTCCATCCTTCCGAAGTCTGGGATGTCTGAGGTCAAGGTACCGGCTGATTCAGTCACTGTCCAGGGCTTTCCTTCTGGCCCAGGGACGATGGCTTCCTTTTCCCCGAGTCTTCACCAGACGATGAAGAGAGAGAAGCCAGGACTGTCCTGTGGCTCTTCAGAAGCAGTAATCTAATCATGAGGGGCCCACCCTCCTGACCTAACCACCTCCCAAAGACCCGGCTTCCCGATATCATCACTTTGGGGGATAGGGATTCAAGATATGCATTTTGGAAAAACACAGTTCAGTTCATAGCACCATCTTTAAACACTCAAAATACGCTAAGAAACAAGTTGTGCATAAATGTAGGTGCATTTGGCTTTGTATTTTTTCTTCACTTTAAACTTCTTTCTCTGGCCTTTTCTGTCTTCTGAATTCCTAGCTATGGGTATGAAGCTTAATGTAAAAGGTTAATAGTTTTCTACTGTCAGTACGTTTTCTAAATGTGCACTCTTTTCTAGCTTATATGCAGTATTTTGGCTGTTTTCTTTGTTTCACAGCATTTAGTTCTTATGTCTGAGTCATGTTTGTGTGTGTGTGTGTGTGTGTGTGTGTGTGTGTGTGTGTGTACATATTTGTGTATATTTGTGTGCATGTGTTTGTGGGGAGGAGGGGGTTCTTTCTAATAGACATGAATAACTGAAGTTAAGTTTGTAAAGCTCAGATGAGTCCATTTTTATCTATGCATTTCAGGAAGATTTACTTGAAAACATCTACTTTTACTACGTATAAAAGATTCATTAGATAATCCACTAATCCATTTATGTGCAAAGCACTACCGTTTTCTCTCAGTAGGAACCATATAAAATTGGTTCCTCCATTTGAAAGTGTTCTGAGCTTATTTTTAAGTTAACGTTTCAAAAAAGTAATACATTATTAAACTTCTGTTTGAATGTAATATTTCCAAATATTGCTATCTGTAGTGCTGCATTCTTCTTTTAAATTGAGTGACAAATTTCCCAACATGAAGACATTTTAAATAAATAGTGCAGCATTTCAAGTCAGGAAAGAGGCATTTATTTCCCAAACTAAATTATGACAATGACTATAAAAAATACCTATGTAGCCTTAAATTGAGAGAATCACATCTCTGGAATAAAGCTTTAATGAAATTTGCTATCTGACTTCTTTTTGATCCTATTTTATCCATACAAGTAATTCTTTAGAATATTTCCTTGGAAAAGAAATATTTAACTTTTGGATCTCAGTTTTGCAGTGTTAGCTTAAACCTAATTAAATGAACTAAATGGTTCCCAACGATATAGTCACACTTATTAGTACACAGATGCCTTAGTGTAAAGGATATTCTGAATCCGAGAGCAGAGTATATAGTAGCTTAAAAGTGATTTTTTGCATGTTCTTTACCTGTGGCTTGTCATTAAGATTTTAGCAATTTCAAACACCTCAACTCTCAGATTAATCAACTGAAAGATAATATCCAATTCTAAAGTTGAACCTGTGTTATACTGTTGGATTATCAGCTTGGTTAAACTGGGCATTGTTTTCTAGAATCTTTTTCTTGTACGTTTCTGGCTGACTGAAAACAGGAACTTGTGCTAGATGAGACTTGGCAAGAAAGAAAGAAGTGCCGTCTTTATGCACAGCGGGCCTTCGCGGTCAGATGCAAGGATAGATGGCTGCAGGAGTGACTGTCCTTATTCAGCTTCTCGTCTTGACGTTTGGCTTTGCTGAACAGCAGCAGCCCCAGGCCCCTTGGTCTAGTAAAAGCAGGTTGGGGAAAGATGAAAGCGCTTGCCTTATCTTTCAAAGCCAACTTTCACTTTGGACAATTCAACAGCTTCCCTGAGACTATCGATTTCCTTACCTGTAAGGTAAGGATAGTATAAGTACCTTAAAGTTACTTGGGGATTAAACGTGAGCCATTTGAGAAAGCCGTTTATATACAACATCACGATGGAATGCGTGTAATTTAAATCCTCCAATGTAATATACTCCTAACCATAGTAATAGCTTGTCTAAGTTGAGACCTTTTTTTAAGCTCTCTGATTTGTATTATTTGCGTTAGGTTCTATTCATTATTGGAGTTTATTCTCTGACTTGAGACATGTCGTTTGACAACATAAACTTCATGTCTGACAAATTTCCTACTATGCCAGTCTCCATAACGTGAAAGTAGAAAGCAGCATTATAGACTAAAGGCAAGGTTTTTTTTTTTGGGGGGGGGGGATGTTGACAAAGAAAGCCCACCAATCAGTGATATTTATTCTTATGATATGATAATATAATTCGGTAGGTTTAGGCCAGTGTTGTGTCCCCTATGAAGATACCTTGAATTCCCCCCGCCCCCTGCTAGCTGTGTATGTGACCTTATTTGGAATTGGGTCATTGGAGATGTAATCGGGTTAGAATGGAGTCATGCTGCCTGAGGGTGAACCCGGATCCAGTGACCAGTGTCTTCATATTAGAAAGATGAAGGATATTGACACACAGAGACACAGACACACAAGGATGAAGGAGGCTGAGACTGTGCTTATGTTGTCACAAGTGGGAGAACTTGCTGCCAGGGATGCGGCCACCAGCAGGAACTAGGAAGAGGCAAGGAGGCACTCTTCCCTGGAGCCCTCAGAGAGAGCATCACCCTACCCACACGTTGATCTCAGGCTTCTGGCTTCCAGGGCTATTAGAGAATACATTTTTGCTGTTTTAAGGCACCAGATTTCTGGTAATTTTATACCACAGCCTTAGGAAACGAATACAGCCAATTTTTGCAGAATGCTCATTAAAACACTATCAGCAGCATTTTAATATATTATTTCAGGGGGGAAAAAAGACCTTGTAGTCAAACAAATTTTCAATAACCTGAGTGTTATTTATAAAATTGAATGGATTCAATTTTGCAATACAATACACGTATACATAAATTATTAAATTTATGTAGCATTTTCAAAGCCATTTGGAAAAGGAAGATGATTTTTACATAGCATTTCATGTAATTAGGTATCTTTGAAATGATACACTTTCGAACACCTTGCTAGAAGCCAACCTGAATTCTGAAAGCAGAATTTATATCAAAAAAGATCTCATCATAATTGACTAAGATGTATTCCAGAATGGCAAAAATCTGCGACAGTGTTAGGTGATATATTACTGATATAAATTAAATACTTGAGTAAAATAAGAATTGATGTCATAATCATAAATATAGTAAAGAAATTTTTCAAAATACAACACAGGTTGCTGGCCATAAATTCAGGAATAAAAAAAAAATACTAATGGTGAAATCCACGAACCATTTCAGTATCAGGAATAAGGCAAATTTCCTATCAATAATTTTGCATATTGTTAAATATTGATTCAAAAACTCTAGTCAATGCAATTACCAAAAACGTATTAAAGAGTTACAATTTTTCAAGATTGAGGAGGTGAAGTCACATCATCTGCAGAAAGTGCTGTTTCATATACCTTAGAGAACAGGTTGAAAAATAATGAAATGGAATGTATTCATTAAAATATTTGATAAATATTAGTGATATATGAAATTTTTCTTTATATAATAAATGAAAAAGGATATAAACTCTTTCAGTATGTAAGCAAATATGTAACATGGTATATGAAATGAAGGTTTTGTATTAACAAGTATATTAGAAATCTAGCAGGAAAAAAAATCCAATTTTTTTTTAATGTTTATTTATTTTTGAGACAGAGAAAGACAAAGCATGAGCGGGGGAGGGTCATAGAGAGAGGGAGACACAGAATCTAAAGTAGGCTCCAGGCTCTGAGCTGTCAGCACAGAGTCCGACATGGGGCTCGAACTCACAGACCATAGATCATGACCCAAGCCAAAGTCGGAAGCTCAACTGACTGAGACACCCAGGTGCCCCTAAAAAAAAAAAAAAAAAAAAAAGAAAAAGAAAAAATTTTTAAATTGATTTTGTTGTTGTTGAGTTAGTGGTGATTTTAATTTTATTCATTATATATTTTGGTATTTTTCAAATTCTTTACTTGGAACACGTACTCATTCTATGTATATGATTTATAAGAAATGAAAAAAAATCCCAAAGTATAAAAGTTATGTTATTTTTCCATTTATTTTTTATTTTTTATTTTTTTTAAATTTTTTTTCAACGTTTATTTATTTGTGGGACAGAGAGAAACAGAGCATGAACGGGGGAGGGGCAGAGAGAGAGGGAGACACAGAATCGGAAACAGGCTCCAGGCTCCGAGCCATCAGCCCAGAGCCCGACGCGGGGCTCGAACTCACGGACCGCGAGATCATGACCTGGCTGAAGTCGGACGCTTAACCGACTGCGCCACCCAGGCGCCCCAGTTATTTTTCCATTTAAATGACACATATAAATGGAATTTCTTTTCATCATTCAAAATGAAGAATAATAGTTTTGTCTCATTGGAGCCATAGAACTCTTCTTTCTTCCTTCCTGTTCCCACTCATCCTCCTGCTTTGTCTTCTTCCTTAAGAAATATTAATATGGAGACATGTTGATATTTGACTATTCTTTGAGTAATGTCAGTTACTCACACTGTCATTCAAATGTAGATTTTTAGATTTTGTTAAATTTATCCTCCGGTGCATTATAGAGAAATATTGCTGATTCGTATGCTATTCAAGGGGCAAGAGAGGGCTTTGCAGAAGTCTTATGGGAGCCGCTCTTTCAACCTTCCTTCAACTTTCCCCTCTTTTTTCGGCTATTTTCAGTGTCAGCAAGAGAAGGCTAAAATTGCTGTGCGTGTCCAGGCTTAAGAGCAAATCTGGGCTCAGATGCTCCCTCCAAAATGACTGAGCTCACCGGCAGTGTCGCCTAAAGCAGTGGCTGAGGAGAGATGTCCTTAGCACTCAGGTGGCAGGGATCGGGGACACAGGGATTCGTCGGACCCAAAACGATCACAAACACGAGTGGTCATCCTATGAGTAAGTTTCATTTTATTAACTTGTTAAGACCTACACAACTAAGAAAAAGAAGCATAAAGACAAAAGGCAGAATAAAACAAAAGAAAGCAGAAGTCAGAAATTAATAAAGATAAAAGCAGACACTGATGCTACATAAAAGAAAAAAATAGTAGATATATTATATAAATCCAGAAGTTAGTTTTTAGAAATAAAACAATAGAACAGTGCAAGTATAGTTAGGTTTCTCAAATACATAAATTAGAAAGTAAAAGATGCTCCACATGACTCATCATCAGGGAAATACAAATCAAAACCACAATGAGATAACACCTCACACCTGTCAGAATGGCTAACAGTAACAACTCAGGCAATGACAGATGTTAGCTAGGATGCAGAGAGAGGATCTCTTTTGCATTGTTGGTGGGAATGCAAGCCGGTGCAGCCACTCTGGAAACCAGTATGGAGGGTCCTCAAAAAACTAAAAATAGAACTACCCTACGACCCAGCAATTGCACTACTAGGCATTTATCCAAAGGATACAGGTGTGCTGTTTTGAAGGGACACATGCACCCCCATGTTTATAGCAGCACTATCAACAATAGCCAAAGTATGGAAAGAGCCCAAATGTCCGTCGATGGATGAATGGATACAGAAGATGTGGCATGTATATACATACATATATATATATATATATATATATATATATATATACACACACACACACACACACACACATATATACATATATATACATATACAATGGAATACTACTCAGTGATCAAAAAAGAATGAAATCTTGCCTTTTGCAACAATGTGGATAGAACTGGACAGTATTATGCTGAGAGAAATAAGTCAGTCAAAGACAAATATCACATGATTCCACTCATATTTGGAATTTAAGAAACACAACAGATGAACATAGGGGAATGCAAGGAAAAATAAAGATAAAAACAGAGAGGGAGGCACACCATAAAAGACTCTTTTTTTTTTTTTTTCAACGTTTTTTTATTTATTTTTTTGGGACAGAGAGAGACAGAGCATGAACGGGGGAGGGGTAGAGAGAGAGGGAGACACAGAATCGGAAACAGGCTCCAGGCTCCGAGCCATCAGCCCAGAGCCTGACGTGGGGCTCGAACTCCCGGACCGCGAGATAGTGACCTGGCTGAAGTCGGACACTCAACCGACTGCGCCACCCAGGCACCCCCATAAAAGACTCTTAAGTAGAGAACAAACAGGATTGCTGAAGGGTGGGGGAGGGATGGGCTGAATGGGTGATGGGCATTAAGGAGGGCACTTGTTGAGATGAGCACTGGGTGTTACATGTAAGTGATGAATTACTGAATTCTACTCCTGAAATCATTATTACACTATACATTAACTAACTTGAATTAAAAAAATAAGTAAAAAATAGATAAAAGAAAAAGAAAGTGAAAAGGGGTGATAATAATTACAGAACAATTTTTAAATTGTGAGAGACCTGTTTGTACAACTTTATGTACATATGAAATTCTAGATCAAAGGAAACTTTTTCTAGAAAAAAAAAATGAAGTTTCCCCAAATTGAATATTGAAAATAAGGAAATAAAATAATTATGATAAAAGAAATAGACAAAATTGTTAAAAGCCAAATAACTCTTCACCAAGAAAGGACTAGGCTCAGATTATTTTTTTTTAAAGATGAGATAATGCCAGTGCTACTTAACTATTCCACACATAAATGACAATTTCCATTTTGAAAGATTGGTGGTGTTCTCTGAAATTGATAAAGATTACACAGAAGTAAAAAAACTGCCAAATTTCACTCATGAATATTGATGTAAATTAACAACTATGATACTAGCAATCAAAAATCAAACCAACAGCGCATTAAAAAACAATAAGCTGTGAAAAAGTTGCATTTATTTCATGAATGCCAAGGTGGTTCAGTATTAAAAAATACATTCAAATCATCCACTGATCAGAAGAACTAAGAAGAAAAATCTTGTAATTATCTCCTTGGATGACAAAATGTATTTGTGAGAATTTAACATGCACTCATGTTACACATACTCGGCGAAACAGAAATTGATAAGTTGCATCTGTAATGTGTTTATTTTCCTCGGCCAAAAAAATCAAAGTCAAGAGGACTGAGACGAGAAGGACCACTCTCTCTACTACTGTTTAACTTTGTGCTGCATATATTAGCGAATTCAATTAGACAAGATAAAGCAATTAGCTTTATGAAAAGGGGAAAAAAAGTGCAACTGTATCTTTTGGCAGATCACGTAATTTTATGTTTAGAAAGCTGAAAATAATCTATGGAAACACTACTGCACACAAGATGATTTCACAATGTAGAAGCTTAGGAAACAAACATTTAAAGACCAGACCCCCAATGTGTAAAAACAAAAACTACTCAGGAAGAAGAAAGCAGTAGGAATAATGTCAACGAAGGACCCCGCCCCAACCCCCACCGCTTAACAAACACATTAAAAAGCGTTAAAATAACAAACACATTAAAAAACAAAAACAAAAATTAACAAGACAAGAAAAAGGCAACTGTTTTGAAGCACAGAAAGTCGATTTAAACAATGGAAGCCCATATTATGATGTTGCATAGGAAGGATCACATCATAAAGATGTCATTGTTTTCCTAAAATAATTTCATTTAATGCAATCCCAAAACAGGATAGCCACTTTCTAGATAAGAGAATTAACACGTTGATTTGGAAGAAAAACGCAAGCAGGGCTGCAAAAAAAAAGGCTAACCCTAGCAGTAATAAAACTAAACGTAAATGTTTTATAATTAAAACCAATTTTGTTGCTTGAATAGATAAACCAATTAGAATAAAATGTTCTAAAATGGGGGAAGAACACATTGGGAATTCAGTTCATGATGACAACGTGTTTCCAAAGCGGTGGGGAAAAGACGAGTTTTTGAATAAATGGTGTAGAAAGAACTGAACAGCTAGGCACAAAAAGACAGAATCTTTTCTGCTTTAATTGGTGCACCTCCTTAGTCTTGGAGCATTTGGTCCTTTTGGCCCTTGTTTTGATCTTTTCTTTCTATACGAACTCAGTAGCCCACTCTGCTACAAAATCCCAGTTTTATTAAATCGCTTGTCTGAGTACATCGCCGCTCTCAGTTGGGGATGTTACTGTGTGAGAAAGTATGCCAGAGTCCACTTTGTCTCGCTCAGACATCTTATGTTTGCATACCCTAGAATCACGTGGTTTATTAACAAGTAACTTCCGGCTGAGATGAAAGGTGTCATTTCCCGGATACTGTCTTCCTGTGCCACACTCTTTAACTTTCCATTACATTTTATTAAAAAAGACCTGGTCGTCTTTGGTTGAGGAAACAGGAATAGTGGGACTTGTAAAATGATGAAAATAATTACACAATTTTTAACATTTTAGATATTTTCTCCTACTGCTTGGGGCCCCAGGAAGCACAGGCTCCTTTATTCTTTAGCAGATCTTACCCATCTTTTGGATTATTTCACTTGAAAAGAAGCCTCCTCTCTCAAGGCTTGCATTTACCAATGTTCGCTTTCCTCCGTTCTGCATGCTGGATTCCATTTGCTCGGCAGGCAGTTATCTGTATGGTTCCCAGACCAGCGGGAAGCATCATTATGCTGCATCGAGTGAGACCTTAGCTATGTGCAAGAAAGTAATCGAACCCAGTGTTACTAAAATAAAGTACAAAAGGGACTTTAAAATTCGTCTCCAGAACTCAATATAACCAACTTAATAGGTGAGACAAAAAGTACTTGTAATGCATGAGCCCAGAGGGTCTTGTACAGTGTAGTTAAATTTCATGAACAGACTATTACCTCATAAATTACAATACCACACCAGCATCAAGTATTTTGCTTTGTTCTAACTTTGTGTCTTTTTGTTTAAAAAGATTACAAAAACATAAATACTTTCAGCACTTTCATGAAAACCGAGTAATGTTGCAGAAACTAAAATATACTAACCCTTGAATATAATGCATTTTCTTAAATAACAGTAACACACAGCTTTAAAAAATACTCACATGGAACCTTGTTATCGCCACCATTGAAACAAGAAAGAGGGGCGCCTGGGTGACTCAGTCAGTGGAGCGACGACAGACTTTGGCTCAGGTCATGATCTCTCATGAGTTAGAGCCCTGCCTGGGGCTCTGCGTTGAGATATGGAGCCTGCTTGGGATTCTCTCCTTCCTCTCTCTGTCCCTCCCCCATTCACACTCTTTCTTTTGTCTCAAAATAAATAAATAAATAAATAAACAAACAAACAAAAAAACAAAAGCAAAAGGTTAAAAGAAAAGAAACAAGAAAGAATGTATAGTAATAAAACAACCAATTATAAAGAGGAAATGAATTTTAGACAGTAATGTGTGACTCTGATAAGTTTAAAAAATAGAATGTGGCATTAACTAACTTTGTAGATGTCAACTGATATGTGAATTCAAAACCAACACTGCCAAGTAACAAAAATCCAACTAAATAACCGGCCAGTTAAGATTATATTCTTGGGGAAGGTGGAGACTGCAATTAGAACAGGTTTGGCCCAGTTACATGGGCTTAGCAAGAGTGACTCTATTTTGGGCAGGTTGTTTCTTTTGAATAACATGCCTATGTTAATTTAAAATTGTTTATTTATTTATTTTGAGAGAGAGAGAGCTCAAACAGCAGAGGGACAGAGAGAGAGAAAGAGTGAAAGAATCCCAAGCAAGCTTCACACTGTCAGCACAGAGCCTGATGTGGGGCTTGATCCCACAATCATAAGATCGTGACCGGAACAGAGATTGAGAGTAGGATGCTTAAGAGACAGAGCCATCCATGGGCCCCTCATATGCTAATTTTGACCTATACGTAAACTGTGTCATTTTAACAATTTATAAGCCACACTCCAAAATGTATTTACTATTAATCTTGTTTCATTGGATCACACATAAAATTTTAACAACTTGAATGTAGAAATCTTCTGGGGTTTTTGTTGTTTGTTTGTTTGTTTTTAGCATCATGTATCAATTCTAAACTTTGGTGCATGGCTAAATACACCACCCATCAGAAAACTCTTTTCACCACACCACCACCAGCACCCCCAGAATCTCACTGTTGGGTGTTATCTTTTGTAATCCCAAATGAAAGCTCGTGGCATTTTTCATTTTTTATATATATATTTTTGTCATTCTGATCTCCCATGTGTGTTTCAGTACTTCTCTCTCAGTACTTGATACAACAATTAGAGATACAGGAAGAGTGACACAGCTCTGTCAAACAACTTAACCTAATTGACCCAACAACAAAATACAAAATAGATTTAAAAATGTAACACAAGAGGCGCCTGGGTGGCTCAGTCGGTTGAGCGTCAGACTTCGTCCTAGGTCATGATCTTGCGGTTTGTGGGTTCAAGCCCCGCGTAGGGCTCTGTGCTGACAGCTCAGAGCCTGGAGCCTGTTTCGGATTCTGTGTCTCCCTCTCTCTCTCTCTGCCCCTCCCGCACTCGTGCTCTGTCTCTCTTGGTCTCAAAAATAAATATAACTTAAAAAAAAATTAAAAATGTCAGGGTGCCTGGGTGGCTCAGCGTGAACTTTGGCTCAGGCCATGATCTCGCAGTTTGTGAGTTCCAGCCCCGCGTTGGGCTCTGTGCTGACAGCTCAGAGACAGGAGCCTGCTTTGGATTTTGTGTGTGTCTCTCTCTGCCCTCCCCCACTCACGCTCTGTCTCTCTCTGTCTGTCTCTGTCTCTCTCTCAAAAATAAATAAACATTAAAAAAATGTTTTAAAGAAAAAATAAATTTAAAAATATTGGACAGAGAAGTTAGCCCAGTAAGACCATGCATATTCTCTAAGTACATGAACTTGCTACAATTAATTAGTCAAGGAGAGAGAGGTGCAAATCAAAGATGCAGGGAGATGCTAGTTCACACCTGTTAGAATCACTCTCATTAAACAGCCTGAAAACCCCAAATTGGGATTAGAATAGGAATTCATTTGCACTCTCATGGCTTCATGCTGAGCATGTAAAGTGGTAACAATACTTGGGAAATGGTTGGGCATTTATTATAAATAGGCACCTCCCTTGTGACCCAGCAATGCTACTCCTACAGATTTGCCTCCCAGAAATGTTTACATGGGTCCATGAAAGAGCTTGTAAAAGATTATTTGCAGGAGCTTTATTCATAATAGTAAAAAAAACTTGAAGTAAAATATCAATAGAATTAATAAATGTTTTAGCATAGCCACACATGAACCCCACTCAACAGCAGTACTCAATACTGATACATGCAATCAGAATAAATCTCAAAAACATTATGCTGAACCATTGAAGACAGATGTGAAGGAATGCACAAGGCATAATTCTGTGTATGTGGAATCTATGTTTAAAGAAATAGGAATCTTGTTTACTTCATGGAGATCATGAATTGACCGGAAAGGGACAAGGAAGAATTTGCTCACTTGATGAAAATATCTTATCTTGAAAAAGATACGGGTACAGGGAAGTGTGCATTTGTCCATAACTGTAACATTGTACATTGAAGATTTCTTTGTCTCCGTGTCAAATTTTCCTTAATTTTTAAAGCACCACTGATGATGTGGCGTCCACCCAATGTGGTGGGGTTGGGGGACAAGACAAGCACACTCCTGCAGAAAATTATAAATTCAGTAATACATGAAAAATGCCATTGTTTTACTTTCTCTTTTCACTTAATTTTTTAAAATGTTTATTTACTTAGAGAGAGAGAGAGAGAGCCAGTGGGAGACAAAGAGAAAGGGAGACAGAGAATCCCAAGCAGGCTCCATGCTGTCAGCACAGAGGCTGACATGGGGCTCAAACTCATAAATTATGAGATCATGACCTGACCTGAAACCAGGAGTCAGATGCTTAACCAACTGAGCCACCCAGGTGCCCCATCTTTTCACTTAATTTTTATGAAAATTGGTCCCATGTAGTAAAATTGTAAAGTATAAGGTTTACTTTCCTTTTTCTCAAATTCCAGTACAAATGTGTTTGTATTCCAAAATTGTCAAGGAATAAGCAACAGGTTTAGAAGAAGAGAAGAATGAATCTCAATAATCAATATAGCAAATATCTGACTGCTATTGCTGTTAATGAAGCCAACATTTTTTCACATTAAGATTCATATCTTTCCCATATTCATGAAGCATCTGGTCTAAAAGTTTTATGACCTAAGTGTTGCTTACAATTAGATTTTCTTTAGGAACTTTTTCGTAATAAAATTAATTTTAAAATACTAATTCATCCCCAGTCAATAACTTTGTAACTATTACTGATGTGTTTCCAACCTGTAAAATGGTTTGAATCCCTACATGACAAATGAAGTCCTGTTGTATCTTTTTTTCCCATTCCCACTTAGATAAATATGTGATGAAAGCAGGTGGTACAGTCTACTTATCAGCATTTGGCACACCAGGTAAGAAATGAGAACTTGTGAGGACTTTTGAACAGTATGGGGCAATTTTCATTCTGGCACTTAGGGAATTAGCCATGTGACTCCCATTAATTTTAACGGGAAGAGTGTGGATAATCCATAAACCATTAATGTATCTTGGAAATGTTCACAATGGATCAGCACAAAGTTGCACAGCACAGGTGTTTAATTAGTGATGGATATAATATCAGAGCTAAATTCGTTAAGACCAAAGAATAAAAAATCAATTACTTGCAAAGATAGTAAGGTCTGGAAAATAAAATGGCTGTGTTAAATGTGGCACAGATTTGAAGTCTGTTACAACTGAACCAGAGGTGACTATCAGGTGAAACTAATCTGCATATCATTGGGTGGATTTGGGTCTAGATACCTCTCTTTTCTGCTTAGCAGTGACTCCAGGAAACACTTTTTAAAAATCTCTTGTCAGTATTTTGCCATATGTGTGATTCAATTTACATAATAATTAATTTTCACTTCAGTAAATCTTATAGAGCCACAAAAAAAAAAAAAAAAAAAAGCAAACAAGCAAGAAAGAAAAAGGTGTGTGTGTGGGGGGGGACTTTCAAATCTAAATTTCAGATATTTGGCCAAAAACTTGCATCATTATTATGTCAACAATAAAATATTCCCAGTACGTGTAGGAACATTCTTCAGGACTAGTGAATGAAGTTACTTTCTACGCTGTTCAATGAGATGGCGAAGCCATTATCTTGATACATTGGACTCAGAAGCCAGATCTGCTGGACATATTTAGGTGGTGTTTCTTAGTCACATTTGTCCAGTGGTCTTTCTCTCTTTTCTAGCCAAAGGAATTACTCAGATATCAACAAGATATGTGAAAATACATCCCACCTACTCCAGATAGAAATGTTTAGTTGTGATTTTACAACAGTGATAAGATGTAACATAATGAATTTACTAGCTCTGAATTTATTGCCTATGGTGTCATATGATGCATAGGGCAGAAACTTTTCAACTGAAGTATATTTGATACACAATGTACTTTTAGGTGTACAACATCATGATTCATCAAGACTATCTGTTATGCAATGGTCCACTCAAATGTGACTGTACTCTGCCACCATACGACACTATTACAAGAACATTGACTGTATTCCCTTTGTGACACATTTTATCCTTGTGACTTACTCATTCCGTAGCTGGAAGCCCATGTCTGGCACTCCCCATCACCCATTTCCCCACTTCACCACATGCTCCCCATTGGCAGCCATCAGTTTCCTCCCTTTATTTATAGATTTATTTTTGCCTTTTTTCCCTTTGTTTTGTTCTTTAGACCCCACACGTACGTAAAATCGTATGGTATTTGTCTTTCTCTGCCTGACGCATTTCACTTAGCACAATACCCTCTAGGTCCATCCATTTTGTCACAAATGGCAAGATCTCATTTTTTTTTTTTTGTGGATCTCATATAACATATTTATCCATTTATCTATTGATGGACACTTAGGTTGCTTCCATATCTTAGCTATTGTAAATAGTTCTACCATAGACATAGGAGTGCATATACTGCTTTCATCTTCTTTGGGTAAATGTATCACATATCCTTGCCAACACTTGTTGTTTATTGTCTTTGATTCTAGCCATCCTGACAGGGGTGAGGTGGTATCTCATTATGGTTTTATTTGCATTTTTCTGTTGATGAGTGACATTGAACATCCATTTAGGTTTCATTTTTGTTTTGTTGATGAACAAAGTGGGTTTAGAGAGAACATAATAAAGTCCAAATATGAAAAACCCACAATTAACATCATACTCAGTGGTGAAAAAATTAGACCTTTTCCCCTAAGATGAGGAAGAAGACAAGGATGTGAACTCTCATCACTTTTATTCAACATAGTACTAAAAACCCTGGCCACAGCAATAAGACAAGAAAAGGAAACAAAAGGCATCCAGATTGGTAAGGAAGAAGTAAAACTGTCACTATTTGTAGATGATATGATAGTATACATAGAAAACCCTAAAGACTCTACCAAAAAAACCTATAAGAATAAATGAATTGAGTAAAGTTGCAGAATACAAAATTAATATACAGAAATCGGTACAATTTCTATACACTAATAACAAAGTAGTAGAATGAAAAAATTTTTTAAAAAGTTTCATTTACAATAGTACTCTTAATAATAAAACACCTAGGAATAAACTTAACCATGTAAGTGAAAGACTCATACTCATAAAACTATAAAACACTGATGAAGGAAATTGAAGATGTCACAAATATATGGAAAGATATTCCACACTTATGGATTAAAATAATTAATATTGTTAAAACATCCATACTACCCAAAGCACTCTACAGATTCAGTGCAATCCCTAACAAAATACCAACATTAGTTTTCACAGAGTTAAAAAACAATAATCTTAGCAATTGTGTGGAACCGCAAGAGACCCTGAATGGCCGAAGCAATCTTGAGAAAGAACAAAGGTGGAAGTATCATAATCCCTGATTTCAAGAATTACTCCAAACCTACAGTAAGTAAAATAGTACGGTACTGACACAAAAATGGACACATAGTCAAATGGAACAGAACAGAGAGCCCAGAAATAAACCCACACACATACAGTCAGTTAATCTCCAACAAAGGAGGCAAGAATATACAATGGTGAGAAGACAGTTTTTTCAGTAAACGGTGCTGGAAAAACTGGACAGCAACATGCAAAAGAATGAAATGGAACCACTTTCTTACAGCATACACAAACATAAACTCAAAACAGAGTAAGGGCTTAAAGGTGAGATCTGAGAGCATAAAATTCCTGGAAGAGTGCACAGGCAATAAGGTCTCTGACATCAGCTGTAGCAACATTTTTCTAGACATGTCTTCTGAGACAGGGAACCAAGAACAAAAACGAACTATTGGGACTCTATCAAATAAGTTTTTGCACAACAAAGAAAAATTATCTTCAGAATTTAAGTGTTACCACATTATTTATTTTCCTCATTTGTCTAGGTAGTTATATTCACATGTGATTTAATAACAAGAAAACAATCATGAATATAATTATTTAAAAAAAATTGGATAGGGGTACTCGCACGGCACAGTCAGTTAAAGATCCAACTTCAGGTCATGATCGCACGGTTTGTGAGTTCGAGCGCCGTGTGGGGCTCTTTGCTGACAGCTCAGAGCCTGGAGCCTGCTTCAGATTCAGTGTCTCCCTCTCTCTCTGCCCCTCCCCCCACCAAAAGTAAAATAAAACATTACAAAATAAAAATAAAAATAATTTGGGTGTACTCAATATGCTTCAGGAATGTGGGATTCTAATTTGTGGAGCAAAGCTAATCTGATCATTCATTCAAATATCTGTTTTTCCAGTTTGAAATTTTTTATGGCTGTACCTTGTGTTGTTAAATAATCTGTGTAGCGATGCAAACGTGATTTTAAAATCCTTACATCTTATTAAATGTCATGCAATATGAGAAAATATCTATTCCATCAAAGCTTATTTTTAATATCAAAGATGGTGATAATAATATGTGCATTTTAAACGTGAGAGATCAGAGATAAACAGTATTTGGCGTGTGCATACCTAGTAACCACTGGGTCCTCTTCTGTTTGTGGCACTTTCTCAAGTATGACAATCACCTGTGAAAACTCTGCACATATACATTGTAGTGTCCTGACTCCAGAGATTCTGACTCAGCAGGTTTGAAGTGGGAGCTGGGAAACTACAAGTTTAATATGTATCTCCCAGTGTTATTCTGATGCATGTGGTGTGGTGTCTGGATCACAGTTTGAAAAACGTTACCCTGGGACTGAGATACTGCTTTTATTTGGAGGCAAAATACAAATCTATTTAATATAGATTTTAAGAAATTTGAGGGAAAAACTCCAGTAGTTTGGGAGGCAGAAAGAAAAATACATCTTTTGAAAGGGCAATTTAAAATCTATTTTTGTAGCTAAAACCGTGCTCACTTTTCATTAATACAAACATTTTGCTTCCTTCTTATGTTCACCAATTCTGCAATTCATTAATGAAACGATCACTTTATATCAGTATGAGAATCTGTTGTCTTTGTTTATTTTTTAGTATTGTATCGTGAGTATAAAGACATAGCTGTTCTCTCATTAAATGAAAACAAATTTATGTTTTGTGATTTTGTGACATATAGTGAGTATCACTAATTTTGTTTCTAAATATATACTTAACTGAAACTGTGATACCCTTGCTCCCACCAATACCTTTTCAAGAAAAAAAATTATGTCACAAAGATTACTAATAAATTTGTGCAAATCAAGTACAAGTAAATCACATGCAAATAAAACAAATATAAATACATTGTGTGCAACTGTTGTGTGTTCACACACACAAGCACACACACGCACACAAAATACAAACATACAATGAAGGAGAATTTTAAAATTTTCCGAAATATATCTCATGAAAAATTTCCCTAAGTTATTAGAATTTGTAAAAGTATAAATTCTCATTTTTCCTTTTTTTCACTATTATAAGTCTCTTTTTGAATGAACAAATAAAACCTCTGCGTGTCTTTGGTTGCATCATAATTAGCATTTCCAAGATAAGAATTTCACTATAGAGTATATGGTCTCTCAATAGAAAGGCAGACAGACATCCATATTAAATACTATTTGATTATTTTTGATAAAGTGAACAATCTTAATATTAAAAATTTGTTGCTTACACTTTTTTAGGATATTTTAATGCTGCTAGAAATTCACTTGTGAACTCTTAACACTCAAGCTGTGCTTTGTTTTCAAGAGGAATTTTGTAAATAACAAACGTTTACCTGGATTGGAATAGTATTAAAAGTACTTACACTCAATAAGAATGAGGAGGTTTCAATTATCTTGCTACGTTGACAAATTAGGAAGTTTTGTGTCTATCAAGAAAAAGAAAACCCAGGTTCTTTTTAAAAAATAAAACGAAAAACACTTTGTCTCTTTTTGTTTAACAAAATGTTGGGCTTTTTTTTACTATTGTTTATGTTATCTCTATATATTTGAATTTTAATATTTTCATATAGTATCAAGTGATATTTATTTCTGCAGGGCACATGGATTTATTCTCTGTCCATTCCTACTTTCTGTACACATCCCCTATATATGACTGGCCTTAGTGTGGGACTTCCAAAATGGCTATTCAAGGAGCTTGGCAAGTCTTTTCACCAAAGCATCAATAAAAATGTAAACAAATGCTCAAAACAACCATTTAAGGTTTCTGAAAATGTATCACAAAGGGCATGTATTCAATAGAGAAGAAGTTATTTACAGGTATCTATTCAGAATTGATGAGGACAGTGGGAGTCCATGATTTCAAACCACGTGCTTCCATACATCTATGTTGCAAAAGTTCTACACCAGGCACCAAGTGTTCTCACAACAGCCTCCAAGCTCCCCCTGGCTCCAGCGCCCTATCGTAGAGTTCTGCCCGGCGTGGATGCGACCCACCACAGACATTGGTGGTCTGCCATCTTGCCGAGGGAGCTGACCTTATAGAGGAGAGGGAGGAAGCCTACAAGTATGAGGGTGTTGTTGAAAACAGTGGGGATCCCAGTGGTGAGCAGCCTGGGAAAGCCAACTTCTCTGTGATAGTAGCAAAGGCACACAAACAGTTCTGCAGTTCAATCAGAAACTTAACAGAGAGATCTGAAGATTGAGTCAGCCAAAGAGGAAACCTGTATAATCCCACTCCTGTCCCGTAGCCCGGGGAGGGGGTGGGGGTGCATGCATGTGCAAGATTACTCCCTGTTTAGGAACAAAGAGCTATTGCAAGCTGCTCAGCCTGGGCTCAATGTGCAGCCTACTTACAAACTCCCTGAACTGAACTGAACTGAACTGAACTGAAATTCACCACTTATTAAAACAGCTTTGAATTCTTAAGGAAAACTGAGTTACTTTTTGATGGAAAAGTTAAGGTGAAAGAATGTATCACATTTGAGGTTCCCATTTGATATTGCTGACAACGACTTATTGGATCCAGGAGCAGTTACTTGAATGGTGGCCCATTTTGTGAACAGAAACAGTCTTGGAAACCATCATCTGCCTGAGACGATACCCACAACTCCTCGAGGCAGTTAGATCACATTACTCGAGGATCTTTCCAACGTAACTTTGTTATGTTACGTGAGAACAAAGTGCTGCTCTTTCTGTTGCCTGGATTTTGCGAAAGTCCAACTTCAATGATTGCCTGATGTCTTTCCCATATTGTATTCACTCCAAAGCCAGCATGACTTACTTCCCCTTGTGTTGTTTCAGTGTGACATGTGAGAACTATGGTCCTGAATAGAGTTCACTGCTGTTGACCTACTTTGACCATTTTTTTCCTTCAAGTGCACTCTTATTAAAAATTTTTAAAAACGTTAATTCCAGTATCGTGTTACATTCATCTCAGGCATACCGTGTAGTGACTCGACAATTTGATACATTGCTCAATGCTCAAGATAAATATTCTATTAATCCCCTCCATCTATTTTCCCCATCCACCCACCTACCTTCCCTCTGGTAACGACCAGTTTGTTCTCTGTATTTAAGATCTTGTTTGTTTGCTTGTCTCCTTTTTAATTGACTTGTTTTAATTTTTAAATTCCCCACATGAGTGAAATCATACAGTGTTTGTCTTTGTCTAGCTGACTTATTTCACTTAGCAGATCCATCCATGTTGTTGCAAATGGCAAGATCTCATTCCTTTTTATGGCTGAATAATATTTCATTGTGTATACATACCACCTCCTCTTTATTCATTCATCTATCAGTGGACACTTGGGTTGCTTCTCTAATTTAGCTATTGTAAATAATGCTGCAATAAACATAGGATTGCATGTATCTAAGTCGCATTTTCATATTATTGGGAAATACCCAGTCATGGAATTACTGGACCGTGTAGTTGCTCTAACTTTAATTTTTTGAGGAACCTCCACACTGTTTTTCCAGAATGGCTGCACCAGTTTGCAGTCCCACCAATGGTGCATGAAGGTTCCTTTTTCTCACCATTTCCTCACCAACACTTCTGCCCATTTTAACCACTAATTTGTGGTTTTTTAGTGTTGTGTAAGTTCTTCACATATTTTGCATACTGAACATTTCTCATATATCACATATTTGCAAATATCTTCTCCTATCCAGTAGGTTGTTTTTTAGTTTTGTCGATTACTTCCTTTGCTGTGCAGCTTTTTTATTTTAATGAAGTCCCAATAGTTTCCTTTGGTTTTGTTGCCCTTGCCTCAGGAGACAGATGTAGAAAGATGCTGCTATGGCTGATGTCAGAGAGATTACTGCTTGTGCTCTCTTCTAGGGTTTTTATGGTTTCAGGTCTACATTTAGGTCCTTAATCCATTTTGAGTTTCCTTTTGTGAATGGTGTAAGAAAGTTTTATTCTTTTGCATGTTGCTGTCCAAGTTTCCCAGTATCATTTGTTGAAGAGACTGTCTTTGTCCCATTGCATATTCCTGCCTCCTCTGGTGAAGATTAATTGATCATGTAAATCATGGGTTTATTTCTGGACTCCCTATATATGAATATATGTGTCTCTTTTTGTGCCAGTACCATATTGTTTTGGTTACTACAGCTTTGTAGTATAACCTGAAATCTGATATTGTGATACCTCCAGTTTTGTTCTTCCCTTTTAAGATTGCTTTGGCTATTCATGGCTTGGGGCTCGATCGCACAAACTGTGAGATCATGACCTGAGCTGAAAGCAAGAGTCAGATGCTTAACAGACTGAGCCACCCAAGTGCTCCTCTCCATGTAATTTTTGATTATTTCTTTTATGTTTGATATTAGCTGCTTTATGTAGTTGGGTCCTTCCATGTTGCATGCATAAATATGTACGATTGTTACATATTCTTGGATTGTTTCCTTTATGATCATATAGTGTCCTTCTTTGTTTCTTGTTACAGTATTTGTTTTAAAGTCTATTTTTCCAATATACATATTGCTACTCCAGCTTTCTTTACACTTGGCATTTGCATGATAAATGCTTTCCCATCCCTTCACATTCTTTTTTTTTTTTTTTTTTTTAGATTTTTTAATGTTTATTTTTGAGAGAGAGAGAGAGAGCATGAGTGGGGGAGGAGCAGAGGGAGAGGGAGACACAGAATCTGAAACAGGCTCCCGGCTCTGAGCTGTCAGCACAGAGCCCGACGTGGGGCTCGAACTCACAGACCGCAAGATCATGACCTGAGCCGAAGTCGGATGCTCAACCAGCTGAGCCACCCAGGTGCCCCTGTCCCTTCACTTTCAATCTGCAGGTGTCTTTGAGTCTAAGATGAGTCTCTTATAGGCAGCATATAAATGGGTCTTGCTTTTTTATCTATTCTGTCACCCTATGTCTTTTGATTACAACATTTAGTCCATTTACATTCTAAGTAATTATTGATAGGTATGTGCTTATTGCCATTTTGTTACTCGTTTTGTGGTTGTTTCTGTAGTTATTCTGTGTTCCTTTCTTCTCTTGCTCTCTTCTGTCAAATTAGTTGGCTTTCTTTAATGATATATGTGGATTCTTTTCTCTTTACTTGCTTGTCTATTATTGGTCTTTGATTTGTGGTTACCATTAGATTTGTATATAACATCTTATGCATGTAGCCGTCTATATTAAGTTGATGGTCACTTCAGCTTAAACCCATTCTTACTCCTCTCCCGACATGTTTTAAGTATATGGTTTCAAACTTCACATCCTTTTTATTTTGTGATTCCATTGAATGATTTTTTTTTTTAATTTTTTTTTTCAACGTTTATTTATTTTTGGGACAGAGAGAGACAGAGCATGAGCGGGGGAGGGGCAGAGAGAGAGGGAGACACAGAACTGGAAACAGGCTCCAGGCTCTGAGCCATCAGCCCAGAGCCCGACGCGGGGCTCGAACTCACGGACCGCGAGATCGTGACCTGGCTGAAGTTGGACGCTTAACCGACTGCGCCACCCAGGCGCCCCTGAATGATTTTTTAATACACTTCATTTTACTGCTCTTGTGTTTCCTACTTTTCTTACTTCTATTTATGTCCTTTCCTTTCCACTCAAAGAATCCCCCTTAACATTTCTTGTAGGGCTGGTTTAGTGGTGATGAAGTCCTTTAACTTTTGTTTGTCTGAGAAATTCTTTACCTCTCCTTCTGTTTTGATTGATAGCCTTTCTGGATAGAGTATTCTTGGCTCAGACTTTTTTTTCTTTCAACACTTTGACTGTATCATGCCCTTTTCTTCTGACCTTCAAAGTTTCTGCTGAAAATTAAGTGATGACCTTATGGGGTTTCTCTTGTATGTAACTGTTTCCTTTTCTCTTGCTGCTTTTAAAATTCTCTCCTTTTAATTACTTTTTGCCATTTTAATTGCTATGTATCTTGATGTTGACATCCTTGGATTGACTTTTTTGGGGGGCGCTCTGTGTCTCCTGGATCTAGATTTCTGTTTCTTTCCCCAGATACATGAAGTTTTCAGCTGTTATATCTTCAAATAAATTTCCTATCCCCTTTTCTCTCTCTTCTCCTTCTGGGATGCCTATAATGCAAATGTTATTATGCTTGATGGTGTTGCTGAGTTCTCTATTTTCATATTTCATTATGTTTTTGTCTCTATTCTTTTCAGTTTGATTATTTTCCATTAGGGTGTCCTCTGGGGCACTGATTAATTCTTCTTTTTCCTCTAGCCTGATATTTATTCCTTCTCCTAATTTATTTTTACTATGAGTTATTAAGTATTTCATCTCTGAATGATTCTTTTTTCTGTTTTCTATCTATTTGTTAAGGGTATCACTGCAGTTCTGCACTCTTTACTCAAATCCAGTGAGTATGACCATTACTTTAATTTTTTAAATCTTTATGTTTCTTTTATTTTCTTTGTGTCAGCGCAGTGCCCGATGTGGGGCTAGGACTCACAAACCATGAGACTGTGACCTGAGTCAAAGTCGGATGCTTAACCAACTCAACCACCCAGGCTCCCCTGCTCATGCTTGAGCAACAGTTGATTGGTAATCTTATAATCATTAGTAGTGTGAATATTGGGAGGTTACAAGAAATAAAGCACATAAATTTGGAATTTTGTAAATGTGGAAACATGATAAATTAGGAGCATAGACCATAGTTAATAGTTGATAGTTGATACAAGCAAATGTAAACTTAGTTCGAAGCTTTTGGTTCAATACCATCTAGAGGAGGGGGTGAGTGATGATGAGATTGGACATTCCATGTGACCCCAAATGGAGTGATTCTCATGCTTGATTCTTTTTTTTTTTTAATGTTTACTGATTTTTGAGAGACAGAGAGATAGAGATAGAGTGTGCTCAGGGGAGGGGCAGAGAGAGAGGGAGACACAGAATCCGAAGCAGGCTCCAGGCTCTGAGCTGTCAGCACAGAGCCTGACGCAGGGATTGAACTCATGAACCGCAAGTTCATGACCTGAGCTGAAGTTGGACGCTCAAGACCTGAGCCACCCACGCGCCCCTGTATGGCCATTACTTAAACTTCTCTATCAGACATATTACTTATGTCCATTTTGGTTAGGTCTCTTGCTCTGGTTTTGTCCTCCTTTTCTTTTCCATTTGGGACACATTCATCCATCTCCTCATTTTGTCTCACTCCCCACGTCTGTTTCTGTGTGTTTGGAGAGTCAGCTACGTCTCCTGCTCTCGAAAGTCATGGCCTAATGAAGAAGAGGTCCTGCAGTGCCCCGTGGTGCAACGCCCCCTGTTCCCCAGAGCTTGGTGGTGTAGGGGTGTCTGCTGTGTGTGTTGCACATGCTTTACTCTTGTAACTGAGCTGCTTTCGCCTTCATTGCGGTCATCCGCAGTGTCTCTCTTTGCCTGTTCTGGGCAGTGTCTTGCCCTTGTTGTTCGTGGACCAGACTGTGGCCGCCTGGGCTTGAGTTGAGTCACACTAAATTCGCCAGAGATGCAGTAGCATCAGACTGCACGGTGCTCGACCTGTATGTTCCCCTGAGAGACCTTTTTTGGTGGGTGGGGCTCTAGTCAGACCAGATATCTGTCCCCAGAACACTGGGGTCACAGTCAGACAGATGTGTGTGTTTATGTTCCCCTCTCCCCAGGGCAGGAATCACTTGCAGAGGTACCGGCCCCTGTCAGGGCTGCTTGCACACTGCCGGGCTTGTGCCACCACTTGGGGTGGGGGGGTGCTCCCCACAAGGGCAGAGCAGAAGGGGCAGGTGAACAGGGGAAGGGGTGGGTGGAGTCATAGTGTTCGCATTTCAGGTGGTGAGTGTTAGTGCTGCGCGGGCTCTTACGGGTGTCCACGTGTCTAGGCTGGGGTCACGGGACAGAAATGGCGCCTGTCACTTCCTTTGTTCCCGGAGGACTCTTCCCAAGATCCCTGGCCCTCCGGCAGACTCTCTGAGGTCACTGAACGCAGGTCCCCCCTGCACACCCAAGTGTTTCTCAGACTGCTGCTTCCGTGCTGTGTCTCCAGGCTGTTTAGTATGCTGTCTCTTTAAGGGCAGGGACTCAGTTTCCTCTGCCGTCCCAGCTCTCCCAGAGCCAAGCCTGCTGGTGGTTAAAATTCCAAATATTTAGCCTCACTGACTGTAAGAACTCTCAGAACTTGGCTCCTCTAGGTTTCCAAGCAAATGTTACTGGGATTTGCCTTCCCTGTGTGGGTCCCCTGCCTGGGGTGCTCCGTGTGAGGGTGTGTTCCTTTCCCTTCTTCAAGCCTAAGGAATCCTTCCTTCTTGTAAACAGTCACGCGGAAAGTTTAGCTCTGACTGCATTCCTGCCCCTCCTCCCTCTCCAGAGGACCCTCCTCGCTACATTCAGCTGTGGAAAGCCTTTTCTATCAGTCTTTGGGTCATTTTCTGGGTTATTTACACTCATGTCAGTCTTATCTAGCTGTGTCCACGGGACAACGTGAGTTTTGGGTCCTCCTACTCTGCCATCTTCCCTGGGAGCCTCCTCAGTACACTCTGAATACTATAATTCAATCTGTGTGATACCCGGATCCTTAAAGCTCAAGAACATCACAGAAGGACATCCTTTAATTTGGTTTTATAGAATTGCTGCCTTTCTCTTTGGCTCTGGACTTGATGAAAAATGCAATGTCCTACAGCATCAAATATAATGTCTTACATTTAAGTACGTACGATCTCTTCTTTCTGACAATTTATGAAAGTGGGGGGGATGCTTACCTACCCATTTGGCTTTGGACAAAGATTGATACTTCGATTACAGGGTATTGGCAAAGACTTCGTGTAATTAAATAGAAACAATGCTAGACTAAGGTGAAAGATGTTGGGAAGTGATAGCATGTGAATTAAGAGTTCTCTAGAGAAAGGTACATTTTCTTATCTGTCATCTTTGCTTTGAATAAAGATAGGTCACACTAATGAGTCACTAACAGATTTTTCACTGAGGAAAGTATATCTGTGATTTATTTAAACTTCTGAAAACCAGAAGTTTTAAATCTGCAAAGAAGGTAATACTCTTTTCCTATCACACACATAGATCATTGCTTCAGTTGTTGTGTTGTTTATTTCTGTTTTTCTGCCTCCACTGGTAGTTCTATGCATGGGATATGTGTTTTTACTTTTATTTTTGTGACTTTGTGACAGGCATTTTGTGGTCCATGTGAAGTGAAATGCCTGGCACATAGTAGATTCCTAATGATTTAGATGTTTACTGGTGTAAATTAAAGTGCATTGGCTGCCAATGTTTCTAAATACCAGATATGGTTTTCTTTTCCTTCATCAAACTGATTCCATCTGATGTATGGATTTTATCAAAGTGTTCAAGGTTTTGGAAGGAAAAATCCAATCAAAGTCCTTTCAGATGACCATGCATTAAATTATTTGCTGGTAAGTGAAGATATTTTCAACAAAAGAATTATTTTGCTTATGATCCTTGCTTTTTTTTTTCCTTTGGTACAATTCTCTAGATATTTGGAATCATTTCTATTATGTTTATTCCAAATATATTTGAGAAAGATAGTTCTGTTTTGTTAAATGACCTGTACAAGAATAATTTTTTTCATGCACAGATATTAACGATTAACCTTGTGTTATTTCATCTGCACAAAATCTTGGGTATCAAATATACTACTCTTTTGAAAACATTGGCAAGCCACTTATTGTAGAAATCTGGGTTATCATTATAATAATACATCTTCACATTGCGCAGCAGGTGTGTTCGTGGAATGCTGTGAACTTTGACATGAAAATGTGATTTGGGAACACGGGTTTACAAATTACTGAGCAAAAAATCCACGGAAATATAATCTATTCTTGATGTACTTTATCCTGCCACACTATGCAGAGATCTTGGGATGTACATCTGTTATGATGTGCAAATGTATTATGTATGGATGTGCATCTATTAAGCAATGACAGACTCTCAGAGACACATGTCTGTTTGTCTTGTAATCACATCCTTCACCATATTTCCTTTCTTAACTGTGTGGCCAAATTTCTGATGATGAACTTTAATTCATGTTTATCTGAAGCATGTGCAAATATGATTGTTTAGCTTGCATCCTAGAAATATGTTTAGGGATAGGCAATAGAAATTGGATAAAAATGCACAAAATTACCTGACCAAGCTCTTTCTTCGGTAAGCTCATAAACATTTGAGGAGAGAGCATTACTTATCCTGAATAAGTAACAAACAATAATATAAAACATTCTTTCATAAAATGTTAATTTAACAGTTGTAACATGGATTAGCAGAGGCGAAAATTACTAAGCCATAGAGGGAAGAATTTGGATATTTTCAGCCCATGTTTTCTACCGATAACAAATTGCTTACCTTTGACTTAATTCTTGTTTCTATCCAGTTATAAACGAGTCCTTACAAGTAGTATGGCTGACAGTATATAATGAACTGGATGGGAAGTAGGGTCTTTGGCATGAAATCCTCATGTCAGTACTATAGACACAGAAATCTCTAAGACAATTTTGATGACAATTACGGTTGAGCTTAATTGACTTTATAGTAAATGTTTATTCCTTTCTGCCTTATGTGTTTATTATTAATAGCCATCTTAAGATTTGTGATGTTTAATATGCTGAGAGATTTAGCCTAAGTGAGCAATTGCAAATGTTTTAACTCATACTGAACACAAATCTCTTTGTGGCAATCTGAGGAAAAAAGAAACCTCAGAGCAAAGAAAGAGAATTTGAATACTCAAATAAAAGCATAATATATAGAAAAGAACATTTATTTTCTTAGCTTTGATGATGGCTGTCTTTGAAAGTTGATTTTATCTACATCCTTGTCAAATTGTGGTATGATTTCAAAGATTTCCCCACTTTTTCAATTCTATTTTCTTTTTTAAGAAACTATTGGCATTATTAGTTATAATAATAATTAGTTAACAGGAAAGGAAAATTGCTAATTGAACCAGAAGAAAAATAAATGCTTTTGTTAATTATGAAAAGAAAAATTTAGTAGAACCAGAAGGAAAGTAAATGCTAAAATACCTGTGTTTTCTCTTTTTTTCTCATTTGTGTCCTTTGATGGAACATAGGTGAGCAATCCAAATATCGTTTTAACAGATATTCTTCTTAGATACAGATGGAAAGATAAATGAATAATCTGAGTGAGATACGCAAATGGTTATTTTATCCACAAGGATGTCTTAGAGTGTAGTTAGTATGAATAAATTATTGTCATCTTAATATATAAAATGGAAATTTTAGGCTCTTAAAATTTTTTTAACACATCTAATTTTTTTAAGACCCTTAAAAGTGTGTCTCACACATTTCACTATAGGTACTCTAATTTTCAGAAGCCAAGGGGAAAAACATGAATGCAATCAGGCTCTAATGCTGTCATATTATTTTACAAGAACGCATGTTATAGGTGCCTAAAGTGGTATGGGTGTCATCTCAGGAGTGGTAGAATTTCTTCCTAGATAACTTGCTTCAATACGGGTAATTTACCAACCTAACACAAAAAACAACCCTTTGTTTTCATGTCACTAATGCTTTGACTTCCCAAGGGTATATTATACAATAAACTTAAATGATCATCTGTTTCAGTTAATAATGTTCTTTATTTGATAGAAGTAGAATTCTTTCAAAACCAATGGGGAAAAAAAATAACCAGTTACTAGATTACATGTTGTCTTCATGTCCTTAGGTTGCTCTAACAAAAAAAAAATAAATAAATAAAAATAAAAAAATAGACTGGATGGCTCAAACAACAGGCAGTTTTTCTCTTACACTTTGGGGGACTGGGAAGTCCCAGATTGGGTTGCCAGTATAGTTGGGTTCTGGCGAAGGTCCTTTCCTAACTTGTTGATAACTTTTGTTCACATAGTGAAAGAGAGAGATCTTTATCTCTGTTTCTTAAAAGGGCCCTAATCCTATTGTGAGGATAACCATCCTCGTGACCTCATCTAACCCTAACTACCTCCCAAAGGTTTTACCACCAAATACCATCACGTTGGGTGTTGAGTCTTCAACATATTAATTTTGGAGGTATACGCATCTTCACTCCATAATGCATATTTTAAACAGATGGCATATTTCTGAGCAATATTAAATATACATTCAACATGTATTTGTTAAGTATCACCTGTTAGCATAGGATGGGTGCGTAGTTCTTTTATTCCCTGGGTCTGACAGTCTAGCAAGGGCAAAAGAAGACTGAAAAGTGATCATATGAGATATATAATACTTAGCAAACACTAGTCCACTTTCTGTGTCTCTATAATATAAGAAGTTTTATATCAGAGTCAGTACCTCATAGCAGAGTGCGTGGCTGGACAAGCAAGATTGGTGGATATAGTCAGTGCTAAAGTCATAGACAGAGAGTTCAGACAAGGGGTTGGCAAACTTCCTGTAAAAAGCCAGGTAATAAATCTTCTAGATTTGAAGACCATATGGTCTCTGTCACAACTACTCAACTCGGCCTTTGCAGCATAATAACAGTGAAATATGACATAAATTAGTAGGCATGGCTGTGTTCCAATAAAATTATATTTATAAAAACAGTCAGAGAGCCAAGTTTTGCCCATGGGACATAGTTTGCTGATACCTGGTTTCGACAAAAACTGTCTCAGTAAATGCAATGGGCAGCTTTTATTACTTGTCACATGAACCGTTATTGTAGTTTAACTATTACTCCTCTATCTGCCTTCGATTTCACATCCTTACAATAGCCCTATGGGTTCTTCAAACTGTGGTTCGCACTCCAAATGTGCTCGACACCTCTCTGTGTCTTGGCCAGGGTAAAGAAAAACTTTAGGATGGGGTACAGTTGATTTTGTGTTTAGGCAGAAGGGAAAATAAACATAGAGGGGAAAAAACAGAAATATAAAACAAAAACTACATAATTGCTAGATCAAAGTCCTGGGTGCCAGGAAGGTACATTAGTTAGGAAACTGTATCTCATGAGAAGAACTCCCAATTAAATTAAAGCCAAATCTAATATATATATGTGTATACATATACATATATATGTATACATATATATGCATACATGTACATGTATATGTATACACACATGTATATACATATGCATATGTATACACATATATAGATACATATATATGTATACACATATATAGATACATATATATGTATACACACACATATATATATATATATATATATATGAAGGAAATATTTGACTCACAACTTCTAGTTATGAAAGGAATTGAGATTTTGCCAATTAAGAAAATGTAAGAACGATGCTAATGAAGAATCTCACATGTCAGCCAAAAAGACTGAACCATAAAGAGAATAAGCTGGCATACAGAGGGACCAAGACACTTCCGTATTGGCTGATGTCCTGCCCATATGTGCTGAAACAGCTCTAGTGGTTGCCAGCATATTTAAATGGTTTTTATATTCTTGGCAAAAGAAAAAAAAAAATACTGCTCTTTCTCAGCCCATCAAGGTCCCTTTATTGCTAAAACCTCCATACATTCTAAGAACCTCGTGACTCTCCATGAGCTGTCAGTTCGGGCTCACCCTGACATAGGGGCTCAGGGTGGCTGGCTCCAGCTGTCCCTTCTGTGCCATGGGTACAAACCCATGTAGTATACTGAAGGACACCAGCCCTAGTCCCCTGAGACAGGTGCAGAGTTAAAGCATGGCCTTGGCCTAGGGATGTTAACCCATTTCCCTGATTAATGGGGGGGGGGGGGAGCGGGGAGGGGAAGGCTCATAAAACAAAGGCCAAGTGTTAAGTAGAAAGCTGAATTGAGGAAAACAAGCTACTTAGTTCCTAGAAGTTGGATCGCAGGGATTAGAGGAAAGGCAGATGAGAAGTGGTAATGTGTGTGTGTGTGCATGTGCGTGTGTGCGTGTGCGTGTGTGTGTGTGTGTGTGTGTGTGTGTGTGTGGCAACAGTGGGGGCGGTGGGAGATAATAGACAACTTCTAAGGCTGCAGCCTTGGATCATCAATTCTTTCCCGGCTCCTGTGGGGTTACTGATCAATATGGCACCTCGTAAACGGAGGTGAGATCTATTAGGTGCTTTTTACCTATAGGATGTTAAATAGCCGATGTATCTTTCCCATATCCACAAACTTCAGCAATCCCCTTTCCCCAGGGAGTTAGGACATTTTGTTAAAATTACAGGAAGACACTCCTTCTGGGGGAACCAAAACCCCAAATCATCCTCATCCGGAAAACCTAAAGAATTGGTGCCATCCTCTCAGCTGGACCCCAAAGCCAAGGACTTGCAAAGCAGAGCCTCGTTTGGATTCACAGGCTCGCTGGCCGTCGCCGTCCGCACCTCCCGAGACCTTGCACAGGCGTTTCCATGCAGGACGTAACCCACACCTTTGTACACAGTGACTGTAATGAGCCACATTTTCTGCACAGCAGTCAGTGTCCGGCTGTGTTGATGGCAGTAATTGGTTATGTTGGCCTAGAATAATCCAGCCTACGAAAGGCTCTATCCTAGCAACCGTGGGGCAGCCAGGGCAGAAGCCGCAACCTTGATATATCTCATATTCTTCTAAGCACACAGAATTAATCATCTTGTCCTCATTTGTTTTGCGGTGCTCTGAGTTTCACCCTCAAAATACGCTTTGGGCAGAGAGGTTTCAAACTTATTTTAAAGTTAAAAACCTTCCACTGTATCATTTCTTCCTCATGGCAGCTTGAGCTCTTACAGAGACAGTTTCTCCTGTGCCCGTGCGTACTGCTTTCATAAATCTCCTGGACCATAATCACACTTCATCTCGTCCACTGTGTCTGTCCTTCAGTCTAAGCTCCTTTTCCTCCAGAAGTTAACTAGGTTTTCATAGATAGACACAATGCAAGCACAATGAATTATTTATGAGTTTGGATTGCCTAAGATTACAGCTATCATAGGCAGTCATTGCAATCTTAAAATTATTAGGGAAAAAAATTGATTTTGTTCTTCAAACGGGCCCTGGCCTGGGTTTGGAAATGCATTCTTGGATCTCCAAGACCCTAGGAAGGGGCAGTACATCACCAAGGAAATGACTCTCTGGTGTTTTCTTTCAATACATCACGGGTACAATGATTCTTTAATAATAGATCGCCAAGTGTCCCCTATCACAAGAACACTGCCGAGCAGAGAAGTCACTTTATTTATTTATTAGAGCTATGTATCACTGCAAAGTCACCGGCTGATGCTCAGGGTCGTGAACCCACACAGAATATTCTGCACCATTGTCATTATGATAAGTGATCTCCTTTATGCCGAGTCCAATATAACGGAGTTTGCCTTGAGGATCCTTTAAGAGTAATTGTGATAATCTTGACGGGGAGGCAGACGTTGTCGATGTTGTCGAGTGGCAAGTAGAAATTTTAACTGGAGCTTCATTTAATTATTTGTAGCTCTTCAAACCCTATTCATATATCGTGATTATTATTAGATTTTTTACTGTATTTCTGATTATGAATTCCACTGTGCTTATTTCTTCATGATATCAATTGATAAGTTTATTTTGTTGATTGAGGAGATTTTAGAAGCTGGGTGAATGATGCATTTTTGTTCAAATGGTACTCTTCTCTTTTCTACCTAAAAATATCATGTATCTGTTCTCCTAAGTTTGAAAATGCAAAGCCTACCTTGTAAGATTTTCCTTGGGGAAGAAAACCTCATTTAATTGATTTATACTGTTCGCACAATAGCTTTTCTCTATTTAGTTTCTCTATTTACATTATTTCTACATCACCCTTTCGAAAGGACCAGTTTTCCTCTTATGTAGCCCTATAAAAACCTCCCTTAGAGAGCAAAGAAAAAACTATCATATTTCAGTCTTCCTCTGAGAAGATATTTTATGATATTTTTGTGGCCTTCTCCTGAGACCAATATAATTATTCCTATTTCATCAAAAGGACACTTAGAGAAGATATATACTCTCAAAAAAATGATTGAAAGAAAAAATCATTCAAGTAAGGAATATTGATTTTTGAAAAGCAAGAGACATTCATTATTCTGACAATAGAAGTCTCCCTGGTGCTGTTCCCACTCTGATATTAAATGAGTACATATTAAAATGATAACAGTAATAATATAGTAGAGGAAACTGTCTTCTAATTGCTTCACATTAATATTAATGAAACAATAATTTCTTCTATCAGGACTCAGTATGGCTCTGAATGGCTTTGCTCACACCGAGCTCCATAGATTCGCTGTGGTTTGACACCTAATGAAAGAGGTGTTCTTTCCCCTCCTCTCTGGCCCAGTAGGAATGTACTTGAAGCTCCATGAAGTCTTTCCATCTTTTTACAGAGTTGTGTGTACAGCTGACGAATACTCTTCCCCAATATTGAATATTACATTACAGATCCGTACTGTATATGGCTTTGCCCAAATTTGTGTGCTTGCAATCAAACTTAGGTGAAGTAAGAGCCAGAAAACATTGCCCACCGTGCCAAGAAAGCTCTTCGTTAGTTCATGTAGCCAAGACAGACGTGCAGGCAGACTGTTAAAACAACAGAATGGGGTAAAGTAATGGGAATTGTCCTCATTCTCCTATCTCCAAAAGCCAGGCGAATCACCACAGCATGCGAAACAGCGGTTTTCAGACACCAGAAAGCAGGTGGCAGAGCAGTGTGATTCCTGGGACCGGGGAGCAAGCGAAGCCTAGAGAAATACTGTAGCTGCTTTGGAGGTGATTTCTGGCACGGGCACCAGGAAAGGGGAACCCAGAGACCCTGACATTCATGATGGGTTGAGGAGATTGACTTCAAAGGTCCCAAAGAGCAGAACAGTTAGAATGTGTGGAGAATCCTGGAGAGCAACGGGCCTCAGGGAAGGAGAGTTCCCAGAGATCTGCATGAAGGTATCAGCATTATTTGGCCACGTGTGTGCCGGAACGAGGTACCTTACCTCTCTAGGCGGGAAGAAGCCACAAAGGGAAGAGACGGAGCCTTTTCTGGAGCTTGCAGAGGGCTAGCAGTTTTCTCTTTCTGTAAGTCAGGGGAAAGAACTCACAACACAGGAAGATGTCAGATCAAGTCCCCGAAGTGTGTTGCCTAAGCAGACTAGTAGATGGGCACCCTAATAAACCTTCATAAAGGAAACCTCACAGGCGTGTAACTAATGCCAAGTCACTTCCCTCTGTGCCAGGAAAAAATGGAACACCTGGAAAGGGACACAACAAAATTAAGCAAACGCTAACGTGTAATTCACAATGTCTGGCATCTAAACACGTATTTATCACTCATGCAAAAAAAAAAAACCCAACAAAAAAACAACAAAAAACCCAGGAAAATAGGACCGATGATTGGGAGACAATTGATAGAAATACATACAAATCATAGAAATCACAGAAATGATGGAACTAGCAAATCAAAGGTATTCAAAGAACTATTCAACTCATTATAAGTGACTTTATATGTTCAAGAATATCCAGGGAAAGGGACACCTGGGTGGCTCAGTCAGTTAAACATCCAACTTCCGCTCAGGTCACGCTCTCGCAGTTCATGGGTCCGAGCCTTGCATCGGGCTCTGTGCTGACAGCTTAGAGCCTGGAGCCTGCTTCAGATTCTGTGTCTCCCTTCCTCTGTCTCTCTGCGTCTCTCGCTCTCTCACATTCTGTCTCTCTCACCCTCAAAAACAAATAAAACATTAAAAAAAGAATATACAGGGAAACATAAGTAATATGGGGATGATGCTTTCAGAAAATGGTATTGTTGGAAATTAAAAATACATCTGAAAAAAAATCACTGTATAGAGATTAAAAGAATACTCCAGAAGTAATGGCTCATGAACTTGAAAAGAAAGCAAAGGTCTTATCCAAAATAAAGAACAGACAGATAAGTCTTTAAAAAATCAACAGAGCTTCAGTTCCATGTATGTAACAGACATTTATAGCGTCCCAGAGGAAGGAAGGCATTACAAATATATTTGAGGAAATAATGGATGAATTTTTTCCAAATCTGATGAAAACCACAAATAAAAGATGCTCAATGAATTAGAAACAACTTAAGTTATAGAATTCCAGTGAGAAATACCATAGTCAAATTGATGAAAACAAGTGATAAATAAAATCCGTAGTAGAAAGAAAAGACATCTTATACACAGAGACATAGTAAGAATGACAGTGAAAATGTGCTTTTCAGATATCATATGAATCAGAGACAGAGGAGAGACATCTTTAAGGTTCTGGAGAAGAAGTCAACTTATTTTTTACCCCACAAAATTACGTGTTTTGTTTTGTTTTTTTTTTTTCAACGTTTATTTATTTTTTTGGGACAGAGAGAGACAGAGCATGAACGGGCGAGGGGCAGAGAGAGAGGGAGACACAGAATCGGAAACAGGCTCCAGGCTCTGAGCCATCAGCCCAGAGCCCGACGCGGGGCTCGAACTCACGGACCGTGAGATCGTGACCTGGTTGAAGTCGGACGCTTAACCGACTGCGCCACCCAGGCGCCCCACATGTTTTTTTTTTTAAGTTTATTTGTTTACGTTGAGAGAGAGAGAGGGAGGGAGAGAATCCCAAGCAGGGTCCACATGGTCAGCACAGGGCCCAGCGTGGGACTCAAACCCATGAGCCATGAGGCCATGACCTGAGCTAAAATCAAAAGTCAGAGGCTTAACCAACTGAGCCACTGAGGCACCCCATTAGCAAAATCTCTTTTTTTTTTTTTTTTCAACGTTTATTTTTATTTTTGGGACAGAGAGAGACAGAGCATGAACGGGGGAGGGGCAGAGAGAGAGGGAGACACAGAATCGGAAACAGGCTCCAGGCTCCGAGCCATCAGCCCAGAGCCTGATGCGGGGCTCGAACTCACGGACCACGAGATTGTGACCTGGCTGAAGTCGGACGCTTAACCGACTGCGCCACCCATGCGCCCCTAGCAAAATCTCTTTAAAAATTAAGGTACAATAAAGACTTTCTCAAATAACAAAAACAATACAAAAGTCAGATAAGCCAATGCCAGCAGACTCATGCTATATGCAAAAACTCCATCTTATCAAGAAATCAGTTCCATGAAAATGATATGTATATCCAGGGAAAGCCCAACCAAAATCCCAGGAGTTTATTCTGGTATAGATTCACAAGTCGAATCTAAAATTTCTGTAGAGCCCGAGGAACTATCTAGCTAAAACAGTTTCGAAAAGGTGTAGCCAAATGGCTGATTTCCAAGAAGCTACAGAAATCCAGACAGTTCGTTTTTGGCATATGTTTACTTGGGTAGAGCAGTGGAACAGAAAAAAAGAGTCCACAAATAGATTTCAGTTTATATTACCACTTGGTATTGATTTTATGAATGTTCAAGACATTATGAGAAACAATAATCAACAAGTGGTTTGGATCATTTGGAAAACGCTGAAATCTTATTTCACTCCATGCAAAACCTAACTAGAAACGGATCTCAAATGTAATGTAAGGAGCTGAAAATATAACACTTAAAAGAAGTGACAGGACGTTTTAACTAATAAGGGTTGGAAAAGTTTTCCTAGCTAGGGTACAGAATGAAGAAATCACCAGGAAAACAACAGATACAATGCACTTCATTAAAATGTAAAAACTTATTGTTAAAGTGATACACTATAAAGAGTAAAAGACAAGTCATGGGTGTAGATTATGTTGGCTAAATATATATCCAGCGAAGAACTGCTCCTAGAATATAGAAAAAAACCACATGCCAGTATTAAAAAAGGCACAAACCCAACAATAAAAGATAGGGGAACCTGGAGGACTCAGTCAGGTGGGCATCTGACTCTTGATTTCGGCTCATGTCACGATCTCACAGTTCGTGGGATCAAGCCCTGTGTCAGGCTCTGCACTGAACACAGAGCCTGCTTGGGATTCTCTCTCTCTGCCCCTTCCCCACTCATGCTCTCTCCAAAATTAAAAAAAAAAAAGTAAAAAGTTTTTTTTTTAAAAATGAGTAAATGTTTGTTTTCATGTTACCAAAGAATATTTTTAAATGACAAGATGACACATGAAAATGTGTCCACATTATTTGTCACTAAAGAAGTGAAAGCCACAATGTATTTTTCTGTACATCTACCAGGACATCTAAAATAACAAATTGCTGTAACAGTTGAGATCATAGGGCAGGAGGAAGGTTCCCGTGCTGTGTGTGGGAATGCTTACTGCTGCCACCACCTTGACAACAGTGTGTATTCTCTCAGTAAGCGAGGATATCATATGATGTAGAGAAATAAAAATAAATATGTCCACAGGAAAGCATTTACTCATATGTGCATAACAACTTTCTTCCTTCAGAACTGGAGAGGAAAGAATCTGGAAAGATGAGAAAAGAAACAGACCAGTGACACATGAAATTAAATGGACACAGCTTAAAACTAGTCAGCTAGGTGAACAGAGACACATACAGCCCATTCCACATACTCTGATTCCATTTGTCTTAAAATCCAGCAAAGTCAAACTGTCACGACAGAAAGCCAGGAACAGGAGCCGTGTGAGTGGTTGACTGAGGGACATAGGGTTTCTGTGTGTGCGATGGCTGAAAACCGTAGGATTGTTTTGGTGGCAAAAGAACTATGAACATTATTGAAATTATACTCTTCAAGTTGGTGAATTGTACTCTATGCACATTATACCTCAATAAATCTTAAATAAAGCTTGCTTTTCAAATAACAGACTTGATTTATATTCTGAATTGGTACAGTTCTGGAACCTATCACCTACCGAGAGGTATCAATTTGCTGTATTTTCTTACAAAGTGGTATTACATATGTAATAGATATTTTGCTCCTAAAACAAAATTTGGATTAGCTATTCATTTTATATACTTTGCATTGACACTAAAGTTTAATGGTATGTTGGTGGAAATACAGTTTTAGTGTTATTAAATGGCAAATCCTTAAAAGTTTTTCTTCTTAATGGGGTTTTGATAAGTTTGAACCCTAACTTTTATTTTTCCCTAGTAAACAGACTTAACATCAATTTTATGTGGTATGACATAGATGTATAACAAAGATAAAGTGTAATAGTATTGAAGTCAGAGAAAAGAAAAAAAGTCAAACAGAATAGTACACGGTACAAGATGTTTTAAAATTTTTGTCTTAAATTGGTGATTTATTTCCAATTAAAATAATCATCCATCATGCTAACATATTGTTCTTAATTAGAATTTAACAGGCATTGGTTATTTGTGTATGATTAATTTGTAAATTTATTTTGGTCTTGTAGCTGAACAAGCCCCATGTAAGAGGTGTTGATACACGTGTTTATACATGTGACGTTAACATTAAAATAAATATAATTTAAGTCACTATTAAGGGATTATATGTATAATTATATATAGTTGGAATCACCCATACAGTATTCAAGTTTGAGGACACTAATTACAAGAAAGATTAAAAACATATTATACACACATATTTATATAATTTATACATATACATATAAATATATTTTTAAATATATATTTTAAAATGTTTATATTTACATGGATATTAATATGTATAATTACACACAAAATATATAAACAAATATTACCTTTCAGTTGAAAAAAGTAGTACTTTTCATCATTTTATCCTCAAAATCCACTTTGCAAGTGACCACTTTTCTGACATTGTCCCCAAAGAGGTGCTGTGACCTTGAGCAAGACCAACATGCTGAACTTCATTCATTTGGTAAAATAGAGACGATTACTGATTTTCCCTCCTGCACACTGGTTCTAGTGACACACGGCTAAAAGTGGTCCACTCTTGCACAACATCTGTAGAAAATGTGTGCGTTTCATGGGTTCCATAGATTATTTGGTTAGAAATAATGTAATCAATCAATCCAGGGACAAAGAAAATAATCCTTCTGCTTCCAGATGCCTTTTTAAAAATTGTTTTATTTTTTATTGATGGCATTTTGGGCTATCTGAAGCGGTGAAGATTATCATTAGCTTGCTAATAGGAATGCTTTGAAAAGAAGGAAAGCAATTTTACAGGGATTTGCATCATTTACAAATTATTTAACTGGTCACTTCCCTGGGGGGGGGGGGGAACAAAAGTCATCTAGCTGTTAGACAAGACTGGTTCTCCTTGTCATTGATATTAGTTATTTTTCCCTCTTTCAGAGGATCTGCAATGCATCAGAAGTTCAAAATATGAAATGACTACACCAACTTAAAATCTCACATGCAGTCAACACACATATGCACACATACACACACATGCACACATACACTGCTGCTTTAGTGTGAAATACTCTTATTTGAGAGAAAAAATACATTTTTTTTAAAGATTTGGTTTCCAGGTGCTCATGACACCTTATCATTGAGTACAGTTCATTTTAGTATTTTGTCCTCTGGGTAAAATGTCGCCACTCCATATAACTGTAGTTAGCACACAGGATTTCTTCTTCATATTTTATCAGTTGTTTTTGAAACTAACAGATGCATGTCAGCAATTGCTTGATAGAAAGATGCAACATTTCCGGTCTTTATCGCTCTTACTTATGAAACACCACACAGTATGGCAAACAGCCAAATAATCATAGACTATGAGGTATAACAAAAATAACAAAAATCCCTTTTATAGCTGTTGCCCCGATGGTGCGGTTACCTTATGTATTTTCTGGATTGACGGGAATGACAAACTAATGCTTTGTCTTAAAATATATTTTTTCCATAGTCTTCTCTCACATTTAATTTTTGACTGATTAGTAGGAAATTGTGCCATTTCCAAATAATTTTGAGAAGAGGTTAATGGATACTCTTATATAAACATGTCACTTGCCTTTAGCATGATAGACTGTGTTCAGATAATATTGATGATATGCCCTCAGATGGAAGTGTTGAAAGTTGGTTTATGGTTTGGTTTGATGTGATCAAAACAAAAGGGAGGAAATGCTGTTTTCTTGAGGTCAGGATGTCAACACCAAATGAGCTGGGGCAGGAAAAGCACCATTAGGACTTGAACAATTTTGTTTTGTTTCATTAAGGTAAAATTGAAAACTGATCATGTTGAATGATCAGTGGTATGCCCAGGATTATAGAGGCTATAACATGCATGCTTGCGTTTCTATATTTCTTCTGTTCTTTGAGCTTTGTGATGTCAGTGATTATGCCTGTATTTTAATTTTTTTATTACGAAATATATTTAAAAAATAAGGCCATGGGGCGCCTGGGTGGCGCAGTCGGTTAAGCGTCCGACTTCAGCCAGGTCACGATCTCGCGGTCCGTGAGTTCGAGCCCCGCGTCAGGCTCTGGGCTGATGGCTCAGAGCCTGGAGCCTGTTTCCGATTCTGTGACTCCCTCTCTCTCTGCCCCTCCCCCGTTCATGCTCTGTCTCTCTCTGTCCCAAAAATAAATAAATGTTGAAAAAAAAAAATAAGGCCATTGTGAGTAAAAAAGAGAATAATGAACATAAGATCTAAAGATAATACAGGCACACAAAACTCACCCACAAAATTTATAATTTTAGGCTAAGACTATGTTTTAAACAAGCTAAAACAGTTTAAGAAGACAATAGAAGCTCTGAGAACAATATGAATAAGAACTAAAAGCTCAGAAATGAGATAAAGACCAGCATGATTGGAAAAGAGAACTGTCAGAACTCAGAAAAGAGAGAGAAAAAAATAATATATTTCAAATTTGAAAGCGAAATCATAAAAGTGTGCACACACACACATCAGATAAACATCATGTGTAATTCCTTATAAAAAATAGAGGGTGAAAGGAGGGGAAAAAGGAAATTCAAAAGATAATAAGAAAAAATAAGAAGGGTTTGAGAGAAGTAAATATGTTTTAATTTTGCCTTATTGTGCCATTCGTGGTAAATGACACTTTATTCCCAGTGTTCTCATCTGTGCCCTCTGCTCCTCTGTACTCTCTCTCTCTCTGTCTCTCTCTCTCTCTCTCTCTCTCTATCTCTGTCTCTCTCCATGTCTCTCTCTCTCTGTCTCTCTTTCTGTCTGTCTCTGCCTCTCTGTCTCTGCCTCTCTGTGTCTCTGTCTCTCTGTGTCTCTGTCTCTCCGTCTCTGTCTCTCTCTCTGTCCCTCTGCACCTCCAGTTCTGTCTCTCTCATCGCTTCTGACGGTTTCTCTTTGAACTTTTTGTGCTTATTTTCCAAAGAAACCATTTTCTACATTTTGCAAATAGGTTCCAAAGACGTCCTACCTATTTATTTAAACCCCTTCCTGAGCCTAAGTTTGAAGGCTATGTCTATCTTGAACAAGTCGTGACACCTTGCTCAGGCTTCAGAAAAATGGTTGAGAAAATTGGCAAATACTTACTTTACAGGTGCATTTTCAGGATGTAACAGAACGCTTTGAGGAATAGCACCTAACCCAGTTTTCTCACAAAATAGGGATTTGTGACATCTATTTTTTTTTTAATGTAATGTTTATTTATTTTTGAGAGAGAGAGAGACAGATAGACAGAACATGAGCAGGGGAGAGGCAAAGAGAGAGGGAGACCCAGAATCCGAAGCAGGCTCCAGGCTGTGAGTTGTCAGCACAAAGCCCAACATAGGGCTTGAACCCACAAGCTGTGAGATCATGACCTGAGCCGAAGTCGGCCGCTTACCCGTCTGAGCCCCCCAGGCTCCCTGGGACCCCTAACTGTTAACGTTGGGGTTACATTTCCCCAAGTTCCGGCTGCAGGAGCTTCTCCATTGTCCATGCAGCTCTACCAGCTAGGCAGTAACAGTGAAGAACGTTCCCCAACATGGAGCCCCTGAAGGCGCCTCGGAACCCAGAGTAGAGCTTCCGGGAAGATGGGGTGGTGACAAGTGGGAATAAATGTGTCCTGAAGGACTGTGTGCCACTTCAGTACCGAGAAGCACTCTTGAGTCCAGGAGCCAGTGGGAGCCATTCAAACGGAGTCTGGGGTAGCTGCAGAATGACACTGGTGATGCCGGGAGAACGTGGCCAGAGCGAGCCCCTCACCGACTTTGTCATCTTTGCTGACCCTCCCTTCACCTGCAGTCTCTGGCCCTCTGCCTCAGGGACTGGTTTCCCGGCCTTTCTTCCTCTGGCTTGTCTCTACTGCACCTGGATAATTTCCCTTTCCACTGGTTCGTTAAAAATATATCGCTCTTTTCTCCAACTTCGCGACGGAAGCATTCATTCCTTTCGGACCTCTCCATGGCTGTCTCTTCCTCTTCATACCAATGATGTACGATTGCAACTATGCTTGTACCATTCTCGTAGGATGTAGAATATTTTTTAGATGACTCAGAAGTCAAAGACTGCCCAGCGACACTGATGAATAAGAGCCCTATGGGAGTCGTACTAATGGATGTCTGGATTAGGATTTGGTTGCAGTGGCCCCTTCCTTCTGTTGCTCTAGGCCAGCTTGCCTTGGTGTTCCATGGCAGTGTCCAGAGGGACAGTTGTGTAGTGACTAGCAGAGCGGGTCCGAGGCCGTGTGAGGGGCCACCTGTGAGGGTGTGGGTGGGAGGAGGTGTTGAAGAAACAGTTCAGGGGTACACTCTGTCTCTGCTGCATTCATGTCACCATCCTGCCGCCGCGGCTGTCCTGGTACCATCGTCTAGTCTCAAGCAACATGGGACGCGGTTTCAGGTCTTGAGAGCAGTATGGGAAAAGAAATTTGGGGAGGTACAGCTCAAATTGCTCTAGATTAAAAAGAGTTTTATGTTTCCTGAGTTGTCTTAGTTTGACAGCTCTCTTAAGCAGAGCCTGAGTCAAGGATTTGGGTGAGGTCATTTGTCTAAGACTTTATCCAAAGGAGCAGTAAAGAGGTTATTGAGGGAGTTCGAGAGGAAAGGATGTGCACTAGTGAGGACACCAGGGTAGGCAACCCATAAAAATGATACCAGCACCTCAAAGCAAGTTTCAGAATATCTCCCCGAATGATTCATCCAGTTGATGGGGAGTTGAAATTACCCGTGGTGAGCTTCCCCCATTTCCAACCTGTGCTTTTGCATATGCTGAGCATCTCCATGGCTTCCGAAGGACCCCAAGAGAGAAAAATGGGCCGCCAGGTTCAGAACCATGATGGAGTGGGACCTGCCCGTCAGGGTGATGCCAAGTGTGCCCTCACAACTCTAGCTGAGACAAGAGAGCATCCAAGAAAATGTTACTCCAGCTCTGTTGAGCTTCCCTAAAGTAGAAAGTGTCTGTAAGTTGAATGCCCAAGGATGAAGAGGCAACAAAAATGTAGACCTTTTTGTTTTATGGATTTAACCTATGTTCGTCAACTACGTATTATCTCTTGTTGCTTGGAATAGTACAACATGGGCAAGCCCCCATTTTCTTGGTGCTCGCAGCGTAATGGACACAAAGGAGAAGAGGGAGTCATTTCAATAGCAGTGGCACAAATGTGATCTATATGGGCCAAATAGGTGTAAATGTAACAAGGGCAGGATTGGTGACCACTCCACTGATCGACACATAGGTTGCTTGGAGGGATGATTTCTAAGCTAAGCATGAAGATTCAGCTAGAATTACATAGACAGCAAAAGGATAGAATGTTTTCTAGTTAAGAAAAAAATAAACACTTCTAATTCCCATGTGACCATTTATAGGACTGTTTTCATATTTGCATTGCAGGTCTGAAATGGATGGGACCTATTTACACTATGTGTTAAATCTTCAATAAATATTAACCCTTTTATCGCATCATTATGATCATCAGTGATATGTTACATACCTAAAATAATCCCAGGTAATACCAGCATTTAAGAATCCCTTCGCCAGTGTGGTGTCCCCAAAATGTAGAGTGACAGTCAAAGAGAGTGGCGGGTCCTGAGACCTATGGAAAATTAATGCAGAGGAAAGAACCTAATGGTTTGTAAGAAGTTCCTGTGAGGAGACACTTTAATACCAGGAAACGCATTTTTTTCTGATTTGTGATTTTTATGATAATCAGTGTTCTGTATGCTTTGATTTCTGGAACTGTGAAATGGGTGTATTAATTCCATCCAGCCCATGAACTTATGAAGACATTAAAAGATAGCATTCATGCACATCGTTTAAGGTAGTGTCTGAACCATCTTTACTTGTGAGTAAATGTTCATTATTACTACTTCCTTCTGGTTTTTAAATATTCAAGTGAAGTAACCATTCAGTCAAACTACCAAAACTATTTTCTGTAACGGTACTTTCCTGGGGCAATACAGTAGGACTACCCCACTCTTGTAATCATTATGAGATTAGATTTCTTTCCTGCAAACTGCTTTCAATAACTCATATCCTCTCCATGTTGTTTTAAGTTACAGGCACTTTAGGTATCAATAAAATTGGTTCATAAATGAGCTCCGGGGGCACGTGGGTGGCTCAGTCCATTAAGCATCAGACTCTTGATTTTGACTCAGGTCATGGTCTCAGGGTTCGTGGGATGGAGCCCAGCCTTGGGCTCTGTGCTGACAGTGCAAAGCCTGCTTGAGATTCTCTCCCTCTCTCTCTGCCCCTCTCCCCACTTGCACACACACTCTCTCTCTCCCTAAAAATAAAAATATAAATTAATTAAAAAAAAAAAAAAAGAAAATAGAAATGAGCCCCTCGTGTTGAAGCGATTCATAAAGTGACAGAAACAGGTACGTGTGGTTGGATTTGACCAAGTTAAGTACCAGGGTTAAGATTACTCGCCCACTCTAGCCAGGGTGAAAATGACCTTCCCCAGGCTAAGGACAGCGCACCCTGTGTCCCTTTGTCCTGAGGGAACTGATGGACACCAGGCAGCAAGATCCCATCCCCATTTAGGGGGCGCTAACTCTGTTACCAGGGCAGACATGCTGGTAAAACAAGAGTAGAAAATGTGCTTTCCAGGCAACATAGGCTATGTGAGGGCAGAAAGGTCGTCTGACTTCGATGCAACCGTGATGTCAGAGAAAACACTTCTGTCTGTTCATTTCACCATGGGCCAAAGACCTACGGAATGAAAGACGGCTCTGGGCTTTCATTTTCAAGTACAGTTCCACCTCGTGTCTGACTCAGCCTTGTTCCCTGCGTCTCCCGTCTCCACAGTCTCACCGCGGTATTCAGATGTGTTTATACAGCTCAGTTCACACAAGGCAACTCTCTTGTTCAAACTGCTTTAAAACTTCCTGAAATGACATGCAGATGATTTGGGCTGACATCCTCAGCCCTTCCCGATCTGCCCAAACCCAACCTGCCCTACTTCTGTCCTCACCCCTCGTCTTGGATGTGACTTTGCACAGACTCACGATTACTCTCAAATACACCACTTCATTTCACACGCTTACAGCTTTCCACGCAGCGTGCAGTTTCTGGCTTCCAAAATCTTTGCACCAGTGAAGCCACCTCCTGGTCACCTTCCTTATACAGGTTTCCCTGACTGACTGAGACAAAAGTGTCCCTGACCCCTCAGCACTGAGACTGCATCTTTTATTACATCACCAAATATGTGTTCCATGTGAGCAAACTTGGTACATTTCAGCCTAAATATTCCTTTTGGTTATAAGCCAATAACGTCAGAGGCTACATCCGATTCATTTTCTTAGATCACTTCTGCAGCCGAGCACATATCAGGCACTCTAACAGAAACACAGTGTCATACACAAAATGCTACAACAGCTCACTGTTTACAAAGTAAATTGCTGGGGCGCCGGAGGGGCTCAGTCGGTTAAGCATCTGACTTCGGCTCAGGTCATGATCCCGTGGTTCATGGGTTCGAGCCCCGCATCGGGCTCTGTGCCGACAGCTCAGAGCCTGGAGCCTGCTTCAGATTCTGTGTCTTCTTCTCTCTCTGCCCTTCCCCCACCTGTGCTCTGTCTCTCTCTCTCAAAAATAGAGATTTTAAAAAAATAAATTGCTAATTCAGGTTATGTTCAGCTGAATCAGGTTGAAATATTTACACATATTGAAAGGGATCAGCTGAGATATAAGGAACATTGGTGAATTCTATGCTCGAGGAGATTATTAGCAGCTCTCCCTGTTGGACCAGAGCGCTGCTCGAGCCCGAGGAAATTTTGTCCATGGGACACCACAGAGACCTGGAGCCAGACCCATAAGCAGCACAGGGTTCTTGGTTATATTACCCCAAAATATCTAAGAATAGACATTTATGCTTCTATGGAAGGAGTGTTATAAAGTGTAGTGGCACTGTGTCCAATTGACCTCTTGCTAATTATGTGAACTGTGAAAAATACATTTTACTCTGAGTTTGATTTCACATCTCTCAAATTCACCTTAGTCAAAAGATGTTTCCTTCACACAAAAAATGTCTTGTTAATGAGATTTCAGTAAAATCAATACTGTGGCCCTTGGAATATAAAGAGAATATTTTCTGATTTCTTAGGGAAAGATCTTATGAAATTTAGGCATGTGAATGTTACTAAAATGTGGGAAGGAAGACGATGACAGGAACCTCCCACTCAGAGCATAAGATCCTAGGGTGCCTTCGATCATTTGTTTTAATGCATCACAATATTTGTTACTAATAATGAGTTACTGAAAAAATTGTAAATTATATATTTGTTATACATACAATATATAATATGTAACAATTATATAACTATATTTGTTTATAAATTATATATATTATATTTGTTATACGTATACATATAGTTTATAAACAAAAAATATAAATTATATATAGTATATTTGTTATATATATTGATATTGATATAGATATAAACAAATAAGAACCAACATAATCACCAAAATCATTTGTTTTGAATTTCAAGGGGAAAAATGCTTGGTGTGTTTACACACAAAGAATTGCAGAAATCCTTCACTTCCTCATAAAACCTATGGAGAAATACAGGTCTTTTAAAATTATTTACTTCCTTTCAAGAGACTACTAATAAGAACCAATATAATCACCAAAATCATTTGTTTTGAATTTCAAGGGGAAAAATGCTTGCTGTGTTTATACACGAAGAATTGCAGAAATCCTTCACTTCCTCATAAAACCTATGGACAAATATAGGTCTTTTAAAATTATTTACTTCCTTTCAAGAGACTACTAATTTATGCACCAGAAAATTGCTGAGCATATACTCTGTAAAGAGAATTACTTTCTTTTTTTTTCAAGTTTATTTTTTTGAGAGAGCGTGAGCACATAAGTGGGGGGAGGGGCAAAGACAGAGGGAGAGAGAATCCCAAGCAGGCTCCATGCTGTCATGGCAGAGCATGATATAGGACTCAGTCCCACAGCTGTGAGATCAGGACCTGAGCCGAAATCCAGAGTCAGATGCTTAACTGACTGAGCGCCCCAGGTGGCCCTCTTTTATTTCTTTCATGGAATATTGAAAGAATTGAAAATACCTTCATCATCTGATATGGCTTATATAGAATTGGAAAGTTGGAAAATCATACAAAATAATATAAATATAAATACATTGAAGAAAATGTTATATATATTACATGTAACTAATTATATTGATGTATATTTATGTATAAAGTAAATATCACACCCAAGTCACCTGGGCTGCCCTGGTCAGTGCCTACGCATGATCAGCAGTGAACAAACAGTAACAACAGCAAAAATGGGAAGAAAGACAAAGAGGGGAAAGAAATACAGAGTAGTTGTAATCCAATATATTTTTCTCCAAATAAATCATGGCTGCTATTAGAATATTTCTTAAATCCCTTCTTCTAAAATGAGAGCTTTACTATGACTGGGATGAGCATTTAACTTCCTTTGTATGTCTAAGACCAAATATGGCAGTGGATAATCCATAAACCACCGTTGAATGAATAAATTAATCAATAAACGATTCCCCTTACCGGCCATCCCTGTGCATTTAAGTTTAACTGTGCCTGTCGCTTTGACCACATTACATTTATATGCTGGACATAGAAACGTTGAGTTTGGATTCTGTTCTACCCAAGTTTTTCTTTACTGTCATGAAACAGACGAGAGCCAGTATGTATGCGGGGGCTTTCTGCCGAAAGCGGAGGGTAGACACAGCTCTTCATTACTTTCCTGTTACTGGTCCATTCACCTGCACGTATGGTGGGCGATTACCTCAGCAATGGTTTGACTCTCTTCTGTTACTTAGGTTCCAGTCTAAACTGAAAATCTACATTTAATCATTAATTGTTACTAATACTGGGACATAGTCTCACTAGTGATTTATCTTTTCCATCACTGTAGCTGTTCTTGTATGATCGCATTAGGTGATCATTTGTCAAAGCTTTCCCGTAGGAGAAATAATCTGAATGACAGGAGGCAACAGGTAGGGACTTGCACATTCTTACTGTATGCAGTTGCTGTGTTTTCGTAGTATTTTCATAGTTTTTCTTACTGTTGTAAACGTTTCAAAGTTAAGGTTCAAACTCATCATCTTCCAAAATGATGCTTTAAAATAAAATGCTGATTTGTTCCTACATACAAATCACTATGCTCTAAGCAAGATAAAAGTTGCTATAGGAAAGACAAGGAAATATTTTAAAAGGCTTTACTTTTAGGTGTCCTACAGTAAATTGAATATACAGACTACTTTGGGTGGCACAATAAATGATACAAAACAATACATGTGTGATGATAAAAATTATGAACATTTTTTATTATTTTTTTTAATTTTTTTTAACATTTTTTAATTTTATTTTTGAGACAGAGAGAGACAGAGCATGAACGGGGGAGGGGCAGAGAGAGAGGGAGACACAGAATCGGAAACAGGCTCCAGGCTCTGGGCCATCAGCCCAGAGCCCGACGCGGGGCTCGAACTCACAGACTGCAAGATCATGACCTGAGCTGAAGTCAGACGCTCAACCGACTGAGCCACCCAGGCGCCCCACAGTTTTTATTATTTTTAAAATTTTTATTTAAGTTCCAGTTAGTTACCATACAGTGTAATATTACTTTCAGGTGTATAATATAGTGATTCAACAATTCCATACAACTCCTGGTGCTCATCACAATGAGTCCCTCCTTCATCCCTATCACGTTTTACCCATTCCCCCCACCCACCTCCCTTCTGGTAACCAGAGGCTGTTCTCTATAGTTAAGAGTCTGTTTCTTGGTTTCTCTCTCTCTCTCTCTCTCTCTCTCTCTCTCTCTCTCTCTCTCTCTCCCCTTTTGCTAATTTGTTTCTTAAACTCTACACATGAGTGAAATCATATAGTATTTATTCTTCTCTGACTTATTTCACTTAGCATAATACTGTCTATCTCCATCCACATTGTTGCAAATGGCAAGATTTTATTCTTTTTGATGGCTGAGTAATATTCCATTATATATATATATATATATATATATATATATATATATATATATGCGCCACATCTTTTTATTTTTTTTATTTATTTTTTTTTTCAACGTTTATTTTGGGGACAGAGAGAGACAGAGCATGAACGGGGGAGGGGCAGAGAGAGAGGGAGACACAGAATTGGAAACAGGCTCCAGGCTCTGAGCCATCAGCCCAGAGCCTGACGCGGGGCTCGAACTCTCGGACCGTGAGATCGTGACCTGGCTGAAGTCGGACGCTTAACCGACTGCGCCACCCAGGCGCCCCGCGCCACATCTTCTTTATCCATTCATCTGTCAATGGACTTTGGGCTTTTCCATAATTTGGTTATTGTAGATAATGCTGCTATAAACATTGGGGTGCAGGTATCCCTTGCAAGTTATTATTTTCATATTTTTTGGATAGTATACCTACTAGTACAATTGCTGGATCATAGAGTGGTTTTATTTTTAACTTTTTGAGCAACCTCCATACTGTTTTCCAGCATGGCTACACAAGTTTGCATTCCCACCAACAGTGCACAAGGGTTCCGCTTTCTCCACATCCTCACCAACACCTGTTTGTTTCTTGTGTTGATGATTTTAGCCATTCAGACAGGTGTGAGGTGATATCTCATTGTAGTTTTGATTTGTATTTCTCTGATGGTAAGTGATGTTGATCATTTTTTCATGTGTCTGTTGGCCATCTGGATGTCTGCTTTTGAAAAATGTCTATTTATATCTTTTCATTTTTTTATTGGATTATTTGTTTTCTGGGTGTTGAGTTTTATAATTTTTTTTATATTATGGAGACTAACCCTTTATCATATATGTCATTTGAAAATATCTTCTCTGGGGTGCCTGAGTGGCTCAGTCAGTTGAGCATCCAACTTTGGCTCAGGTCATGATCTCACAGTTTGTGGGTTCGATCCCCACGTCCAGCTCTGTGCTGACAGCTCAGAGCCTGGAGCCTGCTTTGAATTCTGTGTCTCCCTCTCTCTCTGTGCCCCTCCCCTACTAAAAAAAAAGGAAATATCTTCTCCCATTAATAGGAGACAGGTCTTAATAAAATAAAATACAAATAAAGCTAATTTATAATTATATCACATGCTAACATGACCTTTACTGTTAGAGCATATCATAGGAATCTGACATGCTTGCAAGGTCAAATAAGTTCCTATAAAAAGTAGTGATGTCAGACACTATTAGCTGATTGACATCATTTTCTAACCCACCTTCCCCTTTCTTTACTTTTACTATTAAAACTTCTTTTGAGGTTAGATTCCCTTGAAACTAGTCTTGACCTATCAGCTAATAGTTCTAGTTAATGAACTGAGAAGTGGCATAATCCTAGAATTAAGCAGAGATTAGACTGACATAACCCATTCTTTCTTTCTATCATCTGGGATGTAGATGTGATTACTGGGGCTGCAACAGCTATTTTGTCTCAATAAGTTAAGTGCACACACACGTACCAGGGATGACAGGATGGAAAGAAAGATCCTGGATTTGATTACATTGTTTATCTCCTGCCTCAGTTCTAGATTCTTACTTCTGTATTTGTTTTTTGTGAGATTTTTTTGATATTGTATTGTATAAAGCACTATTAATTGAGTTCTTATCATAAGCAGTTTAAAACATTGATTTACTGATATGCTATGGGTGAACTGTGGTCAAAGAGTGGAAGTTATTGAAACTAATGAGGTAAGGGAGAAAGTATTCCCAGGAGAGAATATTTCCACATAGAGTAGCTTTTTCTAATATTTTTCTGGCCTTCCTCCCATCTTGCTTATAGCACCATAATTAGCATATATGAAAAATAAACATTATTATTAAATGCATCATTAGGGGAATAAAACAAACAAATGTAGTGGGAAGACTTTTCTGTCAGGCTTCTATTTTATTAAGTCAACTAAAATAAAACAAAACGAACACACATTAAAAGTTTACATGGCATTCTTCTTCCATGTTGTACAGAAAATAAAATCATTTTGAAAAAAAATCCAAATTTCTTGCTTCTTACTTTTTGTCTTATATTTTGAATTCTCTCATAGTTATAAAATTACAACGTTTATTTTTCTTAAGAATAAGGAAGCAACCAAGATAATTTCATAGTGACATTCGTAAGTGAGAATAGACAGCTTGGAGAAGGGTTATTGATCATGGTTTTTGGTAGCACTCAGTGTTAGGAGCTATGTTGTGAGTAATAGAAGAAACTCTCCACTCTGAGCTGCTCGTGTTATAGAAGCTAAGTTCACTCATAACCATGAACAGAGTCCTCAAACACTACTTTTAAACATTTTGCCTGACTGAATTTTTTATTATTTTGTTTACATTTTGCTAACATACATGGTAAGCAAAAAAGATTTTTGATTATGCAAAAAAGAAAATTAAAATACAAGTAAAGAATACAATAAATCTCCTTATCTCATAGTTTCAGACCATTAGAAGGGACACTTGAAAAGATGAAGAACCAAAATGTGGTAGAGTATACAGGATGTCTTTGTCTTCCGACAGACTGTGAGAATTCCATCTCTTCTGCCATATGAATAAATGCCATATGCCAGTTATAAAACAACAGGAAAGAGGACATAGACACATAATGTTGTGACTCTCCCACATTATACATAAAATGGTATAATATTATGTGAACATAAATTAAGATGAGTTACATATGTATATTTAAAACCTATATAATTACATCTTTATTTAAATATGTATATTTAATGATTGATTAACTAGCTAACTAATGAGCCAATAGGAGTTGAATTGGAATCATAAATACTCAGTTATAAAATAGGCAGGAAAGAATGACAGGGATAAATAATACAGGGGAAAAATAAAAGATAGCTAGCAAATGGTAGATTTAAACCAAACCATATCAATAATTTCATTACTATAGATGGTCTGAACATCCTGGTTTTAATTCAGAGATTTTCAAATAAAATATATACTGTATACAAGATACCACTTTAACTATGAAGACATAGATATTTTAAAATTAAAAGATTATGAAAAGATATCCCATGCTAACACTGTATTAATCCAGTTGGATTGCCTGTATTAATATAGCATAAATTGGACTTTAGAATTAGGAGTACCATCAGAAATAAAGAGAGGCAAAACATTAATAAAGAGGTCAGCTCACCAAGAGACCATACCCATCTTAAATGTTTATGCACTAACTAATATATCTTAAAAATACATAAAGCAAATCTGATAGAACTGAAAGGGAACATAGAAACAGAAAGAATATAAACTCCCTCAATATTTTTTACTTTAGCTGAATTGAAAGATAATATTTTGGATGTATGGTATTAATTTTTTGATGTTTATTTTTTTTTTCGAGAGAGGGAGAGAGAAAGAGAGAGCATGCAGGCACGTGAATGGGGGAGGGGCAGAGAGAGAGGGAGACACAGAATCCAAAGCAGGCTCCAGGCTCTGAGCCGTCAGCACAGAGCCTGACTTGGGGCTCAAACTCACTAACTGTGAGATCATGACCTGAGTTGAAGTCAAGACATCTAACCGACTGAGCCACCCAGATGTCCCTGGATGTATGCTATTAAAGAAAAATTTTATTTAAAATAATTTTATCTGTTTCTACTTACTTGTTTTAATGCAGCTACTAGAACACTTAAAATTATATCTATGGCTAACAATATATTTTTATATGACAGTGCTGTATTACGTAAATGAGTAATAGTGCATTACAACACATTTGACTAGAACATATGAACAGTAATCTATCTGGGGTAATCTCTTCACTTCATACTCGTTGCCTTATACTGTACTCAATTTATACTAACAAAGAGGTTACAGCTCAAAAGTATGGAAAACTGCCTTTTCTGGGTTATATCAATGCTCTCTTACATCACTTTTGTGATTGCCACAGTTCTACATGTTTCTATATGAACAAAGTTCAAGCAACAGTAAGTGAATCATTTAAAACTCCTCCAGATGGGATATGAAATTACTAGAATCAGGTATTTTTATTGATTGGTTTATTTTTAAAAAGGTGAGAGAGTGAAATAAATTTATACGTTTATTTTTTAACTTCTTTTGCATTTAAAAAATTTTGCAAGTTTTAAAAAAGAAAAAAAAACAAGATACAAAAAAATGTATTTTCAGGTGAGGTGAGAGACACAAAGAGAACATAGATGGGAATATCAGGTGCAACTAGTAATAACATTTAGCCCCCAAGACACATGTCAGGAGATCCTGTAGCTTTCACCATCTATAGGTCAGAATTGGGCTTTGTATTTCCTAGCTACCCTAGAAAAAAGAAAAACACATTGATTTACAAGATCCACAGTGTAAAACAAACACTGAAATAAATAAATGAAAATAAAACTTGCTCAGCAGAAGCAAAACTTACTTTTACTATGAACTAAAATATGATTTTTTTTTATTTCTTATAGGATGGAATATAATTAAGAAACATAAGAATGACATTCTAGTCATAAATCCGTTCACCAAAATCAAAAGGTCATTTGCCATTAACTCTTCAACACATATCTTTTATATAATAACAGCACAATTTCATAAATCCCATGAACAGGCAAGCTTAATTTTTTTCTGAACTTGGGCATCATGATCTGGCATAATGCAAGGATCCAAAGCAAATTATAGAGAACGATGGATTTCATATCATGTGGATAATCCATACATTTCTCTATGACCTAAGATTTTGATTAGTATTAACCAGTGCAGAACTTGTAGTTAAGAGTTGCCAGCAGAGGGGCGCCTGGGTGGCGCAGTCGGTTAAGCGTCCGACTTCAGCCAGGTCACGATCTCACGGTCCGTGAGTTCGAGCCCCGCGTCAGGCTCTGGGCTGATGGCTCGGAGCCTGGAGCCTGTTTCCGATTCTGTGTCTCCCTCTCTCTCTGCCCCTCCCCCGTTCATGCTCTGTCTCTGTCTGTCCCATAAATAAATAAAAAACGTTGAAAAAAAAAATTTAAAAAAAAAAAAAGAGTTGCCAGCAGATAGCAGGGAGTGACACTATTTCACTTTGCCAAGTCATTAAGATGAAAGTGGAATTAGCATTTCCTGATGGAAATTGAAGACATCTTCCAGCGTAAGAGTTTATCTCACCTCCACTAAAGAGAGAAAGGAGAATGCATTGAGTAAAATGCTTATTTTCCTTTGCAAAATTGTATTTATCTTCTGCCACATATTTTCAACATTATGTAAGAATTATCTTAAATAAAAATACTATTGTTCAAAATTAAAGAGAAATAGAATGCATACTGCCAACTTCTTATTTTCTATTGACACACTCATTTAAAAATTGCCATACACTTGAAACACACACAGCCTTCCTGTCCAAAATGAGCATTGGCCCGTAATTCCAATGTAGAAAGATGAAAGAGGTAAACAAATAAGAAAGAAAGAATTTTCTGGAGGCATTCTATCTAGTAGCTAGTTATCGTATTTGAAAATCATTTAAAAGTTTAAAGTGCCAATACAAATTACAGTGGAAGGCAGTTCCAGAGCTCTGAATAAATAAAGCAAGACAGATCATTTGTTGGAAATGTTTTGTTGTGTTTGTGTTAAATAAACTTTGCATGCATGTTTTCAAGGTTCTCTAGCAACACTTGACTACTGACGGTGTATTAACTTATCTTGCTTTGAGTTGTTCATTTCTGTGAAAATGGAATACTTGAAACAAACTCATTGTATGTTGATTGCACATTTTGATACCTAGTTTATATTTTTAGCCAATCACCACACCCAGAGAATATGAATGATGGAATTACTAAAATAAACTAGGGTTATATGAATATACCAAGTCTCTTTTCTGCACTGTTTGGATCCCAACTAAACCATTCTGACTATGCATTGTAGTATTTCCATGGTGCTTTTCCATGCACCGCTTGCCTTTGGGGAGATTGGGGATTCTGATCAACAGGGAGAGCTCATCCTAGGCTTAGGGTCAACCAAAGCACAAGGTTACCTGATGCAAAAAAAATAGTGAATGTCTCCACAAAAGTAAACAACGTTTAGTAGAGAAATGTAATGTTCCTATGAAAATATTTGTAATATTTAGATGCTAATTCACTACCTTCCTCCAAAAAGTCTTCAATTAAAAAGGTATCAGACTTTATGATTTTAAGTTATTTGAGTACCAAAAAGTTTCTGTAACATGGATTTTTTTTTTTAATGGAGATATAACTACATGACAGGGAAAAGTCTCCGTTTGGCTTTATGCTTCAAAAACACATGTAGCTGGCGGAAAACAATGGGACTGTCCATATTTTTACCATCATTTAATATACATATGTAGGTATATTATATCAAATAAGCAATCATTTGTGCTCATCTCTTAGTAGAAAATACTGGTGGAAGATGTTTTTATAGTGTCACCCAGTCATTCTTGAACATCTAACATAGAACCTGGCACTAGACACAGAGTGGTTGTTCATTATATTTGTGTGTTGAAAACATGAATTAATAGCCATTTTTCTACCCCAACACCACACTTTAAAACACATATTGAGGTATAACAGATAGATTGATAGATAAATAGATGATAGGTAGAGATATATAGATATTTACAGATGATAGACGTACATACACAAATATACAGACACATGTATTTACATATCTGTGCACTGAATCCCAAATCATGCATGCATAGATCCATGAATTTTCAGAGTGGACAGATTGCTGCAACAAGCATCGAATCAAGAAGTAGAATCTTGGGGCACCTGTGTGGCTCGGTCAGTTAAGCATCCTACTCTTGATTTTAGCTCAGGTCATGATCTCACAGTTCATGGTATTAAGCCCAGCATTGGGATTCTCTCTCTGCCCCTCCCGCACTTATGCATGGTCTCTCTCTCGAAATAAATTAACAAACTTAAAAAAAAAAAGAATTCTATCAGTTCCCAGAAGCCCTCTTATTTTCCTTCTAGTCACTTCCAAAAGTAATTTCTGTTCAGGCTTCTAACTATAACCTAATGTCACATGTTTTCAAGCTTCATATAAGTGGAATCATATGCATGGTACTGTAGTGACTTTGGGTAGTTTCAGTCAACATTGTGTTGAGATTCATCATATTGTGACATGTAAAAATGGTTTCATACTCATTATTACATATTCAAACTATGTATTGAAATTTCAAAATATAGCTAAAATGCCATGTTCCATTCTGTGGCTTGTTTGTTCCCACTTTGATTGTGTCTTTTGATCGACAGAAGTGTTAGTTAAATATAGTCTAATTTATCACCATTTTCCTTTATAGTTAGTACACTTTATTTATGTCTTGCTTAGGAAATCTTCACCTATCCCTGAGATTATGACCACATTTTCCTGTTTTTTCCTCTAAAGAATTTTCATTTTTTCCATTTCCATTTGGATTTATAATACATGAAGAATTCAGTTTTGTATATAGTGTAAGGTAGAGATTCACAAACACCCCCCCCCCCACCACATAGACGTACAACTGACCCAATGCCATTTATTAAAAAGACTATAATTTCTCACTCTTATGCACTGCCACCTTTGTGCATTGTGGATATGTTTTGACTCTGTTCTACTCCACTGATCTATTTGTTTGCACCAATAGTATATTTTCTTAATTAATGTAGGTTTAAAATATATCTCAATATTGATCTTACATCAGTAATATCTATACTTAGAAATATCCACAATTGTTCTTCTATAAGTTTGTCGAACCCAGTCTCTGTATTCACAGTTACACACATTACATCTTACCTGTGTTTTTTTATTTATAAATGAAAGCTAATGTATTTGAATTCAAATGTATCTATAGATAAATTTGGAAATAATGTCCATCTTTAAACGATAAAGTCTTGGGGCACCGGGGTGGCTCAATTGGTTAAGCATACGACTTCAGCTCAGGTCATGATGTCAGGGATCATGGGTTCAAGCCCCTCAAGTTAAAGCCTGAGTTGGGCTCTGTGCTGACAGCTTGGAGCCTGGAGCCTGCTTGGGATTCTGTGTCTCCCTCTCTCTGCCCCTCCCCCACTCATGCTTTGTCTCTAAAACAAATAAATTAAAAACATTTAAAATATAAAGTCTCGTAAATCCTTCTATGTTCTTAGGTCTATTTTACTTTATAATCTATTCTTTTCTGCATGTCCCATGTCCATCTCAGAATTTGTGCAAATATTAGTAGGACAAGTTCAATGACAAGTTGAGCTCAGCTCTCTATCCTTCTAGGGTACTCAAATTTTAACTCACTGAAGTCTCTAATATTTTGCCCCTCCATCCTATAAGACCGACAATAGTTCTACTGAGTTTCCCTGTCTCTTATGGGATAAATATATTATGGAACATTCATACAGTGGGATATTATTCATCTCTTAAAAAATGAGCTATGAAGCCATGAAATGACATGAAGGAAACTTAAATGCATATTACTATGAACGAAACCATTATAAAAAGTCTATATACTGTATGATTCCAATCATACAGCGTTTTGGAAAAGACAAAACAATAGAGACATTAAAAGGATCAGTAGATGCTAGGGATTGGAGGGTGGGCAAGAGGGATGAATAGGTGTAACACAGAGGATTTTAGAGCAGTGAAAGTACTCTGTATTATATTATAATGATAGACACAAATATTTGTCCGAACTCAAAAAATGTATAATACCAAGGATGAACCCTAAGGTATAGCCTTTGGATAAGTATGACGTGTCAATGAAGGCTCATTTTTAACCAATTGCGACTGTAATAGAGAATTTATGGGAAGGAGTACATGGGAAATCTCTCCTTTCAATTTTGCTGTGAACCTAAAGTTCTCCTTAAAAATAAAGTCTTTGGGGCGTCTGGGTGGCTCAGTCAGTTAAGCATCTGACTTCAGCTTGGGTCATGATCTCGTGGCTCATGAATTCGAGCCCCGCATCAGGCTCTGTGCTGACAGCTTGGAGCCTGGAGCCCACTTTGGATTCTGTGCCTCCCTCTCTCTCTGTCCCTACCCCGCTCACACTCTATCTCTATCTCTCAAAGATAAATAAACGTTGAAAAGATATAAAAAAAAAAAAAGTCTTTACAGGGGCTCAATTGGTTGAGTGTCCCACTCTTGATTTTGTCTCATGATCTGGCAGTTTGTGGGATCAAGCCCTGCATCAGGCTCTGCACTGACAGCACAGAGCCTGCTCGGGATTCTCTCTCCCTTTGTCTCTGCCCTTCCCCTGCTTATGCTCTTTGTCTCTCTCTCTCAAAATAAAAAAAATAAACATAAAAAAGTATTAAAAATAATAAAATAAATAAGCCATCAAAGAGAGGACAGCACAACACTACTCATAAGCAAGATATGATGGCTAATCCCAGATGAGTGTGATTTTTACTAACTGGATCTACATTAGAATGAGTATGATTCCATTTTTAAGAATTCTTCATGTTGCTGCTCTTTTTCTCCTTTAAATATAGGCCTTAAAGTCACTAGTTGCTATGCTAAGACTAATTACTTCTAATGACCGGGAAAAACCTGTGAGTGACTGTGCTCTTCAGTGTGACAAAGACAAAAGCCGCTCAAATTCACTCTGTACTTATTACGTTCACTCTGAATGCATTGTCTTTTCTCATATACAGCTTGAGCTCTGAGCCAGAGACAGGCTGAAAGGCATCCAGTAATCAGTGCAGGGATCTGAAAGCAGTGCCGATGTAACCAGTCCAAGTGAAAGTAAAGGAATAGGAGGCCTTCTTCTCTGAAGAGAACATAATTCGTCATCACAAACCATCACAAGCAATTTGTTCATGGGAAATCAATGCAGTCCTCCAGCCAATACCTTCTTAACCTCTTCTCCACTCTGTCTTTCCCAGTAAACTAATTACTTGGGGACTATCAGAAACTCAAATGATAAAAATAAAGGGATTTCACACTGGAGAAGACACTAGTTCATTTAATTCGGGATCCTATTTTTGTAATACTCATAGGGGTCAGTTTTGAGAAGTATGTGATGATTTCTTTTTTTGACATCTATATAAAAATAGTAATTCTTACAGCACTTGAATTGGTTTAAGTGTTCTGCTTATAGCATGGACAAGAATTTGTGGACTACTGTGTTCCTGGGCTCTAGAAAAATGCCTTATAAACTCTCACTCAGATATTTTTTATGAATAAAAAGTTGAAACGGTAAATAAATTTGTATTCTGTTTTCCGTTTTATCTTCTTGATAATTTTGCTTTTAGAAAGGCAAGCCATGGATGAATGCATTCTGAGAACTGTAATTTTAAAAGAAAGACCGCTAATGGATGCACACTCCCATGTTTCCACAATGGAGTGCTATGCTGCAATGAGAATGAACAAGTTACAGCTACAACCAACAGTATGGATGAAACACACAAGCACAATGTTGAATAAATGGAGCCGTACCCAAGTAGGTGATGGTTCCATTTACATCATCCAAATGATTGGAATCATCCAAAATGATTCAAAATGATTACAGTCTTACTCCATTTTTATAGCAATCAAAGGCAACGTATATAGTGTGCAAGATAATGGTAACTCTTGGTGGAGCGAGTGAAGGGTTCTGTGCTGCCAGTAATCTGGGCGCTGCTCAGATGGAGATGTGGTCAAGATGTACAATTATAATTGTTCCCTTTTTGATGTATGTTGTAAGCCAACAAGTTTTTAAAATATGTATGATTTAAAATATGTTTTAGACGAAGCCATTCACTCTTGTGTGGAGACTATTGTGTTTTTAACACAATCTTTTTTGCACACAAGACCTAGAAGAAACAATGCATTCACATCATCTGATTAAATTTACTTACTCGAGTTTAACTCTCAGTGAAGTCGGAGACGTTGTGATTTTGCACATTATCTTCTGTGTACATGCCAAGGAAACGCCCTAGAAGATGGCAGATTGGCAAGAGGCGGCACACTGGTTGCAAAGAACTCACTATTTTCACCTACGGCTTTGCGATGGACACGAGTCTCCGAAGTAGCCACTTCACATCTAGCTCATCAGATTAGAGCGCTAAACGCTGAAGCGTTGTGGTTGGTGAGCTGGTGAGTCGTGGGCTCCACGGTTGTGCTCACCACAACACCGGACGCTTGTTTGTTAAACACAGGGGAACCGCCTGCTGGTGTGATGATTTGTCTCATGTAATTTGTTTTCAACAGCGAAGACCGAAAATTGTTGCCCAAAGTCTTCATATGATGCAAATACGTATATTGCGTGATCTTTAAAGTGTCTTAAAGCAAGTGTGGGAAGTATTTTTAACCTCTGGATCATTCATGTTTTTTAAAAATTCCCATTTTTTTTTTATCTTGAAATAGCAGACAGCTTGGCATCACTGGGTCTGTATTCCCAGCAAGCAAAAAGATGCTTAATGAGTAAACACCACCCCCTTGAAAAAGGGCATCAGTTCAGAACGTTAGTCAGCGTTCCTTAGTACCTTCCCAGCAGTGATGGCAAACGTCAGTGGACCGTCGTCATTTTTCCTGAACAACTACTTTGTATGGAAGAAAAATATGTCTTATGACAAAATCCCTCTCACAAGCAGGAAAATAAAATTTACACTTAGAGGCTTCATATCCCAGGGAAGCTTGGTAACCACACTCTTTGTTTTGTTCCAAGTGAAGACTATTTTTAGAATTTAATATGCAAAAAAAAAAAAGACATCATTTATCTTAAACTAAAACTGTTTCACTCATTTGCTTGGCCCCTAGAGAGAGCCAAATTGAAAATGTTTGTCCTGAAAAATCTCACGTACTTTGCAAACCATACCTTGGCTTTAGCTCAAGTGAGTTTATAGAAAAGACACATGTAGGGGAGAAAGAACAATCACAAAATATGTGAATGTCACCCTTGTAAAAAGATGAAAAATAAAGAAAGATCTGGAGCAGCTGAAAGAGACATTAAGAAAGAAATTGAAGCATATCCACAAATAACTATAGAGAACAGTTCCTGCCTACATTTGTCTTTAATTAAAAAAGTCAAATGGAAAGACTGGAATATACTACCAGCATAAAGTCACAAAATCCCCTGCAGGTGTACAAGAAGAAAGATAAAAGGTTGGGCATAAAAACTTCCAAGAGTGTGTCTGGGAAGTAGCAGTGCTGTGCATTTAGGGTGTGGCAAACATGTTCCCTCGCACCTAGAATCCCCACTCAAATCAGTTGAGTGTGAACATGGGGCCTGATCATCAAGACTGTCAGAGCTCTACACGCTGGGGCTCTATATTGACCTTAATTAAAGCAGTCTCAAACCTTCCATCCATAGAAGAATTCTTGAGTCTTGGGGACAAACTTACCACATCAGGACCCATTGTTTAGGCATATTCCAACACACAAAAAAAATTACTTTTGGTATAGTGGCACCATAATTTCCTCCTCCGACTGATTATTTTGCATGCTTCATGCTGGTATATACAATTAAAGCTTGCCCAGAATTGCAAAGCAAACACCCAGTAAACACACTCTGTTCTCTTGTAGGCATTTACATCTTTATTGATGTCATTTTCAGCTCTTTTGCATTAGCTTGAAAAAGAATACAATGGAATACAAAGAGGGATTTTGTCTTCTGGATACTTCATCTCCATTCCAGTGAAGGAGGGGACAGTGAGTTCTTAGTAAGGCAAAGCTTAGTGCTAGATTAAAGCTTTCTCATTGGCCAAAAAGAAGGCCACAATGGTGGTACACCTAGGAAACCATCACCTGCTTGTTTTGATTCAAGTGTAAGGAAAATTACTTCTAAGACCAGTGGGAGAAGTGCATTTAGACTTAAATTTGATCAAAGCAAAGCCAAGCCAGCATTCAAAGGTCATTCTCTGCTGGTTAACACTGGCAAAATTTTGTTAAATTAGCAAATTGAGGACTTGAGTCCAAAACTTCCTAAAGCATTTCCAAATGTAGCATTAGGAATGGAGATTTGACTTGTCAAAGTAGAAATTGCACTGGACAAAATTTTTTTTATATATTTAACACTTTTATTTATTTTTGAGAGGCAGAGAGAGACAGAGCACAAGCAGAGGAGGGGCAAAGAGAGGGGGAGACACAGAATCCCAAGCAGGCTCCAGGCTCTGAGCTGTCAGCACAGAGCCTGATGCGGAGCTCAACTCACAACCCTGAGATCATGACCTGAGCCGAAGTCGGATACTTAACTGACTGAGCCACCCAGGTACCCATGCACTGGACACATTTAAACAGATAAGGAAGAGTTTATTCGAGACTACTGTAGCACAGAAAGAGTCCAGAACCAAGTCTAAATTCAACTCCACTGGAGCATAAGACAGGGGTTTTTACAAACTGGAGTGAAAGGGAGATTGTAGACTTTCTGTGTTTGCTGACTGGTTTTAGCCTAAGTAAGAGAAAACTTTTTCTTCTTGAGAGGAGGTAGTGTCACAAATTGGAGCTAGGAACCTGATGAAGTTAGACTCCTACCCTCCCGCAGGAGCTGGGGATGGGGACCCTATCTTCCTTGATGAGGACATTTCAGAGGGATGACTCCTCTAAGTCCTTGAGACGGACATGCCTGGATTGTAAAAGTGGCAAGAGTCTTTTAAAAAGATTTGCGTCCCAAAAGGCAGAGAAGAATTTACAATGACAAGTTGTCTAAAGTAAATGTTCTTAGAAAAGGGAGGTCAGTGTCCTAGAGTCAGGAAGAAGCCTATGGTTTCGTCCAGCTCACAGGATCATTAAGGCCGTCTTGGTCAGACCCCAGAGCACCCACCTTCAACTTTTATTGTTCTTTTCTTTCTTAGAGCCTTGCTCTTGTTTATCTCATCATTTATATGAATATATCAAGTATTAAGACATATACTACACATTTTTAAATGCTCATAACAGTACCAAAGGGTGCTCATATTCTCAAAGTATCACAAACGAATTGGTAAAGTAAAATTTTCACAAAGGTATTTGAAATTTGAGAACTGGGTTCAGAGTCTTGGCTCTGGATATTACTGGTCAAATAGCCTGGCATTTCTACTAAACCAGGATAGTTTTCTTATCCACAAAAGGGAATGTTTAAAAAAAAAAATTAAGTGACTTGAATAAAAAGCAGACACTTCCCCAATTCTATCTATTGGAAGCTCTGGAGAACAGACCTTATGGGTGTGACCCCGCTCCCCCATGATGCCCACCTCCTGATGCCCATGCTTTTATGTAATCCCCTCCCCTTGGGACTCTCTGTGCTGCTTGGGGAAAGGGGAGGCAGGATGTCAAGGAACTTGTGGCCTCTGGGTGCTGAGGGCAGCTGCCAGTGACAGATCTGGACTTTTATCCAGCTTAACTCCTTGTGAGCCTGGGAAGTGACTGTCTTACTAAATCTCAATTTACCCACCTACAAAATGCAGGAGTGATTCCAAAGTGCCCATTCAGTTCAAGTGACTAGGACACTGCAAACACTTGAGAAGCTTGTCATTTCAAAAGTTTAGAAGCACATACCTCTTTTCCATGGACACTTTAGTTGATGAAATGGCTTAACACCTTCTTTTTTTACATTTCTCCATATGTCACTAATGATGCTTCCTTTTTTGCTGAGTGTTTCATGCTATGTGACGTCTTTGATGCTGAATATTGCTCTAGACACAGAGAAAAAAGTGTTGCTTAAAACAAAAAGGTCAGATTGTAAATCACACCATTTGTTGCTGTACAAAATATGCGATGAAGAGTATAATTAACTCGATCATGTTTAAACATGGTTGAAGGGGAAATGCTTCTGTCAAGTTCAGAAGAAGGTTGTTTCCCTTGTTCCAAGAATAAGAAAATTATCTTCTTGAAATGTTTTATCAGAGTCACAAACCCTCTTCAAGTCTTAGATGATTCTGAAATGTTGGCATCTTTACTGTCTATAAAGATTATTCAAAATATATTTGCTCCAGAAACTCCCAAAATGTTTTTCAAAAACCAGATGGATCCTGTGCTAAGTTCCAGGCAGCATTTAAAACTTTGTATCACAACAGATTGGGGGAAGATGGCGGCGTAGGAGGACGCTGGGCTCACTGCGCATCCTGCTGATCACTTAGATTCCACCTACACCTGCCTAAATAACCCAGAAAACCACCAGAAGACTAGCAGAACGGTGTCTCCAGAGCCAAGCACAGACGAGAGGCCCATGGAAGAGGAGGAGGAAGAGAGAGGGAAAGGTGCTGAAGGTGTACTTGAAGAAATAATAGCTGAGAACTTCCTGGATCTGGGGAAGGAAAAAGGCATTGAAATCCAAGAGGCACAGAGAACTCCCTTCAGACGTAACTTGAATCGATCTTCTGCACAACATATCATAGTGAAACTGGCAAAATACAAGGATAAAGAGAAAATTCTGAAAGCAGCAAGGGATAAATGTGCTCTAACATATAAAGGGAGACCTATAAGACTCGTGACCAATCTGTCTACTGAAACTTGGCAGGCCAGAAAGGAATGGCAGGAGATCTTCAATGTGATGAACAGAAAAAAAAATGCAGCTGAGAATCCTTTATCCAGCAAGTCTGTCATTTAGAATAGAAGGAGAGATAAGGGTCTTTCCAAACAAACAAAAACTGAAAGAATTCGTCACCACTAAACCAGCCCTACAAGAGATCCTAAGGGGGATCCTGTGAGACAAAGTACCAGAGACATCACTACAAGCATGAAACCTACAGACATCACCATGACTCTAAACCCATATCTTTCTATAACACTGAATGTAGATGGACTAAATGCTCCAACCAAAAGACATAGGGTTTCAGAATGGATAAAAAAACAAGACCCATCTATTTGCTGTCTACAAGAGACTCATTTTAGACCTGAGGACACTTTCAGATGGAAAGTGAGGGGATGGAGAACTACCTATCATGCCACTGGAAGTCAAAAGAAAGCTGGAGTAGCCATACTTATATCAGACAAACTGGACTTTAAATTAAAGGCTGTAACAAGAGATGAAGAAGGGCATTATATAATAATCACAGGGTCTATCCATCAGGAAGAGCTAAAAATTATAAATGTCTATGTGCCGAATACAGGAGCCCCCAAATATATAAAACAATTACAAACATAAGCAACCTTATTGACAAGAATGTGGTCATTGCAGAGGACTTTAACACTCCACTTACAGAAATGGATAGATCATCTAGACACATGATCAATAAAGAAACAAGGGCCCTGAATGATACATTGGATCAGATGGACTTGACAGATCTATTTAGAACTCTGCATCCCAAAGCAACAGAATATACGTTCTTCTCGAGTGCACATGGAACATTCTCCAAGATAGATCACATACTGGGTCACAAAACAGCCCTTCATAAGTATACAAGAATTGAGATCATACCATGCATACTTTCAGACCACAATGCTATGAAGCTTGAAATCAACCACAGGAAAAAGTCTGTAAAACCTCCAGAAGCATGGAGGTTAAAGAACACCCTATTAAAGAATGAATGGGTCAACCAGACAATTAGAGAAGAAATTAAAAAAATATATGGAAACAAATGAAAATGAAAATACAACAATCCAAACGCTTTGGGATGCAGCGAAGGCAGTCCTGAGAGGAAAATACATTGCAATCCAGGTCTATCTCAAGAAATAAGAAAAATCCCAAATACAAAATCTAACAGCACACCTAAAGGAAATAGAAGCAGAACAGCAAAGACAGCCTAACTCCAGCAGAAGAAGAGAAATAATAAAGATCAGAGCAGAAATAAACAATATAGAATCTAAAAAAACTGTAGAGCAGATCAACGAAACCAAGAGTTGGTTTTTTGAAAAAATAAACAAAATTGACAAACCTCTAGCCAGGCTGCTCAAAAAGAAAAGGGAGATGACCCAAATAGATAAAATCATGAATGAAAATGGAATTATTACAACCAATCCCTCAGAGATACAAGCAATTATCAGGGAATACTATGAAAACTTTGTATCACAAGCTTAAATAATTTGTAAAATTGTAATTTTCAGTGATCAACATCATAAAGCAAAACAGCTACATTTTTCTTTCTTTTACTTATTTTTTTAAATATTTTTTTTGAGAGAGAGAGCATAGCAGGAGAGGGGCAGAGAGAGAGAGGGAGAGAGAGAATCCCAGGCAGGCTCTGTGCTGATAGCAGAGAGCTGTTACGAGGTCAAACTCATGAACTGTGAGATCATGACCTGAGTGAAGTTGGACATTCAATCGACTGAGCCACCCAGGCACTTCCATTTTTCTTTTAAATAAACATAAAAGACCACACATGACGTTTTGGTTTGATACTTCCAATTGAACTTAAAAAAATAAATGCTTGAGATCTTTATTAGCATTTAGAAATAGTACATCATTTTCTTATTTTCCTTGGAAACATAATTCTATCTCAGTTTCTACCAATGTTTCAATAAGCTTTTAAATTTTAGAATAGCTTTAAATTTATAGAAAATTTAAAAAGATAGTAGTGTTCCATGAATTCCATACAGAATTTACCATATTACTAATAAGTTAAATTAGTAACATCTTACATTAGTACTAACGAACCAGTACTGACACGTTAATTTTAACTAAATTCTATACTCTTACTATTTTTATCTGATGATCTAATGTCCTTGTAATGGTTTAGTGTCCCACCCAGAGTACCATGTGACATTTAGTCCTCCTGTCCTGTTAGGTTTCTTTCGGCTGTGACAATTCCCAAGTAATTTTTGCTTGTGATGAGCCTAATAGTTTTGAGGCGCACTGGTCAGATGTTTTGTACCACTGTCCCTCCGTTTGGATTTGTCTGATCTTTTCCTCACCAGTACGCTGGGTTTGCTTTTTTTCTGGGAGGGAAGTCGCTGGGGTAAAGTGACATTCTCATCATATCCTCTCCAGGATGCGGAATGGCCACCTGGCTTCTCACTGTCGATACTGACCTTGGTCACCTGCTACAGTTTTGTCATGGTTGTGCATCACAACGTATTCCCACACTGTCCTCTTTGGGAAGTAATCACTGTCGGCAGCCCACACTCAGGGGCAGGAAGTCACATGTAATAGGAGCAGAGGCTGTGTGTGCATGAGAGCAAGGGCTATATGGGTATCTCTGTTGTTGCCACTCAGTTTTGCTGTGAATGTGAAACTTCTCCAAAATATAAGATCTATTTTTAAAAATTAATGGGAGTTTTTCCTCCCGGAAGCAGCTTAAAACCTGGTGGAATACCTTACTTGAAGTGCAAACATTTATTGGAGTTCTTCACTAGATTTTTCCAAAAGAAGCTATTCAACAGTTGGTTAAATAAGAAATACCTCGTCTTTGAAAGAAGAGAAGGGTCAGTCAAGAAGCATGGAAATTCTGACTTGGATGGAATGGAATTTAAGAGGTTTGAGACAGGGGACTGGAAATGCTGGTCAACAGGATTAACCACATTTTTCTTAAGTCCAGATCCTCTCTTGTCATTTTCTAAAGTGATCACAAGGCCTTGGGAATTCTGAATCCAACCTCTCACTCTTTCTTACAGTCGTTGTTTTGATCGCCACTCAAGCTTTAATAGCCTGGTTTGGATTCCAGGTATATAATGTGTTTGTTAACTTACAAAGTAACACCTATTATTCATTGCCTTACCACACAGCAATGGTGCCTGCCAACTCAGTAATACAGAAATTACCATGTCCACTTTACCAGGAAGAACCTGAGACAAAAAGATTAAAGGGATGGTCTGAGATTGCTGAGATTTGGGTGCGTATGACCCTGAGCGGATACCCAGGGATTCTCAGTTCCCTATTCATCATATCTACCTCCCCATTTCTGAGGGGTTTTAATTATGCTGCCTGCTTTCCACCTTGTTCTTGTCTGAGGACATATGCTTTTTGATAGGGTCATCATTGAGATTAAGTTTGTGATCCAACAATGCTTGAGTACTCATTAACTTTCATTCAGTTATTTTTATGATCACCATGCTCAAAATGGCGGGATGGGGGGGGAGGCGGTGAGACTTTTGCGTTTACAGCAGTCTATTGTATGCCTTCCAGTGTCTTATTTTTTAATTTGTTCTATGCAATATAAAATTACATAGATTTCCACATATATTGATGTTTCTTACGTTCCTAATATAATATAATCCATAGAATTTAGTTTTTGTTCCCAAACACCAACTATGAAGCAGGTAGTGCTTCATAATGAAATTCCTTTCTGGTCTAATGTTTCTACAGCTTTTATCTTTATAATTTATTTTAAATCAGTTCTTGGTTTTCATAAATAAAATTCTTTTCAGTACATCTGAAACGTCATCTTTCAATTTGGTCCACACACTCTTTCTGAATTCTGTTTTCCACCTAAAATGATTTGTATTTACCTATCATACAAAAGAGGGAATTAATGTGTGTGGATGCCAGGGAGTGAGGGTGCAGGTGTATATATACGTTTGAAATTTTATTTGAGTCTCAATAGTAGATAGATTTGTGATACAGGGTAACTATACTTTTAAAGGTTAAGTTTAGGAAAAAGGGACCTGCTTGTAATTTCTCAGGGAAATTCTTCTTTATTACTTTGCAGATCATTGCCTTGAGCTCTCTGGTTCAAACCCTAGCTTTATTCTCCCAGTTCTGTGTGTGCACTTTGCAGTATGAAAGTCTCCTTCAATAAACATTGTGAGGATGAAATTTACAACAACCAGTAGGCTGTTACAATCACACTAAAGCTGGATCATCCCGCATATTTATTTAATTTTTTTTTTTAATTTTAATTTTTTTTTTTAATTTTTTTTTTTTTTTTCAACGTTTATTTATTTTTCGGACAGAGAGAGACAGAGCATGAACGGGCGAGGGGCAGAGAGAGAGGGAGACACAGAATCGGAAACAGGCTCCAGGCTCTGAGCCATCAGCCCAGAGCCCGACACGGGGCTCGAACTCACAGGACCGCGAGATCGTGACCTGGCTGAAGTCGGACGCTCAACCGACTGCGCCACCCAGGCGCCCCCATATTTATTTAATAATAAAGAGCCCATGCATATCCTTTTCTGTGAAATTGGAAATTAAGCTTGTACGATGATTTTTTGATACTCATAAAATAGCTTTACACTGGGATTTTTAAAATGTTTTACAAAAACTAATCCTTGTAACACTTCAACAGATAAGGATTATAAATTGTACTCTCTGAGAGGAACTAAGAGATCATCCATTGGTGCCCCAAATTGCCAGAACGTGAAGCCAGCATAAGAAATAGATTTTCTCTGCTCGACACTCTCTGATACTCATTCTAATCAATGGATGCCATGTTCTCGGTAAATGCCAGCCACCAGCTTGATTCTAATTCAGAAATGAACCTTGAGAAATCCAATGCTTCCCAGAAGAAAAGCAGATAATATATGAGAGATAAACAATGAAATATGCTCTCAAAGACGCAGGAGTACACTGTTGTAGATTATTTTGTGAAATGTTTGTTTTGTAGAATGTTTAACATCATTTCATAAAACAAGTGTCTTCAAATTCACGGTTGTTATGGAATTATGGTAACAAGGCAGTGAATTATATTTCTTTGCTATTCCACTGGAAAGGAGCCAAGATTCACAGACATAGAATATGTCTCAGTTAGGGTCCCCATTAGTCAGTAGTGACCCCAAGATGCACACTCTTTCACTTAACCATTCTGCCTTTCTAAGGGAATATCTAGCATTCACTAATTTCTTTAAAAATCCGCAAGCGCTCAATATTTGTATGTTCTTTACACTCTCCAACTTGGTAGCTTACGGTGGAGAGGCAAAAGGAAGCACACCTCACAAACTATTCTCAGAAGTATTCTGGAGTCGCCTAACAATAGACCACGTGTCTGGGAATTCAGCTACCACGTTTTGTAGTAGAGCAAAGCAAGTGACTGTTGACAGCCCAAACACCTCCAAGTAAACAAAGCTGGTGTCCTCACACATGGGTACTAAAAATCCACTGATTGTACATATGGAAGAGGCCTCCATTATACCAAAAGGCAGATTTAGAATATAAGGCAGATTGGAAACATAATTTTGGGAAAAGATAAGAAAACTAGTGTAGGTAGTGAAAATATGGAAAGCGAAAGTGCACAAGAGGAGGAGTGTTTTGCAAAGAGGCAATGAGCAAGTTATATTTGAGAGCAATCATTCATATCTTATTTGGGAGTTTTTTGACAAAAAGACAAGGAAATATGTTCATCTTAATAGGATTTATGGGCATCACTGTATTGTAACATAATTTAATTGTGAATATTCCTGTGGCATGCAGAATTCTAAGACCGGCAAGACTCCCCCCTTCTTTGTGTTGAAACACCCATTTGTGATCTATAATGATTCATGCCCTAGAGGGTGTGGATCCCGAAGGAGATGATGTGAGAGGTTTCTCATGCATAGACACATATGATCACATGTTCGAATCTGCTAACCTCTTCATTGCTAAAGATGTATCTGAGTACTCCAGTTAGAGTCAATGCATCTTTTTCTATCTGATTAGCATATGTAGTTGCATTGGTTTTGATGAACAAATACAAAAATATATTTGTGTATATGAGACTTCAGTGCTTCCTACAATGATCAGCATTTATACTACTCAGTTCATTCTAAAATAAAGAGATTGATTTACTCTAATTTTGATTGCAACAAATGCATTAATTGAAATTTCTGAATAGCTTTCAGCAGTTTTTCTACATTGTTATAAATCCATTTCAAAAGATGTCGGTCAACTGCAATTAAGATAATTTAGCATATTTTTAATGATGAAAGACTTTGCACTTATTGCCAGAGGTGGAAAAGACCTCGGAGTTTGCAGTTGAGTGTGTCCGGTTCCAAATAGTCTAGGCATTGCCCAAGATTTCAGAAAACAAGTCGCAGTCGAGAGGGAGACCAGGAGTTAGTACTTCAAAATGGCAAATGACGCTGAATCTCGGTGTGGGAGCAGCAAGGACCACAGGGACATGGAATGTGTGTGACCTGTCGAATATGGCAACAGTTCACTTAAACTGTTGACATATAGGAGTGTATGGTCTCATCTTTGGATTTTTCCAGCTGATACCAGAAATCTGGATTGTCAGGTGAAACTTCCTGTTTTTGAAAGCACTCTGTAAGCCAAAACTATATGAAAGAAACAAAAAAAAAAGCTAAAAAGTCTTGTCTTCAAGGACACCTGGGTGGCTCAGTCAGTTAAGTGTCTGGCTTCAGCTCAGGTCGTGATCTCCCGGTCGGTGAGTTCGAGCCCCGCGTCTGGCTCTGGGCTGACAGCTCAGAGCCTGGAGCCTGCTTCAGATTCTGTGTCTCCCTCTCTCCCTGCCCCTCCCCCACTTGTGTGCATTCTCTCTCTCTCTCTCTCTCTCTCTCTCTGTCTCAAATATAAATAAACATAAACAAGAAAAACCCTTGTCTTCAATTGCATGTAATATAGTTTATGGGTTGTTAATATGTCCTCTGATTTTCTGTGATTTATTTTCTTCAGAATTTATTGCCGAGAAATCCAGGTAATTGAGAGCAATGATTAACTGAGTTGGGCTAAGAAATATTTATTCTTTATGAAAATCTGACTTTTGGGGCACCTGGGTGTCTTAGTCAGTTGAGCATCTGAATCTTGATTTCAGCTCAGGTCATGATCCCAGGGTTGTGGGATCGAGCCCCACTTCAGACTCTGTGTTGAGTATGGAACCTGCTTAAGATTCTATCTCTCTCTCTCTCTGCCTCTCTGCCCTGCTCACATTCTCTCTCTCTCTCTCTGTATAATAAAATTTAAAAAGAGTAAAGGTGACTTTTTGTCAGTCTGCATTTATGTGGAAAACTGCCTGAATTTAGATGCATTTTTCAAGATTCTTTTGTAAAACAGATATTTTGAATTAAATTTGTGTGATTTTAGATGCTAAATGTAACACTGAGCCCTATTATACTGTAATTTACCATGTTTCTGAAATATCTCAAACTTCCACAAACACATTATTATGACTCCATCCTTCAGAATTAAAGCTTTTGCTGTTTTGGGGGATACAGGGTAGATACTTCTTGAATACAGTGTCCTTTTCTTTTATGTCAAGGTCTTGGAAATTTAGAACAGGAGTTAGAGGGAAAAACAAGTATTGATGTGATCAGCCAACCTGTAGATTATTATAAATAATAAAATTATTATTAGCAAATGTTTATCAATGTAAGGAAGTGAGCATTCGTAGGGTGAAGAAGTTTTTCTAGGTCATCAAGGATGAGCTATGGTAAAAACTGACTTATGTTATATGCATTATATGTCAATATATATAACAGGAGCATGTGGATATACTCACATAGCACTGTAAGTAACAATTTTATTTGCTAAGAAGTTGAAGACAAGAGTGGAATCTAGTGCACAAAAGGTTTGTGAATATTTTAAGGCCTAGGCTGAATTGCTCTGGTGAATAAGATAAAGAGGAAGATAAAAGGAAGAATCTTCCCAGTTTGAAGGAAATAAGTGGAAAGAGAAGACCAGGAATGTTGATGTAGTTACATCACAGAAGTGAAATATGCCAGAAAGAACACGATAGAACCTGGCCAATCGTGGAAAGGATTTTGACCATTGGGAGCCCATAAGACATCTTGACCACTGTTGGATTTTGTAAGACTCAGAAGAATACATTCTCTTCCATGTGTTAATGTGAAAATGGGAAAACACTGGATTCGGTGACATCAGAGGTGGAGAAACAGACTGTGTAACTAATGCAGTTTTAGCTTAAAAGAAAGGCTGAGAGGTTGTCTGGGAAAGGTTTGACCTCAGACCAAAAAAAAAAAAAAATGAAATCAGGCATGAAGACATTGTGTTGTCACTAGAAGAGATAGTTCTGAACTCATGTGGTGAAAATGGTGTCACCCCTCCATGTGATATTGCGTTCTTCAGTGTAAGTAAACTAAATGCTTTCAAGGAGCCAGCTGACCACACAGACCCTTACTTACCGACAAGAGTGCAGAGAAGGGATTGGGCAAGAGTGATAGTCTGGTGGGGGGCATGGGGGTGTGTAAGAGTGTTGGGGGGGCAGAGTCGGTGATAGACTATGGACTCCCCAGTTTATTTCAGCAGTTACATAATTTAGATTTTGTATAAAGCCTGAACTAGTGACATTTGTTGTAATTATGTAAATGAATGAATAACTTATAATAACAAGTTGATTTTGAGTCTTAAGGCAAGTAAAAGGTCACATGACAATGGTTATTAACTTAGTTTTTACATAATGGATACGCATTAGATAAAATGGGAGGACAGCATGGCAGATCTTAGTATTAGCAATCGATAGGCAAATCAATGGAAATAAAAGAGCAGATCTCTTGACATTTAACTCAGCATCATTAAAATTTACAGAAGAGATGGCTGTTTGAATAGGTACTGGTTGCAAATTGAATTTTAATCAAATTTAAGAGACACTAGATTTATATTGATAGTAGACTAAATTGGTTAAAAACAAAACAAAAAACAAAACAAAACAAAACAGGAAAATAGCTACAAAACCTTCACCATGGAACAGAGTAACACATCCAGATAAAGTGTTGGGGATTTGGAGGTGGAATTAAAACTCAGATCTCAGTGACTTTATTTAGCTAATTAGCACTTCTTTGAAACCGAAATTGAAGACTTAATTTTCTTCCTCCGAAGACTCCTGGGGCTTTGGTTGCATATTTTGTTTGGCTTTGTTTCAGTGAATGTGCTTACTGAGAACGCCAGGGGATGAAGGAGCCTCATGGAAGGTTCTGTGACAATAGATTTTGGCCACGAAGGCAGTCTGGGTGTTCTCACAGAAAGCTCATTGCATATTTCTACTTAACTCCATCAAAAACTGGTAAGATATTGTGCCCAAACATAGGGCTGTAGTGCTTCCATCAGAAAACACAGGTGCCAATTACTATGAGGACCCCACCTACCACCTCATGGAAAAGGATGGCTATATTTGTAAGCAAACAAAAAATAAGTTGCCTGAGCAAAAATTCCTGATTTGAGGCAAAAGTGGGCACTGTTGTTTACTGGGTTGTTGAGATACTCTTAATAAAGTGGAAAAAAAAAATAGGATGACATTACAGATAATAGATTAATTGCTGAAGAGTTCTAATAAGATGCTTGGTGGAGCTTCTGAAAGCCATTTGTCTTTCGTTAAACATTGAGCATTTAAATTTGAGGCAAAAAACCAGGAAGACTTCCAGTTTTTCTCTAAATGTTATTCTTTCGAAATGGTTTTTAATTTCCACAAAATAAAAGCTGTAACTGCCAGAATATATTATTTTAATATGAATCATAAGCTTATGAAAGCAGGTTAATATTTGATCACAATTAACATAGAGTTATAGCTTTCTAATATTTATTCACAGAAAAAAAATATATGTCAGTTTTTAATATCATCTTATGTGAAGTCTAGAAAAAACCTGACTTTTTATTGATAAGCTCTGTTGTCTCAGGGCTAAAATAATATTCCACGATATCTGAATTCATGTGTTCCTTCACACATCTGCGACTTCCATGGAGATTTTCCAGAAAAAGAAACAATAGTGTAGTGTGTGTGTATAATTTCTAAAGTTAATGGTATAAAGGGTGGCTGGGTGGCTCGGTCAGTTAAGCTTCCAACTCTTAGTTTTGGCTCAGGTCACGATCTCAAGGTGTGTGGGATCCAGCCCTGGGTCAGGTAAGCATGAAGTCTGCTTGGGATTCTCTCTCTCCTCTCTGTCTGTCCCTCCCCCACTCATACACACATGTTCTCAAAATGAATATTTAAAGTTAATAGTCTGCAAAAGTTCTTATGTCAGTAAAATTTGTAATTTCAATAACTTCATATTTTTCCATTTTAAGAATATTACAAAATTTATTTAACCAAAATCATTATCTTTAGGTGTTGAATTTCTCTTCCCGTTTATACCTAAATAATTGAAATAAACATGTTTTATTTAAATAACTGTGCCCACTCATAATTATTTTCCTTAGAATACTCTGAGTAGACTTAGACATTTCTAAAGCCTTTCATTAAATTTTTTCATTTTTTTGTCATTAAAAATTTTCTCTTGGCTTTCTATAAAGTCTTACCAGCTTTCATCCAGCTGTAAAGTATAATAGCACATTCTTCCGCACTCTTTCCTTCAGTGAAGGAAAATAAATATAGTAATTTTAATAGTAAGTGTAGATTAGAAATCTATTGTCTGCTAATTTGATAGGTGAAAATTGTTACTGCATTTTATGTTTGGATGAGAATCTATGTTCTTGAAGCCAGGGGGTTCGTCATGTTGTGCTTACAGCAGCTTTCCAGACTCTTGAGGAATGCCCGGTCTGTAGATGGCACTCTGTAAATAATGCATGAATGAGTGAGGAAAACGTGTCAGGGGCCCCGTAAAAGCATTCATCCCAGGGAAGGGGTCCATCAGTGCAGCTCTGCGGAGAAGGACCACCTTGTGGTTGAGGTACAGAACAGGTGTATTCCCTCCTCCCAGGGGTCCCTGAGACCGCCGGCTGGGAAAAGCACCAGCGATGGTTCAGGCTCGCTGAGTGTGGAGCAGAGCAGGCTGAAGGAGCCGCGAGTGCCCCAGGTGGCCCGGCATGCGTCCGTATGACTCAGTTATGGGGAGCGGTCCTCTGCAGCGACGAGGTCCTCTGCTCTGCGTCGTGGAGTTGCCACCTAAGGACCGAGGGATTTGGCGCTCTAACCCGGGGTGCTTGGCTCTAGACCAACGGAAGGACACCTACGACAGTCATGGGACGAGACCGTTAGCAGATCAGGCTCCAAAACATGTTTGTTCTTTCCTACAAAGATCTTGAGCCCACTAGGATCTTGAGAAGGCAACTTCAGTCACAGGCTTTGCTAATAATAGCTTTAACAACAATACAAAAAATTAAGGGGTGATCTTTCTTAACTGCGAAATAACAGTGTGTGCGCAGCAGTGGCCTTAGACTCAACACTGGCGGTAAACACCGTTGGCCACATTATTTCTGATTATGAGGGAGAGCGGCACAAGCCAGTCGACAAAGTTCTGGGACAAACAGAAACGTGATTCCTCCCAATTTTTATTTTTTGGTTCCATGACCTGCTTACACTTCGTATGATCCTATTAGCCCACCTCCACCTGCTTTAACGAGCTGAATTGATGCTTTCCCAAAGTCATTTGAGTGTGTTTCTGTAGTGTTCATACATCGGTGCATGACAAACACCTCAAAACTCAGAGGCCTACAGCAGTAGCATTTCTTGCATTGTTGACACATCTGTGTGTCAGCCGGTGTGGCTCTCCTCACTGTGTTTCTCCTTCTGGCAGTGACACGGGGTGTCATTCTCACTGTGATGACAGAAAGGCAAGAGAGCAAGTCGATTTCAAGCCTGTGCTGAAGGCAAATCCATGAACATCCCATTGACCAAATCAAGTCACCTAGACAAGGCCAACATCAATGAGACATGGGATCATTCTCTGCCCACAGGAGGAAGCAAATATTTACTGATAAATATTCAAACTCTCCTAATCACTAAGCCAGTTATACAAGCTATTTGGAATTATACACTTTAATTTAGTGTTGTGCAAACCAAGCATATAGATCAGGCACCCAGGTGGCTCAGTCAGTTAAGCATCCAACTCTTGATTTCGGCTCAGGTCACGATCTAGGACTTCGTGAGTTCGAGCCCCACATCAGGCTCTGCACTGACAGTGTGGAGCCTGCTTGGGGTTCTCCCTCTCTCCCTCTCTCTTTCTCTGCCTCTACTCCCTCTGTCTCAAAATAAATAAACTTAAAAAAATTTATAAAAAACCCCACCAAGTACACATAACATCGGAAAGAGGGCTGTTTTAACAATACAGTGCTTTGTGTGGACTCAATAAAGATAAATGCCAAAAATAAATCAATTTTGTTGAATCAGATATTCATGACTTTGTTGTAAAATATATTGCAGAAATAGAGACAAGGAGAAATGAAGGTCTAGATGATTCTGCCCTCAGATTACTTTGGAATGATCTTTAACTTCTCACTGCACTTTTGAAAACTAATTCATAATTGGTGACTGACTCTAGTTACTGTAAAGTCATGTAGCATTCCAGCTGGGAACCTCCAGCCGTACAATTGCCTGGGATGTACATCAAAGGAGGTGTGTGTGTGAGTGTGTGTGTGTGTGTATTTAAACTTAAAATAAAACATTTAAAATATTTATGCATAATGAGTTGTGATTTTCTAGATTAACGTACTTTTTAATTAACTAAAAAGTTACTGGCCTTGATCATATCAGAAACAAGGACCTCCTGGAACTGAAAGTGGAGATTTAATCATTGAAAGGAAAAAACAGATTTTAACATGTTTACACCTTTAGCTAAGTACCAAATCTTCAGAAACTCACTTGACCCTTCTCTTGAGGACAAGATGATTAAATTATAAAAGCAGTTTCCAGTGAATAGAATTCCCAATGAGATTTGTAGCACTTTGATCTCCTTATTACTTGGGGAACATTGGCAAAACAGCCTTTTATAAATGTCTTCTTTCACTAGATCACCTTCTCATCAGTATGTTCAAACAAAGGCCCTGTTCAGGGAAATTAACCAAGTCATATCCTGGCTCAAGAGATTCTCATTTACAAGTGAAGCTTAAGATAATGTGCCAGCCCGCTTGAATGGTCTTGGCTTACATGTCCCGAGTTCATCAACAGACTGGGGTCTTAGCCCTGGGAAAGCCATGCTTGCAAGAGAAACGCGTGTGGTTAATGTTTCAAATTGAGTTTAATCTTTAAAAATTGCTCTAGCTGTATTTCCTTGGCTTTATTTTTAGTTATTTTTTCCCCACAGAGCATAATGCAATTCCTTTATTTTTATTTTCTCTATACTAATGACTTGACAGATTTGGTTAGGGGTAATTTCTGCATGTTTTCAACAGCTTTCTGCTCTCTCTCTCTCTTTTTTCTTTAAGAAGTGGCTTCTTCAAGTCTCTTTTTGTATCAAACTGCTTTAGTAGAACTGATTCTTTTGAACAAAAAACTACCACCTCTTTTTATAAGTTTCCGTTCCATTATTTAATATTGAATTAAAGATATGATTACTGTATTTTCCTAATGGTTTCCGAGCTAGTGTTTTCCTAGCAAACCAAGGACTATGCATCAATTCATTTCAGGGTCTTCAGTTTCTTTTCTTTGCTAGTGGACGATATAAAATAATTCTATTGTTCATGAATCACTGCTTCCCCATATATCGTCAGCTTCATCTTCCAATCACACTCTTAAAGTGCACGTTTTGTCTAGAAATCTTTCCTTGTGTTTCCTTGACACTGCTAGTTAAATGCAATGCGGATGTACAGATTTACAGTACCACATGCTGGCTAAAAATCTGCCATTATAAAGGGAGCCTTTCGGGGCATCTGGTGGCTCAGTCAGTTCAGCGACAGGATCAGCTCAGGTCATGATCTCTCGGTTCCTGGGATCAAGACCCGCGTGGGGCTCTGTGCTGATGGTGCGGAGCCTGCTTGGGATTCTGTCTCCCTCTCTCTCTGTCCCTCCCCTGTTTGTACTCTCTTTTCCTCTTTCAAAATAATAAATAAATAAGCATTAAAAAAATAAAGGAAGCCTTCCACAGACCCTGATATGATGAACTTAAAACATTTATGTGTAAAGTTTACTGTTTTTTGTTGTTATAGAATCTGAGGTGAGGAAAATACATTTACAATGAAATGATTGTTGACTGTTCACATACGCATGTATATACCCTAAAATGAGTCTTTCTTGATGATCTTAAGTTACTGCAGTACAAAAGAAAGAAAGATTTGAAAACTCTTTGAAATATTTTTATTATCTTCCTGTAGTGAGTTTTACCAGCTTATTACTGCCTAGAATTGGTGAGACATTTAAAATGTATCAGGAAAGAATTGTGTTGGTCCTTATGCCCTGTAGCAAATCACTTTTGTTTGTTTTTCTATAAGATGTTTTTCAGAAGTCAGCATGTACAACTAAAATTATTATAGAAATTCATGGCTATTCTCTCTTGAAACTGAGTTTTGTAGAAAATTGTCAGGGAAGTAGAAAAATGAAATAGAATGGTTCTTAGAGTTTGAATTTTCTAAATTTAGTTGATTATGGCTTTTTCCACATGGCCTTTCAGATGGAGTTAACTACTTACAAAAATAGCCAGGCAGGTAAGTAAAATATTCAACCAGACCAAACAAAAGCCAAAGCAGTAAAATATATAATAAATAAAAAAAAATAAAATAAAATAAAATAAAATAAAATAAAATAGGGGCACCTGGGTGGCTTGGTTGGTTAAGCGTCTGACTTCGGCTCAGGTCATGATCTCACGGTCCATGAGTTCGAGCCCCGCGTCGGGCTCTGTGCTGACAGCTCAGAGCCTGGAGCCTGTTTCAGATTCTGCATCTCCCTCTCTCTCTGCTCCTCCCTGTTCATGCTCTGTCTCTCTCTGTCTCAAAAATAAATAAACGTTAAAAAAATTAAAAAAAATAAAATAAATAAAAATAAAAAATATTTATGAGACTAGGTGGCTCAGTTGGTTAAGCTTCCGACTTCAGCCCAGGTGATGATCTAATGGTTTGTGGGTTCGAGCCCCACATCGGGCTCTGTGCTGACGGCTGGGAGCCTGGAGCCTGTTTCCGATTCTGTGTCTCCCTCTCTCTCTGCCCCTCCCCTGTTCATGCTCTGTCTCTCTCTGTCTCAAAAATAAATAAACGTAAAAAAAAAAAAAAATATTTAAAAGAGTTGAAATCCCGGATCTCCTTCAGGGCTAAAATTTTAGGGTTCTAATTGATGGTAAATATTCTCAAGCATTCTTCTCAGAAAAAAGAAAAATTCACCTTAAAAAATTTCAAGTGCTACAAGTAGCAGTCTACGTTTTTTTTGTAAACAGTTTCAAGAAAAAGCCTTTATTTAATGTTTTACAAAACGAACCAATTGTATATTGCAGAGTAAAAAAGAAGGATTTAGAAAAATTAAAGTACGTAAGTATTCTAATTATTCAAGGAATAATCTCGAAGTTTAACGGCTTGGTCATGTAAAATGGTAGTTCATAGGAGTATTAGCTGTGGCTGCTGTGTGTCAGCAGGGGGCGCTCTAATACTGTTTTGTCTTATGTTGGTTCACAGCGGGTTTAGGAAAGGTGCTCATTTTTAATTTGGTTGTGAAAATTAGTATTTAAATATGGTAGGCCTTCAAACACGATACTACCACCAGACTAAGCCTGCTCGTTCAAATGCCATTATAACATAAAAATCTATAGCAAAACTTGGCAACTATCTTCACAAAATTCATCTTTGGGAGAGTATGATTCCATTGAGTATTCAAAACCTCCATGAATTATAGGTATACAAGTATATATATATATATATATATATATATATATATATATATATATACACACACACACACACACACACACACACACACACACACCTATATATACTTCCAATTAACGATGAAGAAATTGCATTGACAAGATGTTCATATTCTTTCAAAGTGGTCACAGAAGCAAATTTACTTTCTCTAATTGGAATAATTTTCTCCCATTTTTGCCAGAATACTTTTCAGTGCTTTTCATAATTCTGTGTAGTATTCGCCCAATATCATTAAGTGAGAACATTGTTTTTCCAGAACAGTATTATCTAAATGAACACAGAGAGATTAAATGAGATTATCTTCATGAGCTAAAACCTTACATATCCAGATAGACTACAGGTTAATCCATCATCAGGGATCAAGATGAACACAAAGGTGGCAAGATAGTAATTTCTTGTGCTTTTAAAACAAAAGCCTGTATATGACAAATATGACATGGCCATTGAAATGGAAATACAGAAAATAAATTGTGAAGCCCTTCATATACTCTCCCTTCTACTAATCCCTAGCTATCATGTTTTGGAGTGTAGCAGGCTCTGTTTGGGCAGCAACATTGCCTGTCCCTTGTCTAAAGCATCTCTTCTCCAATGTTAATATGAGTATTATTCACACGAGGATTATGTTAAGACACAGATAAAATACACTAAATTATTTAATGTTTATTAATTTTGAGAGAGAGAGACAGACAGACATAGTGTGAGTGGGGGAAGGGCAGAGACACAGAATCCCAAGAAGGCTCCAGGCTCTGAACTGTCAGCACAGAGCCAGACATGGGGCTTGAACCCATAAGCAGTGAGCTCAAGTCAGACGCTTAACTGACTGAGCCACCCAGGGGCCCCTAGGATACAAATTTTAAATGATAAATGTTACCAAATTGAAAATTTTAAATATCATATCAAGTAATGCACCTAAAAGGAAAGAAAATATCTATGTTCCCAGATCCTCACTTCCATTAGATAACTTTAATAACTTGTGTGTGTGCATTTTATAAAAAAAAAAACAACCTCTAATTGTGACAAAAACACATCATATAAAGTACACCGTCTTGACCATTCTTAAGCATATAGTTCAGTAATGTCACGTATATCATCGTTGTACAGCATATCTCCGTAACTTTTTCATTGTGTAAAGCTGAAATTCTGAACCCATTAAATAACTGCCCATCTCCCCCTTATCCCAGCCCTTGGCAACCATCGCAATTTACCTTTCTAGAAATGTGTCCACTTTAGATACCTCAAATAAGTGGAATCATATAGTATTTGTCTTCTTTGTGCCTGGCTTGTCTTACTTAGTATAAACATCTTTTAAGGTTCACACATATTGCAGAATCTGACAGGATTTCCTTCCTTTTAAAGCTAAATAATATCCTATTCCATGCCACATTCAGTTTATGTTAATGTTTAAACTTTATCAGATTGATAACTACAAAACAATAATGTTCTTTCCATTAGCACACATTTTGTATTCATAAAGGCTAGGGTATTTTTTTTATATTACCTAGGAATTTACCAGCTTGTCAGGTAATTTACATGTTTCTGTTTCTGTTCTTGTTTGTACCAATTTTTCTATTGGGCCTATGGTACTAATTTGCATAAGCTCATTATACATCATTGATTCTTGCTCTTTAGGTATTATATATTTTGATCATCACAGTTTACAATAAATATGTAGTCAGAACTGGCGATACTCTGGATGAACTCTGAACAGTAGTTATGTTGGTTTTACCTGCAGAAGAGTATTTGGGGTCCATGGTTTGATTTTTCACTGGGCCCCGAAATGGAACATTACAGTGCAGAAGAAAATTTAAGAGGCTGTGTTGTCCCTATTCATTTCCCTAGCGTAAAATTAAATATATAGGGACACAATAAATACATGATTCATTAAAACTGGGACCAATATAATGTATCATGAATTATATTCAGAAATTCCCAGTAACCATTTTATGGAACACGTTTTCCTAAACATCAACTCTTTTTTATTTTGTCTCATGGTGAATGTAGAATCTGAATCTCCTCAATGAGGATTAGCAGCAAAGTGTTCATTGCTCTCTTTTTGTGAATTGTAAATGTAGTCTCTGAGAAGAGCCTGACTGCTTGGAGGCTTTGTGGGTGTGATTTCTGAATCTCCAGCGTTGAACTGAAACCTCCTTATCCTTGATCTGTGCCGAAGGGGAAGAGAGGACATCTGGCCATCAGGCTCCACGTAATTAACCCTTATGTTAGAAGATCAGAAGCTTGTGCCTTTGCCTTCTGCTTATGCTGAGCCATTAAAATCCAATTCTATATCTTGTTATCACAAAATTCTCAAAATGGGCGAGAACAAATTCTTCTTCCTGATATATGTAATAATGGGAATAAGTGGTTAAGAGTTAGGAAAGATCAGACACAGGGGATATTTTTTATAACTAAAAGTAAATTCAGCAGCAAGAAATAATTTCAATATCTTCCCAAAGGCTCAACTTGTTATATGATGGAAATTCCAGGTAAAAAGAAAAGTAAACGAGATTGGATTTGCAATGTCTGAATATTGTTATGGGGATAGGAGATGTGAATATCATCATTTCCAAATCTCTCTACTATACAACTACAGGAAAGATTTATTTCAAAACTCTCTTTTTTCAGGATAACTGACATATATCTATATATATCTATATATCTATATAGATATGAAAAGTCAGATTGTCTGGAATTTGCAAAACTGAGAAGCAGAAACAGTCTTCAGTGCGCCAAAAAGTTGAAGTTGCATTAGGCAGCCAATTCGGCCAGTTTGTTGTTGTTTTTTTTTTTTTTTTTTTGCTTTTTTTTTTTTTTGATTTGAAAAGGGGAAGGAAGTAGTAGGACATTTATTTTATCAGATATTTGCCACATTATTACAGTCTTTCAAGACATGGAAATTAAACTAATTGCATTTCAGGTCTAGACAACCACGTACTTTACCCCTTTTCTCATTTTTCTCCCACCATCAAACACAAAGCTAAACACATTATTTCACTAATCACTTGAAGCTTATTTAAAATAACGTGTTTCTTAGCTATCAACCAACATGGTCTAAACATTAGCATTTCCCTATAAAGCTCATTAGAATGTGAAGACTTGAAAATGTGTGACAGAATCTAATCTCTTTCACAAGTTTTTCTTTCTCAACAACACAAATTTTACAGTGGGAAACAAGTATAAAAAATGACGTTTGAGAAAGAAATGTTTGTGAAAGAAGTTATACACCAAAGTAACCAAATATTTGATGGGCGGAAATTTCTCTTTATACAAATACGCCAGTCACTGAGTAAAGAGGAAATAATAGAATTTGAAAACCACCATTCTGTAGTTCCTAACAAGTTCTCATATGTAGGTAGCAACCACCATTCAGCCAGTTTAACATATTAAAAAAAAAAAAAACAACACACTGGAAATCAAAATGGAATGAAAAATGTATTTCAATAAAGTACTGCTCCAAATCTACACCATTCCCCTGGGGTCCCATAAAATATCTGATCATAGAGCTTGTTTGGTGGAAAGTTTTCTTGGAGAGGAACTACTCCCTTGCTCTGGTCTGTTTGGATCCCTGGGAAACACTGAAGGGGAGATTAGCATGCAGAAGGTCTAGTAGAAACGTTCTTTTTTTAAAAATGCTCTTTTTTAAAAATTTTATTTTGAGAGAGAGAGAGAGAGAGAGAGAGAGCAGTGGAGGGGCAGGGAGAGAGGGAGAGAGAATCCCAAGCAAACTCAGTGCTGTTAGCACAGAGCCTGATGCAGGGCTCCAACTCACACACCATATGGTCATGACCTGAGCTGAACTCAAGAGTTAGACGCTTAACCAACTGATCCACCAGGCGCCCCAAGTAGAAACATTCTTAAGATCAGCATCTTTGGAAAGGAAGGAAGGATTGGAGAGGATGATGTTTCTCTGAAAGTCTCAGCCAACCCCCATTCCTGAGATGGCTTAAATCATCATTAGCTGATTTTCTAACTAGACAATTGATGTCTAATTTCCTCTTAACTCTCTAAATGAATAATACTAAGATTCTAAGATAGCTATACAAATAAAACCCGCGTCGGGCTCTGTGCTGACAGCTCAGAGCATGGAGCCTGCTTCCGATTCTGTGTCTCCCTCTCTCTCTGCCCCTGCCCTGCTCACAACCTGTCTCTCTCTGTCTCTCAAAAATAAATAAACATTAAAAAAAAAAAAAAGAATTCACATTGGACAATCACACCTGCATATTCCCATCAATGAACCCCTAAGGCGGTATCTTCTATATTTTCTACCATTTATATTTTACTATAACCAGAGTATGTAAGTCAACATTAATCAATCCCTAGGGAAGGATATTTAACATTTAGTTGGTATTTGAAATCCTCTAGGAAGAAATCCACAGTGTAGCAAGCCTCACAGGGGTCTTTGGTCAATAGGAGAAATTATTTTTCTTTGGTGAAATGAATGATATTAAAGAAAATGTGATTGTCAGCAAAGATGTAACCCTTGAGGTCTTTGTACAGATTATTTCATTTACTTAGAATGTTCACATGACCAATTCCTTCACTTCCTTCAAATCTTTGTTGAAAGGCTGTTTAAAACTCTTCGACAACTTCTCCCTGGCAGTCTTGGTCCCTCTTACCCATTTCTATATTCTTTCTTTTCCATTCTAATTGTCTTTTTAAAATAAATTTTTAAACGTTTATTTATTTTTGAGAGAGAGAGAAAGAGAGAATGTGTGAGTGAGGGAAGGGCAGAGAGAGAGGGAGACACAGAATCCAAAGCAGGCTCCAGGCTCTGAGCTGTCAGCACATAGCCCGACGCGGGGCTTAAACTCACAAACTGAGATCATGACCTGAGCTGAAGTTGGAAGCTTAACCAACTGAGCCACCCAGGCGCCCCTTTAATTTTCTTTTAACATACTTTTAGATTCACTGTGTTTTATTATCTGACTTTTTCCTGTGAGCTTCATAAGGGTGTACATTCTTGTCCTTTTTTAAAACGCTGGGCACCAGTTTCTAGAACACTGCCGCTCAAGGCCTGGTTAACAAATATTTCTTGCTGAACGAATAAGTGCAACTTCTCCTTGTTCTAAGTATATATACGTAGGGTATCTCTAATTTAGAATTTTTTCTCCTATTTGAAACTTGTCCTTTATTAACACTTCTGCAGTGAATCTTCCAGTTTAAAAATATGCCTGAAGTTGAGAGACAGAAATTTCCTATCGTATAAAAACCAGTAATGCTCTAGCCTCAGTGTGATAAGAAGCAGAGAAGTCTGCTATAATTGCAAAATTTCAGTTGAAACCCCCAAATTCTAATTCAATATGTTTGGGAAAGGACCCAGACATCAACACAATAAACAATCCATACAGATGATTTGGGTCCAGGTGGTCATAAGGTAACAGTTCGAGAGATACTCTGGGTTGCTCACAAATTGAATATGGAAAACCCTGTCTCTGAGTGATTAACACCCCTATGGATTTTTAACTCGCCAAACAGTAACGCATTTGCAGATTGTTTTACATGGGGTGGATTAAAATAGCAAAAGACAAATAATTTCTTTGTTTTCTGGTGCATTTATTGATCTGTCATATTGATTCATGTTAAATAGCTGTGTGGTAATTAACAAAGTAATTTCTAGTTCAGCCAGAAGTTTTTCTCTGTTTTGCCTGATTTGCACGTATAACTAAAACTTAAGCTCTACTTCTAAGAGCAAAACTTGTAATTACTCCCAAATCTTGTTTGTCTTGGACTTGGTCATTAATAGGCAGTCATTTATTTTCCAGAAAATTCCAATGATGAGCACGATTTAAACATATTCCTGTCAAGACCTCTGTAGCTACATTGCCAGTTCAGACTCTCTCTCAATTCATGTAACTCTTTGCAGAGTTATTGTGTTCTGTTTTATATTTTTGTTCTTTTTTTTTTTAGGCTAAATTCCCTCATATTTACATCAGTAATTATTATAACTGATCTGGACAGGAAGATATACATGAACCTCTCTTTTGCAAAAGTTGAGTTGTCATTCTTGGCATACCCAAAATCTATCTACCTGCCCCACATCTATCATCTGTACAAAAAATTCTGAACTCCTTAGAAAGGTAAAATAAATAACAATGTGACATAACATAGAACAGCAAGGTAGACTGGTCGACGTGAGGTATGGTTCAGACCACTTTCCATTTTTACACCAGACTCCCTATTATTAACTTTTTGACTATTTCCTCAATAGAGCTTCTTAAAAACATGAGCACTAGTGAGTTCACTGCAGCACCACTGATGTTTGGAGTAAGGAGCAAAGGATTTATCTCTAAAAGTTGCATTAAAAAATGGGTGTGAATTTTCTTCTTTCTGGCTGCAGACATGAAGATATTTTCTGCAAAGAAAAATAAAGAGCTGAAGTAATTCCCGCTTAAACTAAACACAGAAAAAAAGTCACTTTTAATGGAGATACAATTGTGAATATACTTAAATTGTTTAGGTTTTCTCAAAAATATCCCATTTATCTCTATTTGGACCCAGCCTACCTGAAGTCATCCTGGGATGATAGACATTTTATGTCTGGTCCTTCTATCCCTCTCTGGAAGGGCCATAACACTAGTTTGGAAAGCAATTGTATAAGCGTCCATTGAACAGATATCATACAGAAAAACATCTGCTTAATTCTGGCAGGGAAGGAGAAAGAACAGATAAATGAAGACGCCCTATAGGAAACATGCACATCAAATGAACTAATGCAACCTGAATCAAAAATGAGCTTGTTGACTGCTGATTCCACACAGATAATGATAATTATGTATAGTTTCAGCAAAGTGTAACGCGTACCCTTATAACGAGAATTAGCTGAACAGGCAAAAAAAAAAAAAAAAAAAATCAGTTTGAGTTGTTGTGGGTTTTTGTTGTTATTGTTGTTTTGTTTTGTTTTATGTTTTTTGGTTTTGGACCCAACGGAGATGTGAGGACACGAAGTCACCATTATGCTACCATTTTCATTCCTTGCTATTTGTCAGCTTTGAGTAAGGAACTTGATAGATGTTACCCAAGCTGTTTCTAATTGTTGGATTCCCCCACTGGCTTTAAAAATGTCCCTGCATTGAAGGGGCCGAATCTGGGAAGGAGAGTGTGCCAAGGGAAAAGAGAGACTGGGAAGGCAAAGACCAACAGAAGAGTTCTCCTCCCGCCATCCAGGGGACAAGTGAGAGTTTGGCGGGTGTGTTGTTTTTCAGTGGCCAGTGATTTGGGTGGTAACTACCTCCTAGGGGCTGCAGGGAGCTCTGGCCGTTGGTGCCTGAAGGAGGCAAGCTGGAGGTGGCTTCCCCAAGTATTACTCCTTCAGCCTTACCTTTCAACAGCTTGAAACAATTTTTTTAATGTTTTTATTTATTTATTTTTTGAGAGAGACAGAGAGAGAACGACAGAACAAGCAGGGGATGAACAGAGAGAGAGAGGGAGACACAGAATCCGAAGCAGGCTCCAGGCTCTGAGTTGTCAGCACAGAGCCCGACACGGGGCTTGGACTCACAAGCCGTGAGATCATGACCTGAGCCAAAGCAGGACGCTCAACCAACTGAGCCACCCAGGTGCCTCCCTTTCAACAGATTTAAATCCCGGGATTCCTGGTGCAAAATTCCTTTCTTCGGGAATCCTGGAAGATTTATGTTTTCCAGAGCCTATTCTGACACTCATTTTTATCAACCATTGCCTCTGCAGTGAGTTTAGGTGTGTTTAGACTATGTTCAGATTTAATCAAGTATAGATATATATTTTCCTCTTTGTAGACAGTCCACAACACCAGAGTTACCTCAAACCGGAAAAGAACGTGGCAAATGTTCATAGCAAATGTTTAAGTGACCCTTTGTAGAGATAAAATACCCTGGAAATGTCACTAAGTCAAACAGAGAATGGTATTCAAATCAATACCTTTACATGGAGGAAACAGCGTCAACAGACTTGCTTTTATTTGAAAAGTTTACAGAAAATTTTGAAAGCTTGAAAAAAATACCACTAAAGAAAATAGGTAAATAGGTTTATGTCTAGGTTAAATAAAAACAATTCCTTTCCCTAGTAAGTGTGCCGAATTTTACTGGCGTTGAGATATTACATCCATAGGTCCTTTTGATCCGTTCCTCTCTGATGATACTGTGTAAATTACATCTGAGGAAAGATGACGGAGGAGAGTCACAGAGGGTAACATATGCACGTGTCCTCAGGCAGAATTTGGAATTACATTTGATAGAGATGTAAGTTAAACTTGAATACCTATCACGTTTTTTGGATGGTCTTGCTTTTAGTTATTTATTCTAACGTGAACGTGTACAACAGACAATATTGTGTATCCCCTTAAGGAGCTCAAAGCTTATTTTCAAAGTTGCCATTTTCTTACTTGGTGGCCTGACTCAGAAAAGCTAAAACAAGCACATTCCCTTCAATGTTGTAATGGTTAGGATACAAATTATTTGACAGCTTGGTCATATTGCTGTAGTCACATGGGTAGGCTCTGTTTCAGCCCATATCCCAGGATGTATAGCTCCATCAAACTAAGAAATGGCAGTAATATAAGAACATGTGTTGTAAATGGGGCAGTTTAGCAAAGCATTTAACGATAATTTTGCAAGGGATTGCAGTAAAGGGAACACGAAGTTCACATTTCAGGCCTGTGATGCTCTTTCTTGTAAACATTTACAATGAGGTGATTAAGGGATCATTTGCTCTTTATGTCTGCCATTTCGCCATTTGAGGCTTTGTACACCAACTTGTAGCAGCAAATGATTATAGTTCAGAAGACAACTACCTTTTATTTATCATAATGCACTTTTAAGGGAAGTGCAGAAGGCAGTTTATCTATAGTAAATGCAACAGTTGAGATCATTTGTTGGCTGGAAAATCAGGTGATACCTGCTAATCTGAAGTATGCATAACAAATCAAAGCGCAAAAGATCTTAGCGCAAAATATCTTTCGCCAAATGTGCCAGAGACTATGTATGTTGCTTTACTTAATGTTCAAAGAAATAACTTAAATACCCGAGTGAAATGTCTAGTTTGCAATTATTTTTAAGGCAATAGAAAATTTAAATCTAGAATACAAATATAGCACATATTAAAAGGTATATTTATTTTAATTTTTAAATCATTCTCTATTTTGATGAGCTGAGCAATATAAAAGGTAGCTACCTTGTAAAAGGTAGCTAAATCTATAGGATTCCAAAGCTTAGAGTGGTCTTCATGGATGATGAATACTTCCTTTTTCACCAAAATAGTGAATTTCAGAGTTGAATTTCTAAGGTGTGTGTCTGTGTCTATACCCTGAAGATTAGAAGGCAAGCCCCTTTGTCAAGGTGAAGGCCTCGGTGAGGACCCTTAAAGACAGTACCCAGCTGGAGCACCTGGGTGGCTCAGTTGGTTAAGTGGCCGACTTCGGCTCAGGTCATGATCTCACGGTTTGTGAGTTCAAGCACCACATCGGGCTCTGTGCTGACAGCTCAGAGCCTGGAGCCCGCTTTGGATTCTGTGTCTCCCATTCTCTCTCTCTCTCTCTGCCCCTCCCCTGCTTGCACTCTGTCTCTCTCTCTCAAAAATAAATAAACATCAAAATTAAAAAAAAAAAGACAGTGCCTAGCCACAATCAGAAGTGGAAGAGGGCTCAGGGGTCACAAGATCCTGCAGTTGAGGGGTTGTCCACATTAATCAGATGGATAGTGCCATTCTCCTGTGGACAGTCCATAACGGACATAGGTGCAAGGTCTGAGGTTTGGGGCATCAGTGTAATACCCACCACATTTCAGAGTAAAGGGGATGCTGGAGGGGCCCCAGGTTCCAAACCCGAGCTGGATCTCTTGCTGCCCCAGATGGAGGCCAGTTGTTGTAAACACAGACTCATGTTTTTCATTAAGAAGAAAGAAAAAATAAAATACAGAGATGTATTTTCAGTGATGGTGGCAAAAAGTGAAGCCCCCTTGCCTTAGAGTTCCTGTTTCTGAAAATATTTGATAAACATACCTTCTAGGAGCTTGCCCTTGAAGCAGACCCGTGTTTTGGTGTATTTGTCTTTGTATATATCTCCAGGTTGGCAGCTGATGTCTCAGTTCAAAAAGAGTTCTTTCCAAAGCATGAGAAGTAATTATGGAGCTGAGGACTGTCTTTGTAAATATAGGGAGTTTCATGAGGCTTTGACTGGTTTGTTTTGTTTTTGGTAATTTTGTTTCTGGTTCTTGAATTTTGTATTGTTCTATTATAACTTCTAATATTTTCTTCTCTTTCTCTCCAAATTCACTTCTGGAATCTGTTTCTTGGGGAACAGCTCTGGTTTCCTAAAGCTGGTGGAGGTTATGTCTCCTTGGATTGCAGTGACGTACTTGAATTACTGCCCTTGGGTTAGCTTTGTGTGTGACTCTTTTCCCCCTGAGAGTTTAATGATCCTCCATAGAACTTCTAATATTTCCATCGAACTCCACCTTTCAATTATTTTTATACTGTCTTCTTTGTTCCAAAATTGATTTAGAGATTTTCCACTAGAATTTTTTTCAAGCCCCTTTAGTGTTTGCTGAAGCAGAAACACTTCCTTAGAGTGAATATTTTATTTGGTTTCTCTAAAAGCTGTCCTTACTCTTTGATCACCTAAAATCACACCATGAAGTTCTTTAATTTCTTGACATGATTTCAAACATTTCCCAATTTACTGTTCATGCAGATGATAAATTCTCTATCATCAGGAGGATTCCCAGCAACAACAGTAATAATTATAGGCTCTCAGAAAATTCTGGAAAATGAGGCCCAGCCTTTGGTTCTTAGGATTATGTTTTATACTTATCACATATTTCATCATATATTTTTAATTAAAAATAGTTACGTTTAAACATGTTATGAGGCTTTGAGCTCTCTTAGCATTATGTCGAATGGTCAGCTTCTTATAAATATCTAAACCCTCTTTAGATATTTCCATTCTAAGATTCTTGCTTAGCTCTCCAGTAACCTTGTTTTTTTTTTTTTTTGCTGAGCAGTGTATCTCACTCATTAACACTGGCTTTCAGTACTATCTTTTGGCTTATTTTTCATGTTGGCCAAAACTGACCAGTGGGTCACTTTCTTCCTGTGAAGTCTGCTTCTAACTAAACTGTGGAGGTTTGCCAGGGGGCACGGAAGTGCTGTACTCCCGGGGGGCCTGAGTGGTTCAGTTGGTTAACCGTCCGACTTCAGTTTAGGTCATGATCTCACAGTTCATGAGACTAAGCCCCGCATCAGGCTCTCTGTGTCAGTCTGGAACCGGCTTGGGATGCTCTGCCTCGCCTCCCTCCCTCTCTGCCCCTCCCCTGCTTGTGCATGCTCTCTCTGTCTCTCTCTCAAAAGTCAATAAACATTAATTTTTTTTAAAAGTGTTGCACTTCTGGTTCTATGGTACAATTCAACATGGGCTCCATTAGCTGGTGCACTTGTACTGGTGACCCCCATATAAAATGAGATCAGGCTGTGAACAGGTGGTTAAATGGACAAGCTAAAACCTGGGATAGGAAGATGGCTGAGACATAGAAATTCCAGGGAAGCACCACAGTAACCAGTCTGGCAAAGGCTGGCCTGAAGCTTGAGACCATGACTTTCTTTCTTAAGCTCAGCTATGGGTGTCCAAAGAAGTATAACCAAAGCACAATAGGCTCATCAGTATGGAATACTAAAAAAAAATACTTCAATACCTCAAAAGAAAGCTGGAAAGGGAAATAAACTAATTTTTAAAATAATGGAATAGACAGCTCATAAAGAACACTGGTGGACCTAAATCCAAACGTATAAATAATCACTTTGAATGCAAATTATCTGCTCATGCTAGTTAAAAAACAGACAACACTCTTAGATTGGATAATAAAGTAATACCCAACTATGTGTAGTCTACAAGAAACTTACTTTATGTATAATGAAATTGTTAGGCTACACGTAGAAGAATGGGGGTAAATACGCCATCTGAACTGTAATCAAAGAGCTGGAGTGTTAATAACACACAAATTAGACTGCAGAACAAAGAAAATTTTCAGGTATAAAAAGTCATATTACATTGTGATAAACGGGTTGGTTTTCCAGGGAGACATAACAATCATAAATAAACATCATATATAAACAGAGCTGCAAAATGCATTTTAAAAACAGATAGTAATGAAAGCAGCGATAGAATAATCCACAGTTTTAGTTAGAGACTTTAATAGAACTAATAGACAGGCAGGGGCAGGGATACATAAGAACTTAAAACACTATCAACCAACTGGATCTATTAGACATTTACAGAACCCTACACACACCAACAGCTAAATACTCTCTTCAAGAGTTCCTGGAACATTTATCAAGGTAGGTGATATCCTAGGCCATAAAACAAACCTTGAAAAATGTAGAATAATTGAAATTATACAAAGTATGCTCTCTATGATGGTAATAAATTAGAAATAAATAACAGAAGATCTCCGAGCACTGTAAAATTAAACTGCACACATCTACATAATACACTGGTTGAAGACAAAGTCTCACATTAGAAAATATTTTTTAAGTTTATTTATTTATTCTGAGAGAGAGAGAGAGAGGGAAGGGGAAGAGAGAGAGAGAGAGAGAGAGAGAGAGAGAGAGAGAGAGAGAGAGAATCCCAAGCAGGCTCCACACTGTCAGTGCAGAGCCCAATGTTGTGCTCGAACTCATGAGCCCAATGTTGTGCTCAAAATCAAGAATCAGAATGCTTAACTGACTGAGCCACCCAGTCACCTCTTGAAAATATTTTAACTGCACAAAAATGAAATTATGGCATATCAAATTTTGTAGGATACAGCTAAAGCAGTAATTAGCAGGTAATTCATTGAATTAAATGCTTATATTAGAGAAGGAAAACAATAAAAAGCAAATATTTGAGCTTAAGAAACTAGAAAAAGAACAAAATAAAGCCAAGGAAAGCTGGCAGAAGGAAATACATATAGGAGTAAAAATGAAAAAAAAAATGAAAACAGGAAACAATCAAGGAAATCAATGAAACAAAAAGATGAGTCGTTTAAAAGCAATAAAATTGATAATCTTCTAGCAAGACTAAGATAAAAGGAGAGAGGACACAAATATCAGGAATGTAACTGATTTATCACCAATGATAAATGTTAATGGTGTAAAAAAAAACTCTATGCACGTGAATACAACAGTTTACGTGAAATAGACTGTCTTTGAAATGCACAAATTAACGAAAGTCAACCACATGAAATAGATATTGTGAATAGTCTTATAATTACTAAAGAGATTAAATCTGTAATTCAAGAGTAGGTAGTAGGTTAGCAGATCAATACTGCAAGGAGATATAAGAGAAAATCCAACATGACCATTGCCCTTTGTTCAAGACTTCTTAGTCAATGCTTTTATTGCTATACAAAATTAGTAGAAAATAATAGACTAAAAATCGTGTCTATATTTTTCTATCTATATGAGAGTCATAATTTCACATTAAAAAATGTTCTTGAAGAGCAGGTTTAATCATGAATATATTTAGGACCAAAGGAAGTTAACATAAGATTGTTAACACAGGTTAAAAATACAGGATTTCTGATAAACAGTAAATAATTTCTCTTAGGATAAATATGTCCCAGGAGACATTTGGGACATGCGCCAAATAAAACCAGACATGCAAAATCAAGTACTCTGGTTATTTAAAAAAGTGTGAGAAAGAACAAAGCGCTTCATAAAGCATTTTACCCAGCAATTTCAGGAGGTCCACAACTTATAAATAATCTATCTAGAAAGTGTTTTTTTAAACAGATGAAATAGAAGATAGAAGAAAAAAAAAGTGCTTCCAAAACAGCTATTAGCTGATCTTCTTAACACTGATGCTATTACCACCAAACATAAATCAGATAATAAAGAATAAAATGTCTTTAAGATCCTGAAGAAAGCATCACTGAGTAATAAAATTCACGAAACATCCAGAAATGGCTATAAATCATTGTGCAGTCATCTGACAATATCTGACATCTATTGGCAATGTGCTGATATGGCAGAAGATACCGCCAAGACAGGTTTTTACGTGTGGTAGTGCCCTCCTATCTGCTGTTTCACTTTCTATGGTTTCACTTACCTGCGGCCAAATGGTCAACCAAGATCCGAAGCAGATAACCCTCCTTCAGATGTATCCTCAGAAGGATATTAGGGACTAACACTACATCCTGCTGCCTAGTCATTCACCTCTCTTCACCTCATTACGGAGACGTTTTATCAATTCACATCATCAAGAGAAGGATGAGTATAGCACAATGACATATTTAGGCAGAGAGCTAGTGAGACCACACTCATGCAACTTTTATTACAGTATATGGTTATAATTATTCCACTTTATTATGGATTATTGCTGTTAACTTCTTATTGTGCCTAATTTATAAACTTTATCATAGGCATGTATGTATAGGAAAAAATATAGTATATGCAGGATTCGGTCCTGTCTGTGACGTCAGGCATCCACTGGGGGTCACGGATAAGGGGAAGTACTGTATTTTAACTGACTTATAATAAATCAGCTCTTGTAGTTTCTAGTTCTTTGTCATCACTCCCTATTTCCTACTGCCTATACTACAAAAATGAAAGATTCTAAGGCTCTTAATTTGTTCCTGGGGGGGGGGGGGGATAATCAATAGCAGATGAACTCTGTTTCTAGTTAGATGGTGTAGTTGTTGAATAAGTGAGTTCACATGTCAATGGCTCACCTTATTTCTCTGTAGAATAACTGGGATTCAGTTTATCCTTTACTTCTTAAATTGAGGTGTTAAGTGTCAATAGGGGTAAGAGAGAACATTCAGGGTATCCATAAAGCCATGGAGCCAGTAGGAGAAGCTTGTGAAAACCCAGAATGAATAAGGGACTGTCATCGCACAAGTTCCTGGTATGCCAATTTGTAGGGTTGTTGAAGTATTACCAGAAATATGATTTTATCAGATAACACTATTCAGAAAGAGTATTTTTTAAGTGGTAAAAGAATACCAGAGGGCATGCTTGCATAAGAGATAGTAACTAGTTTGTCTTCTAACATGATGAGTTTCCATTTGTCGATCATATAGTTTTCATTTTGCCTCATGGGCAAGTTCAAGTACGGATCCAGACCCTAATGCTCTGGACACAAGAGAGTAACCATCACACTGAGTGCTGTGACCAGATTCCCTCCTTCTTTACTTCTGCCCGAAGCAGAACTCACCTTCTCCTCTCAATATGTGCTAATGTGATTATTACGTATTGATTATAAGGGATGCAAAATTATTCATGTGTTCAGGGAACAACATTTTAGCCTGCTAGATCATTTTTAAATTTTTTGAAATTTTATGTATTTATTTTTTTTTTATTTACATCCAAATTAGTTGGCATATAGTGCAACAGTGATTTTAGGAGTAGATTCCTTAGTGCCCCTTACCCATTTAACCCATCCCCCCTCCCACAACCCCTCCAGCAACCCTCAGTTTGTTCTCCATATTTATGAATCTCTTCTGCTTTGTCCCCCTCCCTGTTTTTATAGCATTTTTATTTCCCTTCCCTTATGTTCATCTGTTTTGTCTCTTAAAGTCCTCATATGAGTGAAATCATATGATTTTTGTCTTCCTATGACTAGTTTCACTTAGCATAATACCCTCCAGTTCCATCCACGTAGTTGCAGATGGCAAGATTTCATTCTTTTTGATTGCTGAGTAATGCTCCCTTTGTGTGTGTGTGTGTGTGTGTGTGTGTGTGTGTGTGTGTATGGCACATCTTCTTTGTCCATTCATCTATTGATGGACATTTGGGCTCTTTTTATACTTTGGGTATTGTTGATAGTGCTGCTATAAACATGGGGGTGCATGTGTCCCTTCAAAACAGCACACCTGTATCCCTTGGATAAATGACTAGTCGTGCAATTGCTGGGTTGTAGGGGAGTTCTATTTAGTGTTATATGAGGATCCTCCATACTGTTTTCCAGAGTGGCTGTACCAGCTTGCATTCCCACCAACAATGCCAAAGAGATCCTCTTTCTCCACATCCTTGCCAACGTCTGTTATTGCCTGAGTTGTTAATGTGACCCTTTCTGACAGGTGTAAGGTGATATCTCATTGTGGTTTTGATGTGTATTTACCTGATGATGAATGATGTTGAGCATTTTTTCATGAGTCAGTTGGCCATCTGGATGTCTTCTTTGGAGAAGTGTCTATTCATGTCTTTTGCCCATTTCTTCACTGGATTATTTGTTTTTTGGGTGTTGAGTTTGATAAGTTCTTTATAGATTTTGGATACTAACCCTTTATTTGATGTGTCATTTGCAAATATCTTCTCCCATTCTGTCCGTTGCCTTTTAGTTTTGCTGATTGTGCCCTTCACTGTGAAGAAGGTTTTATTTTGATGAGGTCCCCATAGTTCATTTTTGCTTTTGTTTCCCTTGCCTCTGGAGACGTGTTGGGTAAGAAGTTGCTGCGGCCAAGATCAAAGAGGTTTTTGCCTGCTTTCTCTTCAAGGATTTTGATGGCTTCCTGTCTTACATTTAGCTCTTTCATCCATTTTGAGTTTATTTTTGTGTCTGGTGTGAGAAAGTGGTCCAGGTTCATTTCTGCATGTCACTGTCCAGTTTTCCCAGCACCACTTGCTGAGGAGACTGTCTTTATTCCATTTGATATTCTTTCCTGCTTTGTCAAAGATTAGTTGGCCATACGTTTGTGGGTCCATTTCTGGGTTCTCTATTTTGTTCCATTGATCTGAGTGTCTGTTTTTGTGCCAGGACCATGGTGTCTTGATGATTACAGCTTTGTAGTATAGCTTGAAGTCTGGGATTGTGATGCCTCCTGCTTTGGTTTTCTTTTTCAAGATTGCTTTGGCTATTTGGGGTTTTTTCTGGTTCCATACAAATTTTAGGATTATTTGTTCTAGCTCTGTGCAGAATGCTAGTGTTATTTTGATAGGCATTGGTATTGAATATGTAGATTCCTTTGGGTAGTACCGACATTTTAACAATATTTGTTCTTCCTATCTAGGAGCATGGAATCTTTTTCCATTTTTTTGTGTCTTCTTCAATTTCTTTCATAAGCTTTCTATAGTTTTCATTGTATAGATTTTTCACCTCTTTGGTTAGATTTATTCCCAGGTATTTTATGGTTTTTTGTGCAACTGTAAATGGGATCGATTCCTTGATTTCTCTTTCTGTTGCTTCATTGTTGGTGTATAGGAATGCAACTGATTTCTGTGTGTTGATTCTATATCCTGAAACTTTGCTGAATTCATGAGTCAACTCTAGCAGTTTTTTGATGGAATCTTTTGGGTTTTCTATATAGAGTATCATGTCATCTGTGAAGAGGGAAAGTTTGACCTTCTGGCCAATTTGGATGCCTTTTATTTCTTTGTGTTGTCTGATTGCAGAGGCTAAGACTTCCAATACTATGTTGAATAACAGTGGTGAGAGTGGACATCCCTGTCTTGTTCCTGACCTTAGGGGGAAAGCTCTCAGTTTTTCCCCATTGAGGATGATATTAGCATTGGGTTGTTCATATATGGCTTTTATGATCTTGAGGTATGCTCCTTCTATCCCTACTTTCCTGACGGTTTTTATCAAGAAAGGGTGCTGCATTTTGTCAAATGCTTTCTCATATGAGGATCCTCATATGAGGATCATATGGTTCTTATCCTTTCTTTTATTGGTGTGATGAATCATGTTAATTGTTTTGTGAATATTGAACCAGCCCTGCATCCCAGGTATAAATCCCGCTTGGTCGTGGTGAATAATTTTTTTTAATGTATTGTTGGATCCAGTTGGCTAATGTCTTGTTGAGGATTTTTGCCTCCATGTTCATCAGGGAAGTCGGTCTGTAGTTCTCCTTTTTAGTGGGGTCTCTGTCTGGTTTTGGAATCAAGGTAATGCTAGCTTCATAGAAAGAGTTTGGAAGTTTTCCTTCCATTTCTGTTTTCTGGAACACCTTCAAGAGAATAGGTGTTAACTCTTCCTTAAATGTTTGGTAGAATTCCCCCGGAAATGCATCTGGCCCTGGACTCTTGTTTGTTGGCAGATTTTTGATGACTAATTAGAGTTCCTTACTGGTTATGGGTCTGTTCAAATTTTCTATTTGTTCCTGTTTCAGTTTTGGTAGTGTATATGTTTCTAGGAATTTGTCTATTTCTTCCAGATTGCCCACTTTATTGGCATATAATTGCTCATAATAGTCTCTTATTGTTTTTATTTGTGCTGTGTTGGTTGTGATCTCTCCTCTTTCATTCTTGATTTTATTTATTTGGGTCATTCCCTTTTTTTTCATCAATTTTGTGGTTTATCAATTTTGTTAATTCTTTCAAACAACCAGCTTCTGGTTTCATTGATCTGTTCTACTGTTTTTTTGGTTTCGATAGCATTAATTTATGCTCTAATCTTTATTATTTCCTGTTTACTGCTGGTTTTGGGTTTTATTTGCTGTTCTTTTTCCAGCTCCTTAAGGTGTAAGGTTAGGTTGTGTACCTCAGATCTTTCTTCCTTCTTAGGAAGGCCTGTATTGCTATCTACTTTCCTCTTATTACCGCCTTTGCTGCGTTATCATTTTCATTGACTTCCATCTACTTTTTAATTTCCTCTTTAACTGCTTGGCTAGCCCATTCATTCTTTAGTAGGATGTTCTTCAGTCTCCAAGTATTTGTTACCTTTCCAAATTTTTTCTTGTGGTTGATTTCGAGTTTCATAGTGTTTTGGTCTGAAAATATGCACAGTATGATCTTGATCTTTTGTACTTACTTAGGGCTGATTTGTGTCCCAGTATATGGTCTGTTCTGGAGAACATTCCATGTGCGTTGGAGAAGAATGTATATTCTGCTGCTTTAGGGTGAAATGTTCTGAATATATCTGTTAAGTTCATCTGGGCCAGTGTGTCATTCAAAGCCATTGTTTCCTTGTTGATTTTTTGATTAGATGATCTGTCCATTGCTGTGAGTGGGGTGTTGAAGTCTCCTACTATTCTGGTATTACTATCAATGAGTTTCTTTATGTTTGTGATTAATTGATTTATATATTTGGGTGCCCCCACATTTGGCGCATAAATGTTTACAATTGTTAGGTCTTCTTGGTCTATAGACCCCTTGCTTATGATATAATGCCCTTCAGCATCTCTTGATACGGTCTTTATTTTAAAGTCTAGATTGTCTGATATAAGTATGGCTACTCTGGCTTTATTTTGTCAACCTAATGGTTGACATGCCTAATGGCATGATAGATGGTTGGCCATCCCCTTATTTTCAATCTGAAGGTGTCTTTAGGTCTAAAGTGGGTCTCTTGTAAACAGCTACAGATGAATCTTGTTTTCTTATCCGTTCTGTTACCCTGTGTCTTTTGATTGGAGCAGTGAGTCCATTGAGGTTTGGAGTGAGTACTGAAAGATATGAATTTATTGCCATAATGATGCTTGTAGAGTTGGGAGTTTCTGGTGGTGTTCTCTGGTCCTTTCTAATCTTTGTTGCTTTTGGTATTTACTTACTATTTATTTATTTATTTATTTATTTATTTATTTATTTATTCATTCATTCATTCATTCATACATATATATATATATTTTTTTTTTCTTATCTTTTCTCCCTGCCAGGGTCCAGCCCCAGCAGGTCCAGGGGTTCCTGAAGGATGAACGGCGTTGGCAAAAAACATAAAAACAAATGGACACAGACAACAGCAGTGTGTTAGACTGGCCGCTTTATTGTAGCAAGAATAGTATTATATTTGTTAGCAAATTCCTTTCAGCGTGCCTTATCTATGTTTCTCGGTATTACCTAATTCTAAAAATGTTCCTTTGTATAATCACCCAAACAGTTATTTTCTTGTAACGTTCCCCCTGCCCTTTCAAGGTCATCTAGCTCTCAACACCTCAAGTGGAATGTTTTACAAGGACATGACTTCTAAATTGTTCCTTTGTGCCATTTGTGGTACAAGGAAGAGAAGTATTCACTTTAGTCTGGGGTGCTGGGAGGGAGCCAGGAGGACCCTGGGAACCCATGCCTTATGCGTTCTGAGAAAGACAATGTATACCTAGGAACTAACGAACCATTCTGTACCTTAACCCACCAGGTCCAGTTATCATCTGGAATGCCTCCTGGGGGCCAAGTGGGCCTAGGGGTTGGAATAACTTGTATCCATAGATACATTCCTTTGTTACTGGAGTTGGGATTTTGAATCCATTTGTCCCCCTCCTTGGCTGGGAAATATATGGAGCTATCCTTCCTTTATGTAGAGGAGTCTTTATAGGGGGTGGCAAGGGCTGGAGGTAGGGCCACATAATTTCCCTGCAGAATCTTTTTTCTTTCCCCGAAGGTCTTTTCCCGGAGCGCCTGTCTTGGGCAATCCCCCAACTGACAAATCCCCAGGTACTTTCATTGGTAGTGGGGCTGCCCCGACCAACGCTAAGGCCAAATTACATAAGAGCAGGAGTACAAGAAGCTCCACTGTCGGTGGGCCGCCATGCAGTCCCGATCCATCCACCACCCGGGCCCTGCCATCAGGCTGGTTGGATAGCTTGGCTTCCGGCATCTCTCCTCAGAGAGTCCCCCTTAAAATTTCTTGCAGGGCTGGTTTAGTGGTTACAAACTCCTTTAATTTTTGTTTGTCTGGGAAACTTTTCATCTCTCCTATTTTGAATGACAGCCTTGCTGGATAAAGAATTCTTGGCTGCCTATTTTTCTGATTCAGCACACTGAATATATCCTGCCACTTCTTTCTGGCCTGCCACGTTTCTGTGGGTAGGTCTGCTGCAAACCTGATCTGTCTTCCCTTGTAGGTTAGGGACTATTTTTCCCTTGCTGCTTTCATGATTCTCTCCTTGCCTGAGAATTTTGTGGATTTGACTATGATACGCCTTGTTGATGGTCGGTTTTTGTTGAATCTAATGGGGGTCCTCTGTGCCTCCTGGATTTTGATGTCTGTGTCTTTCCCCAGGTTAGGAAAGTTTTGTGCTATGATTTGCTCACCTAACCCTTCTACCCCTATTTCTCTCCCTCTTCTGGGACCCCTATGATTCTCATGTTGTGCCTTTTTAATGAGTCACTGATTCTCTAATTCTTAACTCATGCTCTTTTGCCTTAATCTCCCTCTTTTTCTCTGCTTCCTTATTCTCTGTAAGTTTGTCCTCTATATCGCTGAATCTCTGTTCTGCCTCATCCATCTTTGCCGCCTTGGCATCCATCCGTGATTGTGCCTCAGTTATAGCATTTTTTATTTCATCTTGACTAGTTTTTACTTCCTTTATCTCCACAGAAAGGGATTCTAATCTATTTTCAACTCCAGGTAGTATTCTTATTATCATGATTCTAAATTCTGGTTCAGACAGATTGCTTGTATCTGTGTTGGTTAAATCCCTGGCTGTCGTTTCTTCATGCTCTTTTTTTTTTTTTTTCAGTGAATTCCTTCGTTTTGTCATTTTGAAGGGAGGAAAGGAATTAATAAGGTATAAATATTAAAATTAAAAAACATTAAAATTTAAAAATATCAAAATTAAAATAAATTAAACACATACCCCCCCCCCACACACACACACACACAAATCTAATAAATGATGCTAGATCCTAGGTGTGTTTTGGTCTGGGTGTTGAAAGTTGTTTGACAGATTAGAGAAAAAAGGGGGGGGGAAAGGAAATCGTTTGAGAATTTGAAAAAATGAATACACTGAAGTAAACTAAAATGAGATGATGGGAGTAAAATAGAATTTGAAAACATTTTCACAAAAGTAAAGAATATAGTAGAAAAAATAAAGAAAAAGTTCTTTTAATAAAAATTAAGAATAAAAACGAATTTTTTCTTTCTGTATTCAAGAAAAAGAAAAGAAACAAAAAAGAAAAAAGTAAAAAAAGGAAATTGAAAAATTTAAAAAGTGAATACACTGAAGTAGACTAAAATCAAATGATGGAAGTAAAATAGAATTTGAAAAAATTTACACAAAAGGAAAAAATATAGTAAAAAAATTAAGGAAATATTTTTAATAAAAATTGAAAATAAAAATGATTTTTTTCTATTTCTGTATTCAAGAAAAAAGAGAACAAGAGAAAAAAAAAGAAAGAAAATTGAACAGATGGACATACTAACAGATTGAAATAGGACTGAAATGACTTTGTTTTCCCCAGAAGTCAGACTCTGAAGCGCTTTATAGTCCATAAACTAGGCGGTGAGACTTGTGTTCTTGAGGAGCGAAGTTGGCCCAGTTGGGCGGGGCTCAGTGTAATGGCCCCGTCCTCCACCAGATGGCGCTGCTCGCCTTCTGGGGTGGAGTGTTGTGGCACTCTTGGGTGCGTATGCGCATGCGCGGCAGAGGTGCAAATGGCGTCAGCCACCTACCAGGTCTGTTCTCCCTGGTCAGCAATCACGCGCCCGTCCTCCGTCTTCAGCCCTCGGCCACGCCCCGCTTTCTCACTGTCCGTGACCAGGCCCCGGGCAGTACCTCTCTCCCCAGTTCTGTCTCAGACACGGCTGTTTTCCCCGGCCCCTTACTTCTGAAGGACCGCGGCTTTGACCGGTTCCGCCCTCTGCGGGAGGGTCTCACCCAGCAATGGCCGAATGAGCAATGGCCGAGTGTCGGCCGCACCCAGGAACGCTTGCCGGACCCTGCTGCTGCCGGTGCCCAAGACTGCGGCAAGGTGCTGCCCGCCCCAGAAAAAGTTCGCGAGATGGTGTAGCAGGTGCTTTTCAGGGATGATGGAAAAATCACAACACACATCTGGCACCAGGCTTCAGCCTTAAGGACCTTGTTCCAGCCCCAGCGAATGTGGCCGTTTTCTGCGGTCTGCCGGGACCAGGGGGCTTCAACCGTCTCCACCAAGTGTCCTTCCAGCAGTGGAACCGCTTTTCCCCGTGTGGCCTGAGAACCTCCCGGACCCCACCCTGCCCCTGGGGATTCGCCCTTCCCATCAGAGCACCGCCAGGTAGGGAGCTGCGGAGTTGCAGCCTTTGCGTTCCCCTTGTTTACAGTCTTAATGGAATTGAAACCCTCTCCTTTCTCCCATTTTAGTTCAGTTCTGTGGCTGTTTCCAATTTTCCACTTTCTCTCCAGCTGGTTTCGGGGAGGGGTAGTTTTCCCGTATTCTCCCTGACCCCCCCCCATCTCCCTCCTCTCTCCGCCTGCAAAAGAGGCTCCCTGCAGGCTGCCGGGTCCTCTCTGCCCAGTTCACCACTCAGTACCTGCTGCGCCGAGTACCTGCTGAATTCTGTGGTTCTGGTTGTGCAGATTGTTGTGTTAATCCTCCAGTCAGTTTTCTAGGTGTGCAGGATGGTTGAGCTTTGGTCTCACTGGATTTCGTGGTCGCGGGACACCCAAAAACCTTCCATGCTGTGCTGACATCTTGGCTCCTCCCCCATCCCTCTTTTTAAAATTTTTAAAAAATATTTATGCAGTCTTTAGAGAGAGAGAGAGAAAGACAGAGCATGAGCAGGGGAGGGGCAGAGAGAGAGGGAGACACAGAATCTGAAGCAGGCTCCAGGCTCCTAGCTGTCAGCACAGAGCCCGACGGGGGGCTCAAACTCACATGACCTGACTGATCATGACCTGAGTGAGACACCCAGGTGTCCCTAGCCTACTAGATCATTTTCTGTGTTGATCATTTTGAAACCTCAACAGGTTTATACAATAAAATGCAAACTAGGGGTAATATTATCAGAAAAAGTATGTGTATCAAAAGAGTTCTTCTGCAGCTGTTTTCAGCTCTGTCTTCAGGGACTCAGGGTAGTGATTCATCCTTTTTTGCCCTTAATGGCCCTCAGTAAAGGAGTTAGCAGTACCAAGTTCCCATGTCACTGGATGACTTTGTAAGTATTTGGTCGCTTTGCTAATTACAGAATCACAGCGTGTTATACTTGTGGGGCAGAACTTGAAATGAGAAATTGTGAAGTGTAAGGAGAGGAGTAGAAAATCTAAGGAATTTAATGCCACTGTGCCAAAGCAGGTAAACTTGTAGAGTTCATTGTCCTGTAGCTACTGAGTCAACGTGGACATGTATCTTAACACTGTTAACTCATAAATATCCCAGTAGATGAGGATTATTAGGCATCTATGGGTAATTCCTAAAGTTGAAGTATTGCCATCGTATCAACATTCTCTCCTAAGAGCATATTTCTCTCAGAGGACAAATCTTGGGAAATATAAAAATGAAGTCTTATTTGAGGATTTCGAAAAGTTTGCCCTGAATATAGATACACTCCTCTTCTCAACGGTTTTAATCTGAGTTTCGGTGGAAGCCAGCTGTCAAAGGCAGGGGTTGGTCTGGTGCCAGCTAATTGGGTTTTGCCAGTAAACCACAGTTACCATTAGCATCTTTTTTCTAAGCTTGCAGACACAATTTGTAATTTGCATGAGAATGTTCTTATAGACACAGTACAGAAATTGTTTCTGTTATAACTTTGATGGTCAATTAACTAGGGAAATGGTTTACTTTATTTTTATTTTTTTAAATGTTTATTTTTGAGAGAGAGAGTGAGTGAGCAAGCAGGGGAGACAGGGAGTGAGAGGCAGGGAGACACAGAATCCGAAGCAGGCTCCAGGCTCCAAGCTGTCAGCACAGAGCCCAAAGCAGCCCTCCAGCTCAAGAGCTGTGAGGTCACAACCTGAGTTGAAGGCGGATGCTTAACTGGCTGAGCCACCTCGGGAAATGGTTGACTTTAGAGTCCTCACCAGGGATTGTTCTAAAAGGGTCCAGGTATGGAACTATGATATTTGGTTCTATGATTCAAGCTGAAAATGTCCTCGGTTGATGATTCTTCTCACCTTTCTAAATGGCCAGACTAGACTCATTACAGGACACAGAATAAAGAGTTCTGTTAATGCTCTGAAATTGTAAGCAAAATGCCATGTGAATGCCCATTTTTGTGGAATCCAGGAATTATTTCTCAGAGGAGTTGATAAAATTATTTAAAATGTTAGAGTTCTCAAGAATCATTTAAAAAAAGTAATTATTTCAAGATTCAGTTCTTGTAACTCTAGGAAGCCCTGAGCAACAAAAACTTAAAAACATAAATCAAACTACTTGAAAGCTTTTCTGAACTAGCAGTTTCTGTTCACAATGATTAAACCTTCAATGACAGCCCATCCTGTTGAAGTCATTTACCCAGAGTGCTAAAAACCCAGTAGTTTCCAGTTTGTGTCTTGTAAATGTTTGTTAAATGTGTCAGGGTGGTTAAGTAAGCAGATATTTTTTTCATTGGTGTAAAACAGAAGCTCTGATTGTTTTACCAGACTGATAGTAGTCTTCATGTTTATTCACTTGCTCATCTTTTAAAAGAAAATATTTATTTCACAAAGCACGATGCAAGACCCTGAGTATACATTAATCAAGGTACACAGACTCCCTTCCCGCACCCAGGCTATTGCCAAAGAAGTGATGATTACATGGGCAATGACAACCGACAGGGATAAATGCCACAAGGGAAACATTACTTTGTGCTGGGATTTTGCTGGGTCAGCTAACTGCACCCAGGAGTGAGGAAGACTGTATGAGCGAGATGATACTTCAGTTGATACCTGAAGGATATTGGACTATGGGGCAGGATAAGAAGAGGAAAGGATATTCCAGGTGGAGAAAACAGAAATGTGTTCATAGCATCTATGATTTGACACATTTATATTTAGCCTAATTTTATTTTGTGCTCAGTAAAATGGGAGGTGTTTAATTATTTTTCTAATAATTGGAAAATGTCATGCTTGTATTGTTTTAAGCACTTCTCAGACAAACTCTAGTAGTATGGGATTAGAGGAGAGGCATTTACTAACTAGAAGAAAATAGTATATTAATCCCCATATCTATCTATCTATCATCTGTCATCTGTCATGTATCTGCCTATCTATCTATCCATCTACCTACCTACCTATCATATCCACCTATCTATCCATATCTGTCTGCCTATTATCTATCTATCTATGTATCATCTATTAAGAGACAGAGTAATAGAGATTTGAGTCTTAAAGTCTGATTTATAAATCAACGAGTTTGATTCTAACTCAAGGGGAAAATGTAAGGCTGGTACACTTCACTTATAGAAGATAGAGTAGAAAACAAGCACCTGAAAGAAATGGGTCCGACAGGCATAAGTTTGCATCCGGGTGAATCAAGGAGGTTCTCCTTCCTATGAAATTCGGAGCTGTGAACTTTGGAAAGTGACAGTTTTAGGGGAGAAGAAAAGAAATGTTGCACAAAAGAGCATTTAAATGAATTTGGATAATTATTTGTTTTCTGAGTAAAGTTTTCTTATTTTTCTTCATCTATTAATTTTAAACAAAGATCTAATTAGAACCTATTAAGAGACATAGTAAATGGACAACTGAAATCTGAAGATTTTATGCATTTAGCCTATGAGGCAAAGCAACAAGTGCATAAGATAAAGCAACTTACAAAGATAAGATAAATTTTCCATTTTGATATGAGGGGAAGAGGGATGTTAAATTTTATTTGAAGTCTTCACCTATTTTATTCATCTAGTTTCTGTGATATTTTTTCTTTATGATTAGAGAACAACAAAGACTAGATATGAAATATTTCTGTTCAATTTTGAATCTTTGAAACTGAATGTATTGTTCTGATTCATTCCATGTATGCCGTTTTGGCTAAAAAAAAAGTAACTTTGCCTCTACTTTGCAACTTACAGATTCATTGAGGAAACCATTGAAGTCAAAATGACTTGGTTGAATCCTTTACTTATAGATAATCAGACCACCTAAAACTTTCTAAGATTTTTATATCTATTTTCAACTCCTCCTTGAGCAGTTTTCAAAGCAGATGACTCTCAGTGCTATTCAATTTCAAATCACTTTTCCTCTCAACCTAAATCTTTTAATAACGTGTGTTATTCTCAACATCAAAATGGCTTTTGCCAATTCTTTCTTTAACAGTGTGGAGTAGAGTATTGCATATTTTGGCTTTTGCCCATAGATTTATCTGGAATGCAAGTGTACGTTCTGACTCATTTTTATTCCAGAACAATCAAACAAACACAAGTAGCTATGGGGCCATGGAGTATCCTGACAGCGATGAATCAAGGAATCTAAGGGCTGAAAGGCCCCTTTGGGTCTCACCTGGGCCCCTCCTTCACCCTGAGCAGTTGAACGCCCCAAACAACTGAAGCAGGTGGCTTTCTGTTGCCTGGATGGTTTGCAGCCATCACACAAAGTGCATAATCCCACAGCTCTTGGGAATACAGAGTGTACATCTTCATCAGGAAACCTGTCACTGAAGAGGGCAATTCGGTTTCTCCTCCTATCTTCAGACAGTGTCTCTGCACAATATGCAAGGCACTGAGACAGCAGGGCTACGTCCTCTAAGACTTTATGTCCGTAGCTGCTGGCGTGGTACTGGTGACAGGGCTTACCTGTTTATTTAAGTAGTCACTGATGGTGCCACAAATGTGTAGGAACCGAGAGGGGGTTATTCCTGCTTTTTTTTTTTTAATTTTTTTTAATGTTTATTTTTGAGAGAGAGAGAGAGAATGAGCTAGTGAGGGGCAGAGAGAGAGAGAGGGAGACACAGAATCTGAAGCAGGCTCCAGGCTCTGAGCTGTCAGCACAGAGCCTGATGCAGGGCTTGAACTCACGAACTGCCAGTTCATGACCTGAGCCAAGGTCAGATGCTTAACCCACTGAGCCACCCAGGTGCCCCATATTCCTGTTTCGTTAAGTGACCCACAGGTTAAATTAATTATCTCGCCGAGGAACTCTTCTGTGAATTGAAAGAGATAATCATACCTCCTCATGGCGTCAGTTTTCTCATGTATTACTTTCGAGATTTGTTTTGTCTTCCTTGTAATGACTGTTTCAAGATGAGAAACCAACCTGAGAAGACCAAGACTGTTATGAGAGATACGGGACTGGGCTGCCTGTCTTTGGCCACTTATCAATTACAAATGGCATTCTTTGTGACTTTCGGTCTTGTCATTGGCTGCTGATCCACCTTGTAAAGAGAAGAATCAGAACGGCCATTCAGTAAAATTATGGAACATGGAGAAGGTCAAAGTTATACAGTTAAGTGTTATCTTTTAGGGGACATATGAGGCCATAAAATTCCAACATCTAATTCCTGTGACAAAGCTTGTAGGAGGAAGGGAAACCAGTGCATCGTAAATCCAGCCCTCTGTCACGGACTAGAGCCGAAGAGAACCTGGTACAATTTAATCTGTTTCAGTTACAAGGTTAAGGATGTAATCTTGTGAAAAACAGTTCTACAATCATGACTAAGCTTCAGTGTCTTCAGATAAAGAGCTTTGGGATAGAAAATTATACAGTCATTTTCTCAAACAGCCTTTGTTTCCACTTTGTTTATTTCTTTTAAGAATTCATGTGGGGTTTTGAAAGAATCTCTGAGATGTAAAACATTTAAATTTGGATAATTTAAAATTTCCAGGTATATCAAAGGGTATTACGGATGTAATAGCTACCAATGTATACATAGCTGCCAATTTGTGATGTAGCTATCAATTTGAAAAATACTTTTTACCTAACCAAACTCACTTTTTTAAAGGCTTTGTAATTGTAAATGTTTTGAGAGAGAATGAATGTATGTTTCACCATAAAGATAAGCTTGAATTATCTTTATGATTAAATCAGGATCACCTGAAGCCTTTGGTTTGCTTTTGCATATTCATCTGTTTGTTTTTATATCTTTGCGTTGCTGAAAACGTTTCTAGCCAACACTCCAGAAGAGTCATTCCTGTTTGGAAAACTTTGAAATCCCTGGAAATTCTTTCAATTCTTAGACCACTTACTCTGTCTCAAAGGGAATCTCATAATTCCCTCCAGCTTCACAACTTTATTTGCCATTTAATAGCTCTCAAATCTATACTTTCAACTCAGATATGAATTTACTCTCAGACTTAAATTTAAAAAGAAAACAACTCTTGAAAACAATGACCTACTTGCTTCTACCTACATAATTCAGTCTTGATGTATTTTGTGTGAGGGGCACTGCCACCCACCCACCCATTTGTACCGGGAAGGAAACCTGGAGTCATGTTTTCTCGACCCCTCTTCCTCACTGCCCACCTCCCACTGACCACGAAGTTCTGGAACACGTAACTTGTTCCTCAGTACACTACTTTCCACCAGCACCACTCTACCATATTTAGGCCGCCATTTTCTCCTGCAGAAAACACCCAACAGCTTCTTCAGTGATCTTGCCCATATACAATCCAGTTTCCATGCTGAAACAGAGCTATTTGTTCAAGTCCAAACCTGCTCGACTCATCAGCATTTTCCATCTCTCTCTCACCCCCAAATCTATGTTTCAACCAACTTGAAACATAGGTACATATGTACATAGGGTACAGCTGTTTCTTATGCTAAGGATCTTTTCTCCCTGTTGTCCCTCTTATCTTCTTTGCTAACTCTATTACTTTGTCCCCGTGTCTTTTCCCCCACCCCAATTCTGGACTGGTACCCCTCCATTATTCATTTTCTGGCACCTTCTTAGCACCTTGTTATTTCTCATCCATAATATTTGCAGAGTCTATTGTTATCGTGTGATTAGTTGTCTGAAGTCTGCAGTATCCCCCTTTTGAGGGCAGGGAACATGTCTACCTAGCTATAGCATACTCAGCGACTAACACACAGTATCTAAAACATTTAGCACTTAGTAGATGTTCAATAAATATCATTAGAGTGAAAAAATGAATGGATAAATGAAAAAGCAATTAAAATGGCATTTCATTTGACTGCAGAACAAAATGGTTGTGTCTTTAACTTTAAGATGTGAAGTGTCTTTTAAATTAAATCTCTAAGGATAGGAGTCATCTGTTTCTTTCGTCCTGTGTTTTGTTTCTTTCTTTCCTTGTTTATGTCTATTTTTACTTCCAAAAAGACACAGGGAATTCGTTCATCATTTCTCTTGTGTACTTGCTGCTGAGCATTTTTCCACTAAAAGTCAAAGCCAGCTCTAAATCCAGGCAGCATCCAATGTCCTCTCTCAGCCTGCTACCTCTGTACAAACTTATATATAAATGAGTAGACTTTAGAGCAGTTTTAGGTTTATGGCAACAATTAACAGAAAGTATAGAGATTTCATGTTACTTCCTCTACTTCCTCACAGAGTTTTCCCTGTTAGGAACATACTGCATTAGTGTGATGCATTTGTTTGGTAGTTGATGAACTAATATTGATAGGTTATCATTAATTAAAGTCAGTCATTCATGTTAGGGCTCACTCTTGGCGCTTTGCATTTCTGTAGGCTTTGACAGGTGTACAACGATGTTTGTCCACCATTATGCCATCACACAGAGTAGTTTCCCCACCCTTAACATAGGGTGGTGGTTCATCCCTCCTTCCTTCCCCTGAACCCCCTGGCAATCACTGATCTTTTTACAGTGTTCCTAGTTTTGCCTTGTACACAATTTCATATAATGGAACTAATACACTACATAGCTTTTTCAGATTGGCTTCCCCCCCTTTTGCAATATGCATTTATGTTTCCTCCATGTCTTTTAATGGCTAAGCAGTATTATGTTGTACAGACGTAGGTCAATTTATTTATTCATTCACATGTCAAAGGACATCTTGGTGGCTTCCAGATTTTCACAATTATGAATAATGCTGCTATAAACTGTGTTCATATTTTTGTGTGGACATAAGTTTTCAGCTCAACAGAATAAATACCAAGGAGCGTGGCTGCTGAATCTTATGATAAGAATATATTTAGTTTTGCAAGAAATTGTCAACCTGTCTTAAAAAGTGGCCGTAACCATTCTGCCTTCTCACCATGAGTGAATGAGGGTTACTGTTGCTTCACATGCTCCACAGAATTTGGTGCCCACAGTGTTTTGGATGTTGGCCACTTTAATAGGTGTGCAGGGATATCTCGTCTGGGGTTTAATTCACCATTCCTTAAAGACATACGATATAAAGCGTTTTTTTCACAAGCTTCCTTGCCATGTTTCTAGCTTCTTTGATGAGGTGGCTACTCACACCTTTTGCCCATTTTTAAATGAAATTGTTTTCTTATTGTTGAGTTTTAAGACTTCTTTGTATATTTTGGACAAAAGTGCTTTCATCAGTTAAGTTTCTTGCAAAGATTTTCTCCAAGTCTTTGGCTTATATTGCCAAACTCTTAACAGTGTCTTTCACAAGGCAGAAGTTTTTAATTGTAACAAAATCTAACAATCATCTTTGTTTCATGGATTATACCTTTGGTGTTGTATCTAAAAGGACATTGCCAAGCCCAAGGTCTCCTAGATTTTCTCCTATGTCAACCTTCTAGGAGTTTTACGGTTTTGGATTCTATGTTGAGGCTTATGATCCATTCTATATTTGTGTGTGTGTGTGTGTGTGTGTGTGTGTGTGTGTGTGTGTGAGAGAGAGAGAGAGAGAGAGAGAGAGGTATAAGATCTGTGTCTGGATTCACTTTTTTGCATATGAACATCCCATTGTCTCAACACATTTTGTTGAAAAGACCAACTCTTCTCCACTGACTTGTCTTTATTCCTTTGATAAAGACCAGTTGACTCTATGTGTGTGAGTCTGTCTCTGGCTCTCTACTCTGTTCCATTCATCTATTTTCTATTCTTTCCCCGGTACCACACCGCTTTGATTTCTGTGGCTTCATAGGATGTCTTGAAATGAGGCAGCGTCATTCCTCTGAGTTGGTTCTTCTTCAATGTTGTGTTGGCTCTTCTGGCTCTTTGGCCTTTAGAATCCCTCTGTTGATGTTCACAAAATAACACGGATTTTGACTGGAATTGCATTGAATCTGTTGCTCAAGTTGGGAAGAACTGACATCTTTACATGGAGTTGCTCTGACGTCTTGAATTCAATCTTTTATTAGATTTGTCCCCTGCATTCCCTTTGAGGAATAGAGTCATGTGTAAAGGAATTATAGTATCTAGCTAGAAAGGACTAAAATAATGATTTAATAGACTTTAATGCTGAGGACAGTTTCATGTGTAGAAAAATTTCAAGATAGTACAAGAAGGTCTACATAGAGAAATGTGGCTTTTAATATAGTGATAAAAGGAGAATGCCATTTGCAAAATACATATAATTACATGAGATCAATTTCTCTATATTTGACTCCACAGTTTTAAAGTACTTGTTGACCTTTTAAATAATATTTGTGTTATTATCAAGTATTCTAACAGGAAGCCTCATATATTTCATATATATGTATATATATATTTATTTATTTGATTAGCTCCTTACTGATTTGAAGTATTTTTTATAAAATTAAAGACACACATCCAACTAGATTATGTAAAAAGTCTTTTAATACTGGCTTGTTGTACAGCACAAGCTTAGAGTAAAATATCAAATGGGAACATTCTCCTCTAATGAGAAATCTTTATAGTCAAATGTTCTTTAAAAAGGAGCCTGTAAAACTTGCAGCCTCCTAGATATAAAAGTAAATTCTCCTTCTAACAAATACACACCTAGCTTTCTTCTCAAAATTTTACTGCCACTGTAGGTGAACCAAACTAAAATTATCTTTGATAAGATTTCTTTCAAAGTTCTATAATATATTACACCAGAATGAGTGGCAAACAGGGAACAAAAGGATTTATTTTCTTCTACCTTGAAATAAATAAAATTTTAATTTTCAATTTCAATTTTTTTTAAATTTAGTAATTATCTTTGGTGATTCTTTATCCTGAGGCTTTGATGCATTTCAGTATTTTCCCTTTATAATTAAACTTCCTATGCATAAAGAATACTTGTATATTTGCAGTATTTTATGGGTGAAGTTTGCCATGCATTTAAATGACACATACAAGTAAGTACTTTAATTCTCTGCAAATGGGCTTCTTTTAAGGCTAATCTTTCCCATGTTATGCCCTAATCTAGGATTTCATTTTGCCATCATATAGATTGGTGTATCAAGCACATTTTTTTAATAAGTTATTGATTTTTTTTCTCATATTGTATGTGACTTTTAGGCCCTTGTTTTTTTGTGTTTTGTTTTTTGTTTTTTTTGGAGGGGCGAGTGTTGAAGTGAGGGAGGTGCAGAGAGAGGGGGTGCAGAGGATCTGAAGTGGGCTCTGAGCTGACAGCATAGAGCCCGATGTGGGGCTCAAACTCATGAACTGTGAGAGCATGACCTGAGCCAAAGTTGGATGCTCAACCATCTGAGCCACCCAGGTGCCCTTAGACCCTTGGTTTTTTCTCGCACACCTCTTTATCAGCGCCAAATTGGTGTCAGCCCTGTGTGCTAACTTGAGTACTGTACCTCAAGGGAGGCTGACTTACCGACATCGGAAATAACTGTGGGCTCCTGGGCTGGACATGCGAGTAGGAGAGCAATGGATTCAGAGGGGGCTGTTGGTGGGACCCAGTGTCAGTCTGTATGGACTAATGCTTGAAGTCCAGCCTAGAGAACATACATGAGCGTGAGCATGTGCTCAGATATCTCTGAAGATGCTTCAGTTCCCCTTGCTCCTTGGGACATGGTTTACCCACCGTCCCCTTGAATCTTAGTTACAAACACAGGAAATGGATGAGAATGCAACATTGACTGAATTTATTTATTTATTCTTCTCTGGTAAAATAAGAGTTATAAAAATTATAAAACAGTTATCACAGAAATAAATTGAGTGAAATGATTATATATAAAAACAGTTCCAGGGCACCTGGGTGGCTCAGTCAGTTAAGCGGCTGACTTCTGCTCAGGTCATGATCTCATGGTTTGTGGGTTCAGGCCCTGAGTCAGGCTCTGTGCTGACCGCTCAGAGCCTGGAGCCTGCTTCAGACCCTGTGTCTCCCTCTCTCTCTGCCCCTCCCCTTCTCACACTTTGTCTCCTTCTCTCCCTAGGGAAAAAAAAAAAAAAAAAAAAAAACAGTTCCATCCCAAACGCACCAAATTACTGGACTGAGTCTTCATCAACTATTTGGCATGATGCTTTGATATTTTCATAACCTGCATGCTCTCTGTTTTTGCGTTTTCCTCCTTCTGAGATACACTGCATCTTGATTGTCTCATTACATGTATGACGTCCCTGTGTTTATGTTTATGCACCTTGCCTGGCCTATAACAGCTCAGCTGGGCACACTCTTAACACTTCACGCAGGACACCAAGCCAAAGAAACCGACCAAGACTATGAAAAACTCGGGGAAAGCAAATGCCAGCGTGAACTTGGCACCTCTTCTTTTAGTTATGTTATTAGAAACACACACGAACTTACAAATGCAGATGGTTAAACTCAGAAATATGGAATGTATTTAGCAGATACGGATTTCAGAGATTAATATTCTCTATGATTATAAATATAAATCTCACCGTACTCTTGTCTACACACCGTCCTTACCCACATTGGCATAGCCTTGCAAGATCTGGCCCATGCCAGACCGAAGCACCTGTGACTCAGTGGTCTGTAGGCACCAGGGACATTAAGTTTTTCTTCTCTCATCTCAAACATGCCAGTACTTTCTGCCTTATAGACTCTGTACAAACATTCTTCTTGCTTCTGGTGCTCCTTCCCACGATCTGCAAATAGATGTCTCCCTTTTGTCATTCAAATCTGAGCTGTTATAACACTTTCTTAGACAGGTTTACTACATATGATGCACATTGTAGTAATTCTCTACATGCCTCTTGATAATTCCACCCTGATGTGACATAATTCCTTTACTCTGATCAATTGATTTTTATATCACTTATATGATTCTCACATTTACTTATGTGTTGTGTAGCAATTACTAGAATGCAAGCCCCATAAGATAGAGTTTTTTTGTCTGTTCAGTGTTTTATCCCTAAGAGGGACTCAATAAATATTTCTAGAGCTGTAACAAGTGACCTATTATTTTTGTTATCAATCTATTTATTAGTTTTTTTCAATATATGAAATTTATTGTCAGATTGGTTTCCATACAACACCCAGTGCTCATCCCAAAAGGTGCCCTCCTCAATACCCATCACCCACCCTCCCCTCCCTCCCACCCCCCATCAACCCTCAGTTTATTCTCAGTTATTATGAGTCTCTTATGCTTTGGCTCTCTCCCACTCTAACCTCCTTTTTTTTTTTTCCTTCCCCTCCCCCATGGTTTTCTGTTAAGTTTCTCAGGATCCACATAAGAGTGAAAACATATGGTATCTGTCTTTCTCTGTATGGCTTATTTCACTTAGCATCACACTCTCCAGTTCCATCCATGTTGCTACAAAGGGCCATATTTCATTCTTTCTCATTGCCACGGAGTACTCCATTGTGTATATAAACCACAATTTCTTTATCCATTCTTCAGTTGATGGACATTTCGGCTCTTTCCATAATTTGGCTATTGTTGAGAGTGCTGCTATGAACATTGGGCTACAAGTGCCCCTATGCATCAGTACTCCTGTATCCCTTGGGTAAATTCCTAGCAGTGCTACTGCTGGGTCATAGGGTAGGTCTAATTTTAATTTTTTGAGCAACTTCCACACTGTTTTCCAGACTGGCTGCACCAATTTGCATTCCCACCAACAGTGCAAGAGGGTTCCCATTTCTCCACATCCTCTCCAGCATCTATAGTCTCCCGATTTGTTCATTTTGGCCACTCTGACTGGCGTGAAGTGATATCTGAGTATGGTTTTGATTCGTATTTCCCTGATGAGCGACGTTGAGCATCTTTTCATGTGCCTGTTGGCCATCCGGATGTCTTCTTTAGAGAAGTGTCTATTCATATTTTCTGCCCATTTCTTCACTGGGTTACTTGTTTTTCGGGTGTGGAGTTTGGTGAGCTCTTTATAGATTTTGGATACCAGCCCTTTGTCAGATATGACATTTGCAAATATCTTTTCCCATTCCGTTGTTTGCCTTTTAGTTTTGTTGATTGTTTCCTTTGCTGTGCAGAAGCTTCTTATCTTCATGAGGTCCCAGTAGTTCATTTTTGCTTTTAATTCCCTTGCCTTTGGGGATGTGTCAAGTAAGAAATTGCTACGGCTGAGGTCAGAGAGGTCTTTTCCTGCTTTCTCCTCTAGGGTTTTGATGGTTTCCTGTCTCACATTCAGGTCCTTTATCCATTTTGAGTTTATTTTTGTGAATGCTGTAAGAAAGTGGTCTAGTTTCATCCTTCTGCATGTTGCTGTCCAGTTCTCTCAGCACCATTTGTTAAAGAGACTGTCTTTTTTCCATTGGGTATTCTTTCGTGCTTTGTCAAAGATTAGTTGGCCATACGTTTGTGGGTCTAGTTCTGGGGTTTCTATTCTATCCCATTGGTCTATGTGTCTGTTTTTGTGCCAATACCATGCTGTCTTGATGATGACAGCTTTGTAGTAGAGGCTAAAATCTGGGATTGTGATGCCTCCTGCTTGGTCTTCTTCTTCAAAATTACTTTGGCTATTCGGGGCCTTTTGTGGTTCCATATGAATTTTAGGATTGCTTGTTCTAGTTTCGAGAAGAATGCTGGTGCAATTTTGATTGGGATTGCATTGAATGTGTAGATAGCTTTGGGTAGTATTGACATTTTCACAATATTTATTCTTCTAATCCATGAGCACGGAATGTTGTTCCATTTCTTTATGTCTTCTTCAATTTCCTTCATAAGCTTCCTGTAGTTTTCAGCATACAGATCTTGTACAGATTTATTCCTAGGTATTTTATGCTTCTTGGTGCAATAGTGAATCGGATCAGTTTCTTTATTTGTCTTTCTGTTGGTTCATTATTAGTGTATAAGAATGCAACTGATTTCTGTACATTGATTTTGTATCGTGCAACTTTGCTGAATTCATGTATCAGTTCTAGCAGACTTTTGGTGGAGTCTCTTGGATTTTCCATGTATAATATCATGTCATCTGCAAAAAGTGAAAGCTTAGCTTCATCTTTGCCAATTTTTATGCCTTTCATTTCCTTTTGTTGTCTGATTGCTGATTCTAGAACTTCCCACACTATGTTAAACAACAGTGGTGAGAGTGGACATCCCTGTTGTATTCCTGATCTCAGGGAAAAAGCTCTCAATTTTTCCCCATTGAGATGATGTTAGCTGTGGGCTTTTCATAAATGGCTTTTATGATCTTTAAGTATGTTCCTTCTATCCTGACTTTCTCGAGGGTTGTTATTAAGAAAGGTTGCTGAATTTTGTCAAATGCTTTTTCTGCATTGATTGACAGGTTCATATGGTTCTTATCTTTTCTTTTATTAATGTGATGTATCCCGGTGATTGATTTGTGAATGTTGAACCACCCCTGCAGCCCAGGAATGAATCCCACTTGATCATGGTGAATAATTCTTTCTATATGCTGTTGAATTTGATTTGCTAGTATCTTATTGAGAATTTTTGCATACATATTCATCAGGGATATTGGCCTGTAGTTCTCTTTTTTTACTGGGTCTCTGTCTGGTTTAGGAATCAAAGTAATACTGGCTTCATAGAATGAGTCTGGAAGTTTTCCTTCCCTTTCTATTTTTTGGAATAGCTTGAGAAGGATAGGTATTATTTCTGCTTTAAATGTCTGGTAGAACTCCCCAGGGAAGCCATCTGGTCCTGGACTCTTATTTGTTGGGAGATTTTTGATAACTGATTCAATTTCTTCACTGGTTGTGGGTCTGTTCAAGTTTTGTATTTCTTCCTGTTGGGGTTTTGAAAGTGTGTGGGTGCTTAGGAATTTGTCCATTTCTTCCAGATTGTCCAGTTTGTTGGCATATAATTTTTCATAGTATTCCCTGAGAATTGCTTGTATTTCTGAGGGATTGGTTGTAATAATTCAATTTTTATTCACAGTTTTATCTATTTGTGTCCTCTGTCTTTTCTTTTTGAGAAGCCTGGCTAGAGGTTTATCAATTTTGTTTATTTTTTCAAAAAACCAACTCTTGGTTTCATTGATCTGCTCTACAGATTTTTTAGACTCTATATTGTTTATTTCTGCTCTGATCTTTACTATTTCTCTTCTTCTGCTGGGCTTGGGGTGTCTTTGCTGTTCTGCTTCTATTTCCTTTAGGTGTGCTGTTAGATTTTGTATTTGGGATTTTTCTTGTTTCTTGAGATAGGCCTGGATTGCAATGTATTTTCCTTTCAGGACTGCCTTCACTGCATCCCAAAGCGTTTGAATTGTTGTCTTTTCATTTTCTTCTGTTTCCATATATTATTTATTTTCTTCTCTAATTGCCTGGTTGACCCATTCATTCCTTAGTAGGGTGTTCTTTAACCTCCATGCTTTTGGAGGTTTTCCAGACTTTTTCCTGTGGTTAATTTCAAGTTTCAAGCATTTTAGTCTGAAAGTGTGCATGGTATGATCTCAATTCTTTTATACTTATGAAGGGCTATTGTGTGACCTAGTATGTGGTCTATCTTGGAGAATGTTCCTTGTGCACTCGAGAAGAAAGTATATTCTGTTGCTTTGGGATGAAGAGTTTAAATATATCTGTCAAGTCCACCTGATCCAATATGTCATTCAGGGCCCTTGTTTCTTTATTGACCGTGTGTCTAGATGATCTATCCATTTCTGTAAGTGGGGTGTTAAAGTCCCCTGCGATCACCACATTCTTATCAATAAGGTTGCTTATGTTTATGATTAATTGTTTTATATATTTGGGGGCTTCCATATTTGGTGCATAGACATTTATAATTGTTAGCTCTTCCTGATGGATAGACCCTGTAATTGTTATATAATGCCCTTCTTCATCTCTTGTTACAACCTTTAATTTAAAGTCTAATTTGTCTGATATAAGTATGGCTACTCCAGCTTTCTTTTAACTTCCAGTAGCATGATAGATGGTTCCCCATCCTCTCACTTTCAATCTGAAGGTGTCCTCAGGTCTAAAATGAGTCTTTTATAGACAGAAAATAGATGGGTCTTGTTTTTTTTATCCATTCTGATACCCTATGTCTTTTGGGTGGAGCATTTGGTCCATTTACATTCAGTGTTATAGAAAGATGGACTTAGAGTCATTGTGATGTCTGTAGGTTTCATGCTTGTAGTGATGTCTCTGGTCCTTTGTGGTCCTTGCAACATTTCACTCACAGAGTCCCCCTTAGGATCTCTTGTAGGGCTGGTTTAGTAGTGATGAATTCCTTCAGTTTTTGTTTGTTTGGGAAAACCTTTCTCTCTCCTTCTATTCTGAATGACAGACTTGCTAGGTAAAGGATTCTTGGCTACATATTTTTTTCTGTTCATCACATTGAAGATTTCCTGCCATTCCTTTCTGGCCTGCCAAGTTTCAGTAGATCGGTCTGCCACTAGTCTTATGGGTCTCCCTTTGTAAGTTAGAGCCTGTTTATCCCTAGCTGCTTTCAGAATTTTCTCTTTAACCTGTATTTTGCCAGTTTCACTATGATATGTCATGCAGAAGATCAATTCAAGTTACATCTGGGGGAGTTCTCTGTGCCTCTTTGATTTAAATTCCTTTTTCCTTCCCCAGATCAGGGAAGTTCTCAGCTATGATTTATTCAAGTACCCCTTCAGCCCCTTTCTCTCTCTCTTCCTCTTCTGGAATTCCTGTGATACAGATATTGTTCTGTTTGATTGCATCACTTAGTTCTCTAATTCTCCCCTCATACTCCTGGGTTTCTTTATCTCTCTTTTTCTCAGCTTCCTCTTTTTCCATAATTTTATCTTCTGATTTACCTATTCTTTTCTCTGCCTCTTCAATTTGTGCCATGGCCACCTCCATGTTATTTTGCACCTCATTTATAGCATTTTTTAGTTGTTCTTGGCTATTTTTTAATCCCTCGATCTCTGTAGCAATAGATTCTCTTGTCCTCTATCCTTTTTTCAACTCCAGCGATTAATTTTATGACCATTATTCTAAATTCTTTTTCTGTTATATTGCTTAAATTGTTTTTGATCAATTTGTTAGCTGTTGCTACTTCCTAGAGTTTCTTTTGAGGAGAATTCTTCCGTTTAGTCCTTTTGAGTAGTCCCTGTGGTAGTTCCAAACTTCAGGGCACTTCCCCTGTGTGCCCTGCTGTCTAGAGTAACTTGTGTTGGTGGGCGGGGCCACAGTCAGACCCGATGTCTGTCCCCAGCCCACCGCTGGGGCCACAGTCAGACTGTGTGTACCTTATCTTCCCCTGTCCCAGGAGCAGGACTTACTGCGGAGCGGTGTGGCCCCTGTCTGGGCTGCTTGCACACTGCCAGGCTTATGGTGCTCCTTCAGTGGGATCTGGCCAAGGGCATATTAGCTGGGGTGGATCCTCCTTTGTGGGCCTCTTGTCTGCACTTGGCTCCAGAGCGTCCATTCTGCTAGCCTTCTGGCGGTTTTCTGGGTGATTTAGGCAGGTGTGGGTGGAATCTAAGCGATCGGCAGGACAAGGTGAGCTCAGTGTCCTCCTACCCTGAACTTACAATCATAATACTCATGGCATGATGGGTATTTCAGCAGCAAAACAATTCTACATCTTTTAGTACTAGAGACAGTTTTGATCCATGCTGAAAATTGTCTAAAAAAGAGTATATCTGACATCCACGTCAGGAAATTTTCTGATCCAAAATCCCAACTGAGGGAAGAGATAGGAGAAAACAGAAAAAAAAACATGTACAATTTGTGGGTGTAAATCATCTTAAATAATTCAGTAGAAATATATTTATTAATGAATTACAGTTGTAAATAGTAACCTCAATATAGGATTGTACTGAATTATCAAAACAAAAATCTAAAATAAGATCTGTGCATTTTTTAAGTGGCCTAAAACAACTCTCATATTAGTGCTTAGAGAAGGAATTGGCACTGAAATTGTGAATTTCAGTTATGCATGTAATTAAATTACGTGGAAAAACAGATTTACTAATTGTTCTACTTAATTAATATGTTAGTGTAATAATCATGCTGGACTTCCATGCCCTTTCTGGAAACAAGAGATAAAAATAACTTTTACCAAAGTTCTTCTGGCATTTTAACAATTGACTGAAATCATCTATCACATTTTTTATTGAAATAATAATGCTAACAAAGTAAACATACCTCATATCGACTCATTCCATTCTGTTTTCCTTAGTTCAAGAAGGACATCCATATAATGTACCACTTAAAATGATTCCTGCTGATTTTTCAGCAGCCAGCCAGAAAATAGACAATGAAGCCAAGTTCGCATTGAGGGAAGATGCTGTCTTCCCTAAGAGGAGCTGTGTAGACCCTGTCTAAGAAAGTGACAGTGGTTAGAACTGAGTCATACACAATCAAGAACGATGCTCTCTCCCTTCCAGGCAACTCTTCATTTATTCTTTTAGATCATAAAGTCTCAAAGTTCTCAACTACTGAGGAAAACATCAAGTCAAAACAGACTATCACTTATATTTCTTGAGCTTCCACCAGGAACGTGCCATCCTAGCAATGATAACAACACTTAATGTTAGGCATTTGAGGGTAAACATGTGTCACAAAAGCAAACTTCTCTATGCTTTACCTTCTGGAAAAATGTGAGTGCTACATTACGTTTTTCTCAATCTACTTGCCATAAGCATCATCAGGAGAGCATTTAGCATTCATGTGAATGCACGACATGTGTGTGTATATGCACATGTGTCTATACATATTTCGATAGACAGACATATCCATTAAGCTGTATCTAGACAAAGTCATTTAGCACATGGTCTCTAAGCTCCATTGATAAACAGCCCTGACCACCAAGCCTCCCTCTGAGGCTTTCTCAAAAGCGTGTTTTGTGGGGAAGAGCAGGCTTGGGAGTGGAGGCAGGGGCGTGCATCTCTCATAAAGCCAAGGCCAGTTCCTGGGACTCTGTGTTGCCCTCCTCGTGCCCTGCTTGATTGTTGATGGAGAATATCGCTTTCCTTTTCTTTGCCAGAGCTCAGCCCACCCTGGGGGGCACCTCATCAGAGGCTCTCCTTGAGAAGTAGAGTGTGTTTTACCCTCCCCCCACCCCCGCCCCAGCTCTCTCTTGCCCTGAAGAGATGTGCAAACCAGCATCCAAGACAGAGGGAGTTCGTGAAGCAATTTCATACTGGAATTAGGACAACTCAGTCCTTTGGAATTCTAGGCTTCTTGGCTGAGTTTATTTTGCACCAGATTCCTGTTATGCCATGAGATTTTTTTCCTCTCCCACATCTTTTTTTTTTTTTTTTTTTCCTGTGGTCTGGCTTTTTCCAGGGCCCTACTAAAATCCTGGAGCCCATATATTCGTGCATTAGCTCTGACCTGACACCTTATATCCAGGCTCCAAAGTAAAATGACAAAGTTATAACCAGCGTTTAAATGCATTTTATTATATTATTTATAATATAAAGATGATTTTGCTTTGAGGAAACCTGCCTTTGATTAAATCTCCTGCAATCGAATGCTCTCTCCGTGTGAATTTCCGAACGATAATTATCTTTTAAATTATGTATGATTGTCTGTGAGAATATATGTCATTCTGAAAAACTGTAATCTCATGCTGGCGTTCTATACTAGGAAATCTTTTAATTTTTACTCTTTTGACCTAAACAACGCTAAGTGTCTTAGTTTCAGTTGACTTTGCTGAGTGGGATTATGTCATGATGACACCAGCTAGGAGGCAGTAGAAACGGCCTAGAAATGGTGTGCCAACCTCGTGTGTGTGAGTTCCTAAGGAGCCAGTGCCCTGATCCACAGTACCCCCTTCCACGACAGTGGGGACTTCCGGAGCGCGCTTGTTCCCTGACACCAGGCGGCGTCCATCAGAGCCGGGAACACAGAGCCGTCCCCTGCCTCAGTGGTCACCACTTACTGGGAGCTAACTGTCTGCTAGACGGCCTTAAGAGGATGCTACATTAGCACTCAGGGTGAATGGAGCTACGTACCCGTTTCGGGATGCATGTGTGTCTGCCAAGTGCACACAACTTGAGTGAGCACGCGAGGGTCAAGTCAGGCAGTCTGATTGCAGACCCCCACCCGCCCCACTCTTCCACACTGGCAGAAACCTAACACGTATGCATACATGCACATTGACTGGATTTTACCTTTTACTCAGCCTTCATGGCAGATTAAAACCAGAAAATATAGGGACGCCTGGGTGGCTCAGTCGGTTAAGCGCTTGCCTCTTACTTTTGGCTCAGGTCATGATCTCCCAGTGGGTTTGAGGCCCGCATCAGGCTCTGTGCTGGCAGTGTGGAGCCTGCTTGCGATTCTCTCTCTCCCTCTCTCTCTGCCTCTACCCCACTCGTGCTGTCTTTGTCTCTCTCAAAATAAACAAATAAACTTAAAAAAAAAAAACCAAAATAGAGTGGCTTTAAACATTGAAACGTTGTTTTTAGCAAATAATAAGGATTAGAATTTGAGAGTGTCTTCATATTTACGTGAATTTTCTCCAGATAGCAAATTTATCAAAAAAACAAAAAAACTTTCCTGAGCTTTAATTCATAGAGTAGTTTTTTGCTCAAACCTGTCAGGGGACACTGACCATCATTATGGATGTAGCCCTGTTTTGGGGTCCTTTCAGAATTCATTAGGATGCTAGACCCAGGAAGGGGTTCTTTGGAACTGGGGCTTGAAACTGAAAATACATGTTAGTAAGCACCAAACCTACTTACACTCAAGTATTTTAATATAATTTCTGGATATTCCTAATATGAAAATGTTTTTCACTTAGGCAAAGACAGCCACACAGGATGGAGAATGTTTTACTTAGAAACACACATACCGAATGACTTAAGTGTTTTAATGATTTCATGATAGTACAGTAGAGCAATTATGCAGGACTTGAAGGGTTTGGGAGACCCAATGGGAAGTCCAAGGATGCATGTGCATCATGGTCTCTCAGTTCTGGCACTATGGGTGCAGGGGGCTCAAGAGCTCTGTGCTACAGCGGGCTGTCCTGTGCATGTGGGATATTCAGAGGTGGCTTCTGCACTGGATGCAGTATCATTTCTCTCCATGTTGTGGCAACGGAAACCATCTCTATACATTACCAAATATCTCCTAGGGCACAAAATAATTCGTGGTCAAGAACCATTGATTTAGGGGCGACTGGGTGGCTCAGTTATTTAAGTGTCCAACTTTGGCAGGTCATGACCTCATAGTTCATGGGTTTGAGCCCTGCATCAGGCTCTGTGCTGACAGCTTGGAGCCTGGAGCCTTCTTCGGATTCTGTGTTTCCCTCTATCTCTCTGCCCCACCCCCGCTTGTGCGTTTGCTCGCTCTCTCTCTCTCAAAAGTAAAATAAAAATAAACATTAAAAATTTACAAAAAAACAACCATTGATTTTCAAAATGCTCACATCTATATAATCATTCAGCGAACTGTGACTAAAATTATCCCATAAAAAAAAAAGTAACAGGTTTGTGGGAGAAATTCTCTTTCTCTGAAAGTAGTTAGCCCTAAAAAAACAGTTAATATTTTATTTAAAATAATTTTATATGTAATATACTGTTATTAAAGATATACAAAATAGGGGCACCTGGGGGGCTCAGTCGGTTAGGCATGCAACTCTTGATTTTGGCTCAGGTCATGATCTCATGGTCATGACATTGAGCCCCATGTTGGGCTCCACACTGACAGCACAGAGCCTGCTTGGGATTCTCTGTCTCTCTCTCTTTGTCCCTCCCTTTCTCTAAAAATAAATAAACATTTAAAAATATATATTTAGGGGCGCCTGGGTGGCGCAGTCGGTTGAGCGTCCGACTTCAGCCAGGTCACGATCTCGCGGTCCGTGAGTTTGAGCCCCGCGTCGGGCTCTGGGCTGATGGCTCAGAGCCTGGAGCCTGTTTCCGATTCTGTGTCTCCCTCTCTCTCTGCCCCTCCCCCGTTCATGCTCTGTGTCTCTCTGTCCCAAAAATAAATAAACGTTGAAAAAAAAAATTTTTTTAAAATATATATTTATATATAATAAAAAATATAAATGCATGGAATGTTGATAAAAACAATATAAATGTAATTTTTATTTATATGCATTGGTGGAATTTTTCTATCAAACACATAATTTGTTTATTATGTATCTGTTACAGAGTTCCTTTCTCCAAATTCAGATTTCAATTTTGCTTCAATTTCCAAATGAAGAGTATATATAGTGTTTAGGAAATGCACTTCTAAGGAAAGACATATCTGTTTTAAGGAAGGTATAAGTCAAAGGACTCATTAGTTTACTTAAGTATCAGAGAGAGAAGTTGTCTTAAGGAAGTCTTTATATCTAGTTGAATGGATTTAAATGCAAACTATATAATGTCCCATATGTAAGATGAACCCTCATCCAAAATGAAAGACTTGATAAAGATTCACTGGAAATTTGGCTATGAATATTTTAACATCCTTTTTCTCTACTAATTTTCTCCCCTCTGAGATTGAAATAAATGATACATTAATAGCCCCAAGGCTCAAGTCGATTCGATTCTCTAGTAAAAGACACTTCATTTGTCTTTATGATCATGCTTCCTTTTATAATCCAGTCTCCCTGAACTGGATCTTGTCCTGACCCTCACTTAAGGACAAACTCCATTTCCCAATGTCATTTCATGTCCTACCTTCACTATTTATGACCCCAGCTAGGTACTTTCGCTCTTTTTATAAGGTTGATGTGAGATATTTCAAATAATGGATGTACTAAATGGATGTACTAAAAGCTCAGTATTTTAAGCAGGTTGAATAGGATGTTTGTGGGGTTGATAGAGTCAGGTCAGAAATGAAACTCCCTCTGTCACAGAGGCAGACGGCAGACAGATCTTAAAGCTTAAGCTGCTTCTATGACTGCCTGTACCAGGTCTGACAAAAGGTCCTTAATAAATGCTGTCTCCGTAAGTAGGAAATTTGTTCATGTTGTTTACTTCTGGGTTTATTTCCTAAAACCAGTGGTTAAAGATTAGCCTTTAAGAGCTAAAACTAAAAAAAAAAAAAAAAAAAAAAAAAAGCCACGTATTTACATACAGAAATAGTCAACACATTTTTGTCATTTATCTATCACTCAACAGTAGTTATTCAACTTATTTTTTCCCTTCTACTTTATGATATTAAAAGTCAATCCCATGATGTCTGGCTTTCCCAGAATATACCACAGGGCATGCCCTACAGCGTCTCTCATAGCCCCGTGGAAAGATGAGTAATGAGCACGTATTACGCGAATGAACGGAGCAGATAGTAGCACACAGAAGCCACCCGCTTATGCAAACACAGGTTTTAAAAACCGTACTAGCTTCCCAACCACAGGACATACCTCAGAAATGAGAGCAAGAGGCCAGCTTTCAGATCTTACCGTTTTCCAGCAAATTAATGTTCAGCCTCCATGGGTTTGCTGCGCACAACTGCTGTGTTTCTTGAAATCTCTAAGATTCCTTTCGCCGTTGGAAAATAAATCCATAATATTCTGTTATAATGGTTGTTTCCATAGTCGATGGCTGTTTAGGCACTCCAGAATAAAACATTATAGTATTTTATTTGATCTTTGATACAACGGTTTCTCCATTAAAGTGACCAAATTTATACATGACGTTTTGCAACCTCAGCACAGATTTAAGTGAGTACTTTGCTAGTTTTATATCCTTTTGACTGGAAACAGATTGTTAACTATACTAGGTTTCATAATTCATATGGGGAAATAATATTAAAACTTTTAATTATGTAATAATGCTATTACATAATAAGCTGAGCCTAGACAGAGGTAAAAAATGTCACGGGCAGTCAGTACTAACTTGGAAGGCATTTATCAGGCTAAATATGTGAAGTATGCTTGCATGCATATTATTACAGTTGAGAAAGAAATTAAAATAATTTAAGAGGGAAATTATGCACATTTAATGTAGGCTTCTGTTCAATCCAAGAAGCAGCAGAAACTGAATTCCTTGCAAATCTGGTGCTGCATTGAGTGATAACTTAGATACGCACACAGCACAGAATGTAACGGCCTGACAATACGTTTCGTATTGTCTATGACTGTGGCAACAAGGAGCATAAAACTGAGCCAGATGACCTTATATTGGAGAGGCAAGAGTCAGAAGCAGTGCTATCATTGTTGGGGCCTGAAGCGTTGTGTTGACACACGCAATACCATACCACATGCGGCCGGCCCCGACTTCCATCCTGGCTCTTACAAGTCCTGGTCCACTGACGTCTGCAGTGAACTCTCAGCATGGAAAATGTGGCCGGTGATGCTGACCTGCTTGCATGAACTTCAGGGCACAGGACAGTTCAAGAGTTCTGTCTTTAGCATGTACATTTTCACTGCTATGTAATCTAATCTAATCTAATCTAATGCTTTGTTTTAAAATATTTTATTTTTTTCCAATTATGAAAAGAATAAGACCCTAATTTAATCTGGAATCACAGTGACGTTTGGCCACATCATGTATTTGCTATCATTTAAAGGGGGAAGTTTGAGAAAAACAGGTCTTTTTTGTTTGTTTTGTTTTTAATGTTTATTTATTTATTTTTAAAAAAATTTTTTTCAACGTTTTTTATTTATTTTTGGGACAGAGAGAGACAGAGCATGAACGGGGGAGGGGCAGAGAGAGAGGGAGACACAGAATCGGAAACAGGCTCCAGGCTCCGAGCCATCAGCCCAGAGCCTGACGCGGGGCTCGAACTCATGGACCATGAGATCGTGACCTGGCTGAAGTCGGACGCTTAACTGACTGCGCCACCCAGGCGCCCCTATTTATTTATTTTTGAAGAGTGCGAGTGCAGGAGGGACAGAGAGAGAGAATCCCAAGCAGCCTCCACTCTGTCAGCACAGAGCCTGAGGCGGGGCTGGAAGTCACAAACCGTGAGATCATGCCCTGAGCCGAAATCAAGACTCAGAGGCTTAACTGACTGCCGCCCGCCCCCCCACCAGGTGCCCCGAGAAAAAGTTTTCTGATTTAAGAAGGGACTCTCTCCCCCATTCACTGATAAACTATTAGAAACGTTTTCCTTAGCACACAGTATACACATGTGCCGTGCTCACTAATTTCACCCATCCTGAAAAAGGGCTTACATTCAGCCTTGCAAGTCATTTTGCCCACGATATCACTTTGGGTGTAATATGTCAGGAATATGGGTACTGGGGTCAAACAGGCCTGGGTACAATCAGCACCACCTCTGCTTAACGTAATACTTTACGAGGGTTCCTTCACTTTTCTCGTCTTCAGATTCTTCCTCGTTAAAACGGGGACCATTAATCCTACTTCTGGCTTTGATGTAAGAATCAAATGAGACTTTACGTGAAGCACTCACCACACTACCTCAATAAATGGCAGTGATTATTAGTATATTATATTGTCACTATCATTATTACTGTAATTATATATTTTATAGGACAATATTTTTAAAATACAGGATAGAGAAATATGACATGCTTTAAGTTTTTTAAGTTTATTTACTTAATTTTAGAGAGAGAGAAAGAGTATGATAGGGGAAAGGGCAGAGAGAGGGAGAGAGAGAATCCTAAGGGTCCATGCTGTCAGCACAGAGCCCAGTGTGGGCTCTCACCAACAACCATGAGATCATGACCTGAGCGGAAATCAGGAATCAGACACTCATCTAACTAAGCCACAGGCACCACATGTTCTTAAAACTTGATAAAACCTTTTTATTCTATCCCTACTTCCCCTAAATTAACATAGAAATATGTGAAATTTTGAAAGTAACATCCCAAATCCCACTTGGTATTTGCAGTTAGGTCCATGGGCATTAGGACTAGAGGCCCTATCCAAGAGCAGATTTTGTCTAGAAAATAGAAGAGGCATTTCAAGGCTGTCTGGACTCCGAGGATGGAGACCAGGGCCGTGTGCAGATGAATGATGGATTCTGAATCAAATCGATATGGGCTCTAATCAAATAGATATGATGAAATAGGAAGCCAATATGAACATACATTAGAAGAAATTTCATAATGGCATTCTGGCCAGTGAACCGTGGAAAACCAGATTCTGTCTCTGATCCATCATCGTTTCCCACACAGCTCCCGAGAGAGTATGTGCATAGAACCGCAGCAGGGGAAGCATGGCACCTCTCTGTCCTTGCCGGGACTTTGACCTCAAGGACCAGTAGTTCCGTCTAGTGGACCAAACTGGATTATATTCTTTTATCCACCCTTAGTTAGATTCTTTAATCCACCCAGGACCTGTGACCCCTGGTCATACTGTATCTCCAAACATACAGGAAGGAGCAAGGAGGGAGAGAGAGTGGCTGGAGGGAAGGCTGGAGAGAGAGAGGGAGAGAGAGAGAGAGAGGGAATGAGAATATTTGCCCCCATACCTTGATGGTAGCTGTCTTCAGGTGGAGACTGAAGGTTTTCTCAAATCAAGGAAAGAATCTGGGCACCACTCTTTCTGTGCATAGGGTGTCTCTAATTTTTAAATTTTGTTGAGGTTATTAAAATTATATTTTTATTTGAGGGGGAGTATTAAGGTGGGTTTATGTGCATATGTGTGTAAGTGTGGGAAGGAGGGAGAGAGGAACTATTAAGTGTTTAGTCTTCTCTGTAGAATGGGCTCCACTCGTTGGCTAAAGATGCCACGAATGGGGCGAGAGAATAGAGGAATACATATAATACGTGTCAGTTTTTGAAATTATTTAAAATTCCCAACCTTGGATACCTAGAGACCACGAGGGTCTTCACATTTTACAATATCTCCTCCTTGGTGGTGTACCATTTTGCCCTGGATTGTGACTCAGTCCCTTGAAGCAATGGGGGGAATTGAGCAAGAGTTCTTCTAAGGTGGCTGGGAGCCCCTTGAAGGTAAGTCTGTGTTGTTATCTGTTTATTAGCTAGAGACTGTGGAAGCATTTTAGCCTCGTTCATGGAAGACCAGACGCACCGCCACACACACCCTGAAAATATAGCACAGCATAAATTCATTATAAATTTAGTAATGACATCTATTCCAAGGCATCTATTACAAGACTTGCACTTGGCAGGTACTTGGCAATGATACCTTTTTATAATTTACACTTTGCCGTTACACTGACTCTTTCTGCATGTTTTCTTTCTTTTTTTAAATGTTTGTATTTATTTTTGAGAGACCGAGCAGGGGAGGGGCAGAGAGAGAGGGAGACACAGAAACCGAAGCAGGCTCCAGGCTCTGAGCTGTCAGCGTAGAGCCCGACATGGGGCTCGAACCCACTAACTGTGAGATCATGACCTGAGCTGAAGGTGGATGCCCAGCTGACTGAGCCACCCAGGCGCCCCTCTTTATGCATGTTTTCAATCTGAGAACGTGTTGAAGGATGGCAGATAAATGTACCATGGCACACACTTCTAGAACAGAGACCAAAACAAAAAAAAAAAAAAAAAAATCGCCGTAAAAGTTCCTGTTACAAAGACCTTATTTGGCTGTTGTCTAAAATATCTGACTAGAAGTTCCATTGCACAGTCCTTTGACATCATTTGTCTGTTTTTACGAGATATGTCAACTGAACACCGCACCATCCTTCATACTTATGATGGAAGATCATGAGATAACCTCAGCTGTTTTGGAAAACCATTTTCTCCACTAATTAATGTTAATGTATGGTACAGTTTCATTTCCAGGAATCTATTGTAAAAATAAAACGTGGAATTCTTATATAAATGCATAGCTATATATCATGTGAAAATTCTCAAAGGTCAGAGGATGTTAATCATATCTTAATTTTTACCATTAGTCTTTATGGTAATGTCATCCAGGGAATTGCCTCAGATGTCAGAAAATAACTAGTTCTTTTTCTTTTCTTCTCTTCTCTTCTCTTCTCTTCTCTTCTCTTCTCTTCTCTTTTCTTTTCTTTCCATTTAATTTAATTTAATTTAATTTAATTTAATTTAATTTAATTTAAGGTAGGCTTCATGCTCAGCACAGAGCCCAATGTGGGGCTTAAACTCACAACCCTTAGATCAAGACGAGCTGACATCAAGAGCTGGTTGGTTGCTTAACCGACTGAGCCACCCAGGTGCCCCAACAACCGACTATTTCTAAAGGAATTCTTACTACCTCCAGTGTTTCTTAAATTCTCCATATTCAAAGGAATTTGTTTCAGGTCAGAAAACCAAAATAATAGTAGCTTACATGTAATATAGTGTTCTCAGTAAAAGGAAAAATGGCTCCACAATGTCTCAAAGGCTCCTACTTCTGTCTTGCTACCTTTTTCTTTAGGATAGATGCTAGAAATCCATCTATCATATTCCCAATTGACAATTTGTTTTACCATTATAAGAGAATGTTTGCAATAAAGAGACTTATAGACTCTTTTTGAGATTTTCTATTTAGGATAAAGTCTCGAACTATAATTATTAGGTTAAATATTTGGGTCCCATAGTAAATAAAAGTATTTTTCATTTACTTTTAACATTTTTGAGAGTTAGTAACACATTTAATCACTGGCATTCAGACAGGGAGATGAAAATTAATTATTGCTGTACTCTGAATTAATTTAATTATTAGTGAGTTTTGCGAGAGAAACTACCTTAATTCTACCAGATTGTATGTAAGGATCCTGTATAATATAATTCTTGCAACCCCACCACATCGTTAATGTGAGGGTACTTCATACTTGTTCTGGTCCTACTACATTAAAATTTACTAATATCAAATTTCTCAACACAAATGAAGGCAAAATAGTTTTGAGTTCCCCACTTATATAAAATATTTGAGAGATTAGTGAATTTATGAGACTGTATTGAAGAAATATAAACAACAACAAACATTTATTGAGAGTCCTTGTGAAAATCATTATACGGTTACTCCAACAATTTGAAATCTAAATCAAAACATTACATCTCCCTAAAAAAGCAAATAGTACAATACAATGTGCGGAGAATGAATATAATTAACAGGAAATACTACAGGTATGTTAAAAAACAGAGCACTCCCAGAATAACCAAAGACAACTTCATTGGTACTTGAAGAATCAAATTTAAAATGCTCTCAAGTATTGGCTAAAAATTCTCCCTTTTTTCTGCCCCCAGGACTCATTTGCTACATAGGGATTATGAAAGGGAGTGCCAGAAAATCATTCATTTTATCCCTTATATTTTTTCTCATATTATGGATGAAAATCTCTTCCTTGACACTTTTATGGGATTTTATATTATGAACACAAATGTCTTCATGGTACTGTTTAAAATGCTATTCAAATTCTAGGTACTATTATAGTCTAAACAAAAGAACTTTACTGAGAAGCTCTGTATCAAGCATAGTGGTTTCATTAAATCTCATTACCTTATAACATTTTATACCTATTCTGCTTTTCTCTCTCACAACCAAAACCGGCATTCTATCAAAGTTACCTGTCTGTAAAAGAACTAGTAAACCCACAAAGTGACGACACATTAAAAAATAAATAAATAAATAAATAAATAAATAAATAAATAAATAAATAAATAAATAAATAAAAGACTTTCAGATAAGTCTTTCTATGTTAACAGAAAGTTTTAAAGTGTGCCTGTGCTGACATAGAATTTCAACAGTACCCTAAAAATTTAAAGCAATGGCACCTTTGGTGGCTCAATCCATTGAGCATTTGGCTCTTTTTTTGTTTTTGTTTTTTAAGATTTATTTATTTTTGAGAGAGCACAGCAGGGAAGGGGCAGAGAGAGATGGGGACAGAAGATCCAAAGTGGGCTCTACACCATCAGCGCAGAGCCTGATGTCCCGAACTCAGGAGCCATGAAATCATGACCTGAGCCGAAGTTGGACCCTCAACAGGCTGAGCCACCCAGGTGTCCTGAAGCATCTGGCTCTTTATTTCAGCTCAGGTCATGATCTCATGGTTCATGAGATTGAGCCCCACGTCAGCCTCCGTGATGACAGCACAGAGCCTGCCTGGGATTCTCTCTCTCCTGCTCTCTCTCTGTCCCTCCCCTGCTTGTGCACTCTCTCACACCCACCCCCCTCTCTCAAAAATAAATACACTTTTAAAAAAATCTTAAAAAATTAAAACAATAATGTGTGAATCATGTCATGCGTTTTAGATTTTAGTATGGCTCATTAGTTTTTTAAACTCTAGAATTAATGAGATTTCTCCACAATTTAACACTATTACTATTTATTATAACAATTAAAGCATTAACCTAAAAATAGTTTTCAAATTTACTTAAGAAAACTCATTTTATTGTGAAGACCATGAGCATTTCCATTTCCATGGTTTGTTTGTTTTGTTTTTTGTTTTTGCTTTGGTATTAGCTTAAGCACATCGTGATCTTGTAGAAAGTTTTAGCTACTAATTTTAAAGCATGCAGTGTGTGACAAACACATTGAAGGCCTGATAGTCTCCTCAGGAAAGAATATTGACTGTGAAAACAAAGGCAACCATGCAGTTGATGAAAATACTTCAATACATCCAGCAGTGAGTGTTGACATAATTAGAAAGTATAAATCGTTTGTAATCCGTTGTTAGTAATAAATGCAGAAAAAAATAAATCAGATACCCTCATACCGACGCCATGTGATGATCGCATCGATTTTCATCCAGCAGAACCATGGACAAGAGCCCGAGAGTCAGGCAGAGTGAATTACACAAAGTAAGAAATATTACTCTCCGAAGCGGGGCTCCCATCTACCATCAAAGCTGACAGGGACATCCGTCTAGAAAAAATCAGAAGAGATCAGGATGAGTCAGCCTCCTTGACTGTATTTTAAATAAAGTGATTTCAGATTGCCTCCCAAAGGTGACATTAGAAGATAGTAAGGGTTTATTTTAGAAACAGAGAAACTGGACTAAATTACAATAAAAATCGATTATATTCTGTTAGAGCTAAGTCTTACAGGTGTGAGGGTATCATATTTGAGCTTTAAGCATTTTTAGATATTATTCTAAACGTCACCACTAAATTTTGCCCTTGTGAACAGACCCACCTTACCTTGTGAAATATTTTTGTATTTTAAAGTCTGTGTGTGTTATATGTTACTGGTGTTATGTTATAGGCGTTGCCATTTATCAGATGCCCATTTTGTGTCACGCTCTTACACTTACGTGCCACACTGGAAAATGTTCAGGATGTGAACTGTTGAAAGATGGGGCGCCTGGGTGGCTCAGTCAGTTAAGCGTCCAACTCTTGATCTTGGCTCAGGTCATGGGCTCACCGTTCATGGGTTCAAGCCCTGCTTTGGGCTCTGCGCTCACATCTGGGAGCCTGCTTGGGATTCATTCATTCCCTCCCTCCCTCTCCCCCTCTCTCTCTCTCTCCCTCTCTCTCTCTCCCTCCCTCCCTCCCTCCCTCCCTCCCAAAATAAACAAATAAACTTAAAAAAAGAAAGATATACTGAAGCATAATAAAAATTTTAGAGTTTATTTGAACAAAAATGGATGTGAATCAGGCAATGCCACAGCAGAAGTGGTTAGGAGCTGGGGAGAGACTTTTATAGAGAAAAGGCGGAAGCAAAGCAAGGACATTACTGATTGGCTGTAACTTAAAGCCGAGTTGGCTAGTTGTGCTTGGTCGCCACAAAGTTTTACTTCTGTGACCCTGAAGCATTGATAGGATTAGACTTTGTTAGGGTATGTCGGCCGCTACAACATTACTGCCACCTCTGTCTAATGGCCTCCATGTTTAATTGTTTCACAGTATCTCTATCCCCACTTAACAGGGATAGGCAGATGCTGAGGCTTAGAAACATTCCATACTGCTAAGTCATCCTGGTAGTAAGTGGCAGAGTCATTACTTGTCAAAGTGGAAATGTCTATGTTTCCAAGCAATACAAAGACAGCTAATGACTTGGCTCAAGTCACCACCAAAGTGACTGACAGGCAGGATTAGAATTCTGGGGTTTTGTCGTAGGTTCAACGTGCAGAGCCAAGACTCGATGATCTGAAAGGTTTGTGTAGCAATAGATCATTTTTGACAGTGGGACAGGAACGCTTAAGCAGATGGGCATATCCATTCTAAAAGTATTCCCACGTGGAACTTGAAATATCAGTTTCAAAATAAAATTTTAAAAATTTGTGTTTGCATGTCTGTATGTGTGTGCACATGCATACGTGTGCAGTGTCTTCATGGGATCATAGGTTTAAACCCAGTGTATCTATCTTTAGGAAAACCTCTCTCAAGAGAATGAATTTGAGCTCTGTGTGTGGGAAAGTTCACCAGATTGGAAACAGACAAGAAGAAACCAATGCTTTCTACTCCTAAGGCCTGTCACTGTTTCATCTACCACTTACTGGGGGAGTAAAGGGTACCATTAAACTTCACCATCCATCCGTCACTAGCCTTGGAATGGATTGATTAAAGTTGGGGCAGTGTGAAATTGCTACACATCCATCTGACTATGGATTTATGTTGGAAGAATTGAAAAAGTAAGAAAGCTTATTATAGAATATGACCTGGTTGATATGATTTCTAGGCATGGAGATTACTTTAGCCATAGAGATAATCATAAAAAATTAGATGACTTTTATGTGGTCCCAGAAGTATCAGAAAAATTCCATTAGGGTCCACCAAAGATGTTGATAGACATGTAAATAACTTCTACAAAATAAAATGAGGTGAAATATGATGCTGAAAACTAGCGAGAGGTTAATTTAACAAGAGAAAAAAGTTGAGGGAAACAAACAAAGCCTATAATTGCTCATAAGATAGTCCGTAAAGTCAGTTACAATATGAAATTTTGATAACATTAAATCTCCAGAAAGCTATCACCTCCCTTAGTGATGTACAATGTCATTTGCTATACCCCAGGGGAGAAAGCTTTCCCAAGGCACCAGAAAAGATATATTAAGTTGCTCACGTCAGAATTGATGTGCTCTTAGTATAAAGTCGACGTAGATGGTGTTAAAAGCCAGATAAGAAGCAAACAAAACATTCTTTTTTTTTTTTTTTCAACGTTTATTTATTTTTGGGATAGAGAGAGACAGAGCATGAACGGGGGAGGGGCAGAGAGAGAGGGAGACACAGAATCGGAAACAGGCTCCAGGCTCTGAGCCATCAGCCCAGAGCCTGACGCGGGGCTCGAACTCACGGACCACGAGATCGTGACCTGGCTGAAGTCGGACGCTTAACCGACTGCGCCACCCAGGTGCCCCATCAAACAAAACATTCTTAAAACACACAAATAACAGGTGGTGAGTCTGAACCCAATCCCAAGAGGAAGTTCCTTGGGATTTCCTTCCAGAGAGAGGGGAAGAGCTAGCTCCATTCCCAATTTTGGTGTGCTGTGGGAGGAATACAGTTATGGCCCCAAACCCCCATACATGTAGACAGATCTGTCACTCTGGAAAAACTGACCACCATGAAACAAACAAACAAACAAACCAAACAAAAACCTCTAGATGTTGTTTAGAGCCATTTACTCTCATTTTTCTGTTTCACTCCTTAAGGAACCATATTTTCCCTCTTCCTACCTTTTCTAATGTCAGTGATTTTTTGACTGCAATCTCCATTTCTTTCTCCTCCTCTCGGTAAATAAGCCACTCAGTGGAATGGAGAAAAAAAATCAAGCTATTATTGGGTATGGTTGTCACAAGGGCACAAAGGGAACGTCACAGTAGCACATGGTTCTAATGCTTCCCTGGGGGCACATAGGTGTTCCTGTGGAATCACACTTCAGTTTAATTTATACCCGGTACAGAGCTGGCTTTTCTTTAAGATAAAGGTAGATGTGCCTGTCTTTCTAAAACTAATATTTTATGGAATTTTACATACTTGAAAGAAAAAATAGTCAAGGAAAATAAACAACAGATTCATCGATAATCAAATTAGTTAATATTTTAATGTGAATGACAGAATTAAAGACATGACTAAAGTAGTACAAAGAAGACTAAATTCATGTAAAATTCTCGTAGGAATTATAATAGAGAAATATTGTTACCCTATATTTTTATTTCACATTCTGTGATTAAAATATAAATAAATTAAATCAGTATATGACCTTAAATGTCTCTATAAGAGGAGCCACAACTAAATGAAGCCACAACTTAAATGAAGACACAAGATAAAAGAAAAATAAAATGCTCATTAAATAAATCAAAAGGTAAAATGATAACAATACTGTTTGCTTACTTATAATAACAATATTTATCTGCTGTTCTATATTTTACTGAAATTCTTGTACTCATCTATCACTCTTGGAACTGTAAATAGTAATTCTTCTGGGGAGTCATTAATAACATAAAGTATAAACTGTTTAGCAGTTGGGAAATATGGGAAAAACTGCTAATCTTCCTGATTATTCAGTTATCGATATGAACATTTATTGTGAGGGGAACACCTAAAATAAAAGAAAAACTTTATTCATAACTGTGTTTATGGTACTATGACTTACAAGATAAACGTGAACGTCAAACAATAAAGACAAGAGCTTATTAACATGATGGAATTCTCCTCAGCCTCTCAGCTACTAAACTTGTTAGGGATGTAGCCAGCAGCCTCCTCAATTATGTCTTTGGTGGGAGCCAAGCCAGGAACTCCCTCCACCACGTGCAAATCTTTGCAGAGGCCACAGGGCATAGATTGTAACAAACACCACAGCAGAAAATGTCTGAACTATTTTCTTATCTCATTCCCACTTCAGCTCCCTCAATTCTCTCTGCCCTCCTCCCCTCTGATCTTCATTGCACCCAGCTATTCACTGCTCTTTTCTGCTGCTGGTATCTCACACACCTCCCAATCCAGTCGCCTATAAATCACCGCAATCAGAAGCACGGAAGACTATCCATGCAGACGCCAAAAAGAGTAGGGATTCTCAGTATTTACCTTTTAATATTTTTATTTCCATGACATGGTTGTGAATAATCTTTTGTAAACCCAAAAACCCAGCTAACAACTTACAAGTATGTTATGGTCCTGCACCTTTACAGAGGAATAAGTTAAAAGCATTGTTTCACTTCTAGCATTAAAACCAAAACAATAGGGGCACCTGTGTGCTCGCACAGTTGGGCGAGCAGCTGACTCTTGATTTCGGCTCAGGTCATGATCACAGGATCATAGGATTGAGCCGGGTGTAGGGCTCCTCACTGAGTGTGGATCCCTCTGAAGATTCTCGCTCTCTCTCTCTCTGCCCCCTTCCCTGTGCGTGCACACATTCTCTCTCTCTAAAAGAATAATAAGAAAAAATTAAAATGCTAAAAGAATAATACGCAAAGGAAAGTAGATAATATGTATAAACTTTCACAGAATATCAAGATGTATTGTTTTCAAAACAAGAAGAATAATAAATGGAACAAACGATTTTCTTCCTCTTGTATTAAGATGCAAAATCTACAAATCTAAGGTTATGATGTCAATGTTTCTACAAATGGTCTTGTAAAAAAGTGGCAGTTTGTAAATACTATAAATAAATTATGTTCTTAATTGCATATATGGAAAAAAATTAAATATATAAAAATAAAGTATTTTAAAAAGTGGAAGAAAAAAAGAGAATAAGACTGATTTAGGGAGGGGAAAACCTCTTAACATGAAAGGACTTGCCAGTGTAAACCAGGAAGATAACTAATATCAACATAACTATTAAAGCAAATATAAGACTGAGAAATTTCTTTGGACCAATATCACAGGTAATGGCTACACATGTGAAAACTCATATAGATTAATAAGAAACACCCTACCACCCATCACATAAACAGACAATTCTTAGGGAAAAAATGCAAATTATTGCATATTTTCCCTAATTCTTACAGACAATTCTTAGGGGAAAAAATGCAGTATAAACTATATATGTGTGTGTGTGTGTGTGTGTGTGTGTATGTGTGTGTGTGTGTGTGTGTGTATTTAATTGTTCATTCTTATGAATTAAAAAAGTATTTAAAATATGTTGCCGATTGCCTAGTATAGTTGTGACCATAATAAATAAATATAATTCAATAATGAATAATAGATATTCTACATGTTTTTGAGATATTAATATTAGAAACATTATGCAGCCAGTTTTAATGACTGCACTTTAGATGTTTCTCACACACAGAAGCATTGACATGAATGCAGTATTTAGACCGACAGTGTTAACAGTTAACACACATCTGGATCAAGAACAAGAATATCCTCAAATTCCTGTAGAGATTTTTCCTAAAACAAACTTCTCAGAACTCACATCGAGCTTAAATTTTAAGATTAGACTGTTTTCTTCTCAAATAAACATGAAACATAATATTTTAATCCAGCTGCATCGATAGTTAACCAACAACTACATGATATATAAAATCTTTGATGATCTTTGTAAATCCCCTCAACCTGCTGTGTGTGTTATGTTAGATTTATCAGATTATTAAAGTGATACTTCAGCTAATTTATCTCTTTGCACCTCATACTACTTTAATTAAACACGACTTACTCGCATCCAGACGCAGCCCTAAGCCTATCTCCTGGCTGCACCTGATACCTGCACAGAGTATTCGTGTGAAAGTGTTCACATAGCAAACTACATTCTGCCTGTCGACAAGAGTCACAGAGATGTATAGAGAACAGCATAGCCCAGGAAAGCCAAGCACTAAGATGCCTACCCAAGATTGCTAATGTCTCTCTGCTGTGATCTGGTCACCCTGCTCTGTGCACACAGAGAAAAACTCTCGTCTTTTAAGGTTTTCCTGAATGGTCTAAATTTTGTGTTCCAAGTCAACTTCTGAGTCATGAGAGTCTAAGTCAGGAGAAGATATGGTGGAGAATAGGGCCCTCAGTTGATTTAGATACAGCTCAGGAAATGAGAATTACCTTAAACTTGATAATGGCTGATGCATAAAACTATGTAGACAGAAATATGGGCCATGTTTTTCCCACAGAGGAGAGAAGTAAGTAAGATCCATTCTGAAGGCAAGCAATTCGAGTGTTCCTATATAAACGCTAACAAGGGACTCAGGGAAGAAGCTGCAAGAACAATACCAAAGAAATAAAGTAATATTATAAACTTATATTAAAACATGAGGATTACAAGAGCTTGTCCCTTTAAGATGACTTGAGACTAACTCTTCAACTGCTATTGTTTTGTTAACTCATTTGTTTTTTTTACAGTGTCTATTAACAAGTAAAAATTGGAAAAAGGCATGTAGCTGTTTGAGGAATACCAATCCAAATGATTTGAATTGGGAAATTGTGAAACAAACGTGTGGATCCAGAGAAAATCATGTTTAAAAATGATATTAACAGCAGAGCAAAGTGCACTAAATTCGATGACTCAGTTTGGTAGAACAAAATGAAGGACTTCATTAAAAACAGATCTAGGAGGGAAAACAGCTGTCCCCGTGTGCCATGCATATCAGGGCACCCCTGTGGATCCACACGACCTTTCTCTGTTTTCTTTCTGTAAAATAGAGACTTTCATGGTGCTTCTGCCGTTTTTCCATGGGCTCCATTGGTGTCCAGATGCTCAGGTCTCCCTGGGGCAGCAGGCCATCCAGCCCAGAGCCCTCTCCCCATGTGAGCTGTGCTGCTGTGTGTCTTCTTACAGGATGTCCCTGACACATGTTTGACTGGCATCCCCACGGTGGACTCCTTGTCTCCCCTCAAATTGTTTTTTAGCTCTCTGAAGTCCTAAGAGGTCATCTGTTGCCTTCCAACCACCCACACCTCCCTTGCACCTGCTAGGGTCCTGTGGGCAACTTCTCTCCTAGAAGCATATTCTCATGCACTAGGGGTTGACAGCTTAGCAGTGAATAAGCAGTGTGTGTGTGTGTGTGTGTGTGTGTGTGTGTACACACATACATGTGTGTATATATATGTGTATATACACACATATGTGTATATATATGCATACATACATATGTGTATATGTGTGTGTGTGTGTGTATATATATATATGTATATATGAATGATTTGGGATTTTGTTAAGATTAACTTATGGTTATTTCTATTCCTACTTTTTATCCTGAAAAAAAAAATGCTTTCCATATTCTCACCTTGTTTTATGCAGGAATTTTTGTATCTTTAACTATTTCTCCTTGACTTTGAGAAGTTCACTGTTTGAGAGTGTGTGTGTGTGTGTGTGTGTGTGTGTGTGTGTGTATGTGTGTGTTTTTTTTCTTTTTTTTTTTTTTTTTTTTTAAGAGAGAGAGCACAAGTGGGGAAGGGAAGAGAGAGAGAGAATGAATATGAATCCCAAGCAGGTCCCATGCTATCAGCACAGACCCCAATGTGGGTCTCGATCCCACAACCCTGGGATCATGACCTGAGTGGAAATCTAAAGTCAGACACTCAACTGACTGAGCCACATGGGTGCCCCCATGTGTGTGTTTTCTAACATATCTGTAATCACAGATTAACATCTTTCTACATTGTATGAAAGGAAAACTTCTTCACTCCATGGTCCTCCCTAAATGAAATTCTCCAAACTCAGTCTAATTGAACACAAACAACACCTCTTTAAATTCAATGCAGTCTATCCCTGTTAAAGACCTAATTGCTTCACAATGTGATTTTAGGTTGATTACAGTATTTATCCTACATACAACTGAATTCTCTTTTCCCTTCCTTTTTTGTCAGATTTTACTTATGTCTTCAATGCTCTCTTTGAACTCTATTTTCCAATTGTTTCTGTTTGTTCCTCCAAACATTAACTGCTTCTATACAGTTTACATTACTTCATTTACATAATAATTTCTCAGCTATTTCAGGTGGTATAAATCCTGTTCATCTCAGCTTATTTTCTAAAGTTTGTTTCTTTTCGCTCTTGCCCTATTTATGAAATTTTTCAAACACATCTGATTTGAGACAAAAGAGTTGTCCACGATTGTCAGTTGTCAACCGAAATCAGTGCCACTGCCTTCTGTGTTCCCCACTTCACCAAGATGAAAAGCCATAATTATATTTTCCAAGACCCTTTGATTGTATGGCTGTGGTCTTGAGTTTGTCAATGAGAGGTGCTTTGTCGAGTATGGAGGATGCAGGAGAGGGTAAAGCTGTGGTTTTGTAGAGGTGTTCTCTTTGCTAGAGATCTAGAATTCTCTAGATTCTGGTTCTGTAGGATATTATTTCAATCACCTTTCTCCCTGTGCCCTGAAGTGTATTTAACATATCCTTTCCCCCAATATATTTGTCCTCATGGGATATTTCTTCTCCTTTGATAAAGGGAATCCTTCCCTTTATTGATTTTGTGGGAATTCATCTTCCCCATTTCCCATTTTATTCTGGTCTACCTGTGCTCATCGTGCTGTAGTATGGTATGGTTAGCCAACACTTTTTAAAATAACTTCCATGTTACTGTATGTAATATTTAGATAAAGAAGAGAGAAGCTTCTAACTTGTTACAAGAAGCTTCTAACTTCTAACTTGATACTTGTTAGTGAAGAGAGTACAATTATGATATTATACACTAACGTAATCAAAAGAGCAGAGAGGGGAGGAGTAGATTAGTCTCTTAGGAACAGGGAAACTTCGGAGAGAAAGTGAGATCTGAAGATCTGCACACAGCAAGTAGAGGACCTCTAGCGGTGTAGCCACGTTGCCCGTGAGCATGAGATGAAACAGTGTTTCTACCAAAGTCGGGAAATCATACATTTCTGTAGTGCCATGTGGTTGGTGTGCTGAAGCTGAGCCATGAGGCATCGATGCAAACTTGTCTCCCAGTTACGTTTGGATACAGCTTTGGAGCTGGAAAGAAATTTTGAATAAGAAACGATGGCATTGGGGTGCCTGGGTGGTTCAGTCAGTGAAGCATCCGACTCTTGGTTTCGGCTCAGGTCATGATCTCACGGTTCAGGAGATCAAGTCCCGTGTCTCTCTCTCTCTCTCTCAATCTGCCCCTCCCCTCATGATCGTGCTCTGTCTCTCGCTCTCTCTCTCTCTCTCAAAATAAAAAATAAAAAATAAATGATGGTGTTTATCCAGAGAAATTATGACTGCTGGACTATTTCTGACTATTTGAAAAGGGAAGAGCTCCTATCTCTATGTGTGTAAATATATTAGAAGGTGAGGGCTTGGTTTATTCATGGTAGACCTCTGTCTTCATACTGCTCACATTACTTGTCGTAACTTTACCATGAAATTCACATAGTTTATATTTTCATCTGGGCTTGTAATGGCATTTGCATATAACTAAAGACACATCTGATGCCTTCTCTCTAAACAAGTTGCTTCTTTGGTTCTTTTTGCCTAAATTCTAAAGCTTTCTCCAGGGCAATCCAGAATAAGTGTCGATTTAATTTGGCTTCTTCTGGAACACTGATTTCTAAAACAAAGCCTCTTCCAATTAAATTCAGTGGCATTTGTATACAAAACATTTTCCTGGGGCATTGGTTTCCTGTTATGGATCTGGGCTCTGTACCCGCCAGTTGAAATACATTAATTACAGAGGCAGAGGCCAACCTCTCCAGACCCACCAAGGTGTTCCAAGCCACTCTCGCTCAGCACAGGGGACTGATTTGTATCATACCTTCTCACACAGAAAAATTTAATCTGTAAAGAATCTCATAATATCAGCATAGTAGAATAAAAGTACATGTACACACACATTTTATACACACACACACATATAAAGACAGTCAATGTCTTAAAGAATAGTTTTCTTTTAAGAGTATTAAAGGAAATATCTGTGTGCCATTTTTTTTTTTAATTTGGTTATTGAGGGACAGAACTTGCTTGGTGAGTTAAGCCCAAGTTTGGTTTGGGTAGGTTTAATTCAATTCTAGCTTTTATTTTAATCATATAATAATGAACCCCTGATTTACCCCTGCATTACTCTGTGTGCATACAAAGTAATCATGGTTCCAGTTTTGTTAAAATTGGGAAACCAATGTAACAAACACAGACCTATTGAAAATGAAGTCAGTAACTAAGTAGGCTCCACCCCCACCAGCACCCAGGCTTCTGCTTGGCCTGACCCAAACAATAGTGTTACAGAAACACTAATTCAAGAGGATTCATGCACCCCTATGTTTATATTGGCATTATCTACAATAGCCAAATTATGGAAGCAGCCCAAGTGTTCAATGATTAACGAATGGATAAAGAAGATGTGAGATAGGTGATAGATAGACAATGAAATATTTTCAGCCATAAAAAAGAATGAAATTTTGCCTTTTGCAAGATTTCATTTTGCTCAGTGAAATAAGTCAGTCAGAGAAAGACAAATATCATATGATTTCACTCATATGTGGTTTAAAAAACAAATGAGCAAAGGAAATGAAAAGAAAGAGAGAGAAACAAACCAAGAAACGGACTCTTAACTGCAGAAAACACACTGATGGTCACCAGAGGGGAGGTGGGTGGAGGGACGGGTGAAATAGGTGATGGGGATGAGGAGTGCACCTGTTGTGATGAGCGCCGGGTGAGGTATGGAAGTGTTGAATCACTATATTATACACCTGAGACTAATGTTACACCATATATTAACTATACTGGCATTAAAATTAAAACTCAATACCGGGATGCCTAGCCTAGCTGGCTCAGTTGGTAAAGCATGCGACTCTTTCTTTTTGTTATTTCAAGTTTATTTATTTATTTGTGAGAGACAGAGAGAGTGAGCGGGGGAGGGGCAAAGATAGAGGGAGAGAGAATCCCAAGCAGGCTCCGCACTGTCAGCACAGAGCCTGATGTGGCGCTAGAACTCATAAACTCATGACCCTAGCTGAAACCAAGAGTCAGACACTTAATCGACTAAGCGACCCAGGTGCCCCAAGCATACAGCTCTTGATCTCAGGGTCATGAGTTCAAGCCCCACATTGAGGGTAGAGTTTTCTTTAAAAATAATAATAATATTATTATTAAAAAAAAAAAAAACAATCATGGTATCCATGAAAAAGGTCAAAGATGTTTTTGCCAAAATTATTTATTTTGGTTACATTATAAAACAGGTCTGTTACTGTGTAAGCTGTTTCTAGCTGCACAGGCAGACTTTTCTTTGAATGCTGTCCTATAAATGTAGAGCTCACTCCAGCCTCACCCCTTGTGCACACGTACAAACTTCACAGTGTCTCAACACCTCACGAGGATGAGAAAACATGTAATTACAGAAGTGGAGGCAGAAAAGTAAGAAATCTAAGATGTAAACTATAAGAGAGAAGAAATCGTGTATGTGTCTGTATAGAGACAGGACAGGCATTGCATCATTTTGATCAGTAAAGAGGGTAGTTCATAGAACGGTCTCTCCGATTCCAAGCTTCTGTACTTACAATACCTTCTACCCCTGATGTCAGATGAAACAATGGATTATGAATGGGGGGGTGTGTTTTACACTCGGATCCTCCTCTTCCTGTAAACACAATAATACCACTTGAAATAGCATACTTTCCAGACACTTTCATGTAATTGGTTTTGTACTTGCTCTGTGCTTATCACAAGGTTACATCGTGCAGAAGACTAATATATTAAAGGAACTGGTTATATTTTTCACAGATAAGAGGAAAGTGATTAAAAGTACATAAAATGTGGCATCAAATAAAAATATAAAAATTAACCATTTACAATAGAATTTTGGCCCATGGTGTGAACAGATAATTCACAAAATAATAGATAAAATAAAAATGTGACAAATAAAACCCAGTGATAGTGAAACCTCGTGAAATAATATGTTAAGTTAGATCCCTGGTAAAATAAAAACTAGTAAGCTTTCCAAGGGTCATTTTCCTTTCTTCTTTCTTTCTTTCTTTCTTTCTTTCTTTCTTTCTTTCTTTCTTTCTCTCTCTCTCTCTCTCTCTCTCTCTCTCTTTCTTTCTTTCTTTTTATTTTTTCTGCAATACACAACACAGGTGTTTATATTAGTCATGTTCACATTCTTGGGTCTGGTGATTCTCAGGACATAATCTTAGGAAATTAACTGGACAGGCACTCAAAGATGTATTTGACCAGCTTGAGTGCTGTACCATTATTTGTAATAGAAAAACACTTAAAAAATTTTTTTAGTGTTTATTTATTTTTGAAAAAGAGAGAGACAGAGTGCGAGCAGGGGAGGAGCAGAGAGAGAGGGAGAAAGAATCTGAAGCAGACTCCAGGCTCTGAGCTGTCAGCACAGAGCCTGATGCGGGGCTCTAACCCATGAACCGTGAGATCATGACCTGAGCCGAAGTCACAGGCTCAACCAACTGAGTCACCCAGGCTCCCCAATAGAGAAACACTTAAAAAAAAAAAAAAAGTTTACATAGTTAAAAGACTATCCTGTACTTATCAGGTGGTAGTATGCATAAACAATGAATAGCAAAGTATCCACATCAATCTCTCTGCATTGAATTATGTTTAATGCTATTATGTTAAACAAAAGGAAAATTACATAGTTGTGCACAGAGTAGGAACGAATTTGTACAAATACGGAAAGAGCGCAACTTGACTGTGTTGGCCAGACTTCCCCAAATCTCCATTTTGAAAGTAAAATGCTGGAGAAGGGGCTGTAAATTTGATTTCTTTTCAGTTGCTATTTGGGATTAGTTAAGACTAATTTAAAAATAACAACTGACCTCTCCCCCATTTTCCTCCTGCTTTTCTACCTGCTTCCAATTTGTTGCACGCTGGAGTGAATGGCAAAAATGGCAAGAATTTAGGGGACCTGCCCCCACACTATCCAGCACTGACCTCCAGGCAGCTTAAGCACTCTGGTGTCCTCTGTTGGCAAATGGAATCGGGGAGGCCTGGCCCAGTCCCAGGCGGTGCTCAAGACACTGTGAGGATTGATGGAGTCATGGAGACGAAGAGAAGTAGCCAGAGAAACACCAGCCTGCTAGCTCTAGTATGTCCCTTCTCTTCATACCTCTTCATTTGTCACTTCATCCTCTTTCTTTCATTATGCCAAACAACAACCACGAAAGACTCCATGAAAGAAACCAATCCCTCTGTTCCTCCTCCTCTGGCAAAATGAGATGAAACCTCTGGCTTCTAGGAAAAAAACAAATTCTTCCACTTCCACTCTAACTCCTTATCTAAACCTCCATGTAAAGGAGTAAACTGAGACATTATTTGTTTCAGATATGATACCCATCAGTACCCCAGGGGAGAGAGGGTATGTAAACCTCTGCATATTGCTATGCTTTTCTTTTTTTTTTTTTTTTAATTGTTTTACTATTTACTTTTGAGAGAGAGAGCATGAGTGGGAGAGGGGCAGAGAGAGCGGGAGACATAGAATCCAAAGCAGGCCTGAGGCTCCAAGCTGTCAGCACAGAGCCCGATGTGGGGCTTGAACTCATGAACCATGAGATCATAACCTGAGTCGAAGTTGGATGTCCAACCCACTGAGCCACCTGGGTACCCCCGGCATTTCTAACTTTGAAGAAAAAGCTTACCACATGTGTCCAAACTTGCTCATTTAGATAATGATTTAGTACCGTCCTGTCATCTACGTAACATGTAGCCAGCACGTAATGATTATTGGTAGATTTGGACTTTGAAGGGCTCCTTTCCAAATATATTTTTACTCTGGAAAATAGCCTGTGTTTTCCTAAGACTGAATTGTTTGTACTTCTTCTAAGACGTGTTATACATGTTTCAGAAACCCAAACTTTCACAAACCATTCAGACTGAGCTTCCTTGTTTGTATTCTTCTAAAAAGTAGGAGAGTATTAGAGGTTACTCCAGAAGCACTGACTGATAAAACCTGTAGAGATAAAACCCTTTACTGATCCCGTGGAATTTGCCTTTTTAAAATAAATTGCATTTTAGAATTCTTTTTGAAAAGAATCTATAGAAATTTTTATAGATCCCATTATAAGAGAACCATTTTTTCAACAAAACCAGGAGTAATTATATTTGGTTGTGAAACTAATGTCCTATTTATATTTCCCTTACCTTTTTTTTTTTTTTTTTTTTTGCCTGGTTATCTGTTTTAATTATAGCTTCTCTCAAGTCAGAGTTTTCTTTTTCTTTTTTTTTTTTTTTTTCTTCTTACGAAAAAAATGTTTGCAGCTCAAATAAATATACTGACCAGGGAGTCTCAAACCAATTAACTGTGCTACTTAAGAAAATCCAGCTTAGTTTTTGCAGCCAAAACAACAATAGAAATGATCTTATGATAAAATGAAATATAAATGGAAAGACTGTGTGACCACACATAACTTTATTAATTTTTTCATGATTTCTTGTGAGAATAGAGCACAGCAAGACTATATTTAATTAGACTAAAAGGTGGCATAACCCAGTGGGCTATATATGCATTAACTGAATCAAATATTACAGTATTATCTAAACTTGTTTTAACGCTGAAATTTTGGCTATGCATCAAATGTATTCAATATCTATTATGTACCAGGAAACACTGCAGTTTGGACATGTCGTTATTGACAAGATAAATCACCATTTCAGGATATGTTACAGCATGTCTAAATAAGAGACACATATTAAGCCTAAACTCCAGCTTTAATTATCAAGGTTGGCTGCCTGCAGCCAGGATTCACTAGGTAATTGTCACATTCTCAACTTATTCCTCTTAGGGGGACCCAATTCAGTGTTAGTTCTTCTCTCTAGAATTCTAAAGTTACAAGACTTATAATTATACATGCATCCGTATTTTATCTGTGATTTTAACAGAAGAAAATTTCTCTTTGTATTTAGACAGGCATTATAGATTCAGCTGAGGTTTGCATACAAATCACATGAAACTTTTTTGACTCTCCATTATGTCAGATACAAAGGAAGCGAGCGATGAATTTCTGGTTCTCATTCTCCATCTAGCAAACTCTTGGGGATCCAAGTACAGCTGGATCCCCTTGCTAAATGGTGCCTTAATTGCCCCCTCGCTTCTTGGGTAAAGGCTTTCTACCAAAAGAGGTGGGAAAACCTTGGATGATCTGCATCTTTGCACGCCGTTCAGAAATCTCAAACCATAATTACAAGCAGATGTTCTTTTTCTTATTCTTACTGTTTTAAATGATTGAACTGAGACCCACACCCTTGACCAAGATCACAGGAAAGCTGGAGACCAGGTCTCCTGAGCCTTTTGAAGACCTGTGCACGTTAAATGGTAGAGTCTCTTTATCAACTGTCTAAATGAAATTGCTGACATTTCCTATAAATTTAATCTAGGATATCTTACTTTGGTGTGCAAACCATTCATTATTCTTCATTTAAAAAAATGCATCACTTAAAGAAGCGTTAGAAATATGAGAGGCCATTCCAGGTAATTTCTTGCCTTCGAGACCCATTGTCACAGATTTAAAACCTGGCCTCAATTTTGCACATGTTGACAGGACATCCCAAATTAAACACACTAGATACATTTAATCAGCAACACCGTATTCCTGACAGAGTGAAGAAGCTCCTTCCCTCCAGGAAGAGGAAGAGGAGTCTCTGGAACAGCACACACTGCCGTCTTTAGTCTGGGCGGAAAGAGTGCTTATAGGGGAAGTGGACACAGCTTTTTATCGAAAGTGTTTATCATCTCTTTCACGGAGCAGTGAAGCAGCCGCTGTCCAGCACCCTTCCAGACTTGTTTCACGCGTTTGCTTCAATTACTATTGATGCTAAACTGTAAAGAGTAATTTTATGCTTGATCATAAAGAAAATGTGTGCGGGTGCAACATGGGGAAGCCGCTTGAGGAAAACAATCACAGCTACAGTAGGATCTACCCTCTCGACTTATCTACACTGGAGAATTCTCTTAAAAAAATTTTTTTTAATGTTTATTTTATTTTTGACAGAGAGCAAAACATGAGCAGGGGAGGGGCAGAGAGAGAGGGAGACACAGAATCCAAAATGGGCTCCAGGCTCTGAGCTGTCAGCACAGAGCCCGACGCAGGGCTTGAACTCACACTCACAGACCGCGAGATCATGACCTGAGCCTAAGTCGGACGCTCAACTGACTGAGCCCCCCAAGCACCCCAAGAATTCTCTTTTAAACTGTGCTTTCCATTCAGCTCTTGAGAAAGCAGGGATAGCTTCTTCCTTCTCATGTGCTGAGTCTTTGAACGTGTACACGCTGCTTACTGCTAGGTTGGTACATACGTTGAAACTAGGCTTGGACTCAATATCTGTTTGATGGCTGTGAGGCTGTGGCCTTTGAATATCTGACTTTGACAGATCAAGGTCTTTTTATTGAGAGAAAGACACCCTGATCTAGTCAACTATGACATTTCCTGTCAGTGGTCGGTCACATTTGTGTCTTGCCCCATGCAGTCTGGGAGGTTTTTCCCACTACCTTTTTCGTCAAAAATAAATTAATGGCATATTGTCCTCAAGTTTTTTCTTCCAGTTTGGAACTGCTCTATGTATCTAACGTGGTGTCATCCCATTAGTAGGTGGGAGCATATAATATAGATGATCTCTGCTTAATCTCCTAATTAAATCTAACTAAACATCTTCCTTCCTTTCATAATGACTGCTATCTTGTAACATGAGCATATTAAGACAGCTTCTGTGATTTAACGATTCCTCTACAGAAGATAAAAATCAGAGGCCCTGAGATACGAGATCCTCAGATGTTAAGTTGTGCATATTAAAATAAGATATTACAGGCTTATGACCATAGACCCTCTTAGGCTATGTCTTTAGAAGGATGCAATGAGTTGGTTTTCTGACATGCAGCCTCACTAGGAAACACAGTCTTTTTTACCCAATCCCACGAGATGTCCACAGATAGCCCAATCTTCAAACAAGGAAATCAAGTTGATTCTGACCTGTAGTTTGCTACTTTTGAGTCTCTACGAACTTGACAAACACATAGAAGATCTTGAGGTCAAAGGGTGACCCTATAGCAGACTCCCAAGAATCTTTTCCAGACATATTTCTATTCTGGGTGTTACCTTATGAGAGCCTTGAACTCTATCAACCATACTTGGTCCAGAAGGGAACACTCAGTCTAGCTTCCAGCTGTGCATGCTGAGGCATGCACCACCCCTCATTCTTCCATCGTGGCAACCATGAGAGCTAATGGCACCTGTAGAAGTTTCCTTTAGGAAATATCCATTTTAGGGTATCTCTAAACAATTTTTTTCTGCAGATTTTAAGCTTCAATACTTTGCAATAAAAAGCCCGATAAAGTTTGTAAAAACTCAAAGTGAATGTTGCATGTAAGGCTGTGAACATGTTTATTTGAATCTCTGGATGAAATATCTGTGGGAGACAAAACTTTGCCATCAGCATAGTACCTATTTTGTATTCCCTTCATAATGAAAACACAAGTTTTTAAAGCCTTTTAGAGTGTCGTCTGGGAAGAAAGGAGATTACAAAAGCGTTAATGGTTCTTAAAAAAAAGTTGAGTAAACAACATATGTAATTATTTTGCAGGGAAATGCTGCTAATTAAAACCAAAATCGTTCTATTAGTATAGACACCTGCTACTGCACAAACAGTCCATTTCTTACCGAAGGACTTCATTCCGGAACAGAGCTGAATTCCCAGTTCATCACCTTAAGGAATGTCCACTTTATTTATTTTTTTTTTTTTATATATGAAATTTATTGTCAAATTGGTTTCCATACAACACCCAGTGCTCATCCCAAAAGGTGCCCTCCTCAGTACCCATCACCCACCCTCTCCTCCCTCCCACCCCCCATCAACCCTTAGTTTGTTCTCAGTTCTCAACAGTCTCTTATGCTTTGGCTCTCTCCCACTCTAACCTCTTTTTTTTTTTTTTTTTTTGTTCCCCTCCCCCATGGGTTTCTCTTGAGTTTCTCAGGATCCACATAAGAGTGAAACCATATGGTATCTGTCTTTCTCTGTATGGCTTATTTCACTTAGCATCACACTCTCCAGTTCCATCCACGTTGCTACAAAAGGCCATATTTCATTTTTTCTCATTGCCACGTAGTACTCCATGTGTATATAAACCACAATTTCTTTATCCATTCATCAGTTGATGGACATTTAGGCTCTTTCCATAATTTGGCTATTGTTGAGAGTGCTGCTATGAACATTGGGGTACAAGTGCCCCTATGCATCAGTACTCCTGTGTCCCTTGGATAAATTCCTAGCAGTGCTATTGCTGGGTCATAGGGTAGGTCTATTTTTAATTTTCTGAGGAACCTCCACACTGCTTTCCAGAGCGGCTGCACCAATTTGCATTCCCACCAACAGTGCAAGAGGGTTCCCGTTTCTCCACATCCTCTCCAGCATCTATAGTCTCCTGATTTGTTCATTTTGGCCACTCTGACTGGCGTGAGGTGATACCTGAGTGTGGTTTTGATTTGTATTTCCCTGATAAGGAGCGACGCTGAACATCTTTTCATGTGCCTGTTGGCCATCCGGATGTCTTCTTTAGAGAAGTGTCTATTCATGTTTTCTGCCCATTTCTTCACTGGGTTATTTGCTTTTCGGGTGTGGAGTTTGGTGAGCTCTTTATAGATTTTGGATACTAGCCCTTTGTCCGATATGTCATTTGCAAATATCTTTTCCCATTCCGTTGGTTGCCTTTTAGTTTTGTTGGTTGTTTCCTTTGCTGTGCAGAAGCTTTTTATCTTCATAAGGTCCCAGCAATTCACTTTTGCTTTTAATTCCCTTGCCTTTGGGGATGTGTCGAGTAAGAGATTGCTACGGCTGAGGTCAGAGAGGTCTTTTCCTGCTTTCTCCTCTAAGGTTTTGATGGTTTCCTGTCTCACATTCAGGTCCTTTATCCATTTTGAGTTTATTTTTGTGAATGGTGTGAGAAAGTGGTCTAGTTTCAACCTTCTGCATGTTGCTGTCCAGTTCTCCCAGCACCATTTGTTAAAGAGACTGTCTTTTTTCCATTGGATGTTCTTTCCTGCTTTGTCAAAGATGAGTTGGCCATACGTTTGTGGGTCTAGTTCTGGGGTTTCTATTCTATTCCATTGGTCTATGTGTCTGTTTTTCTGCCAATACCATGCTGTCTTGATGATGACAGCTTTGTAGTAGAGGCTAAAGTCTGGGATTGTGATGCCTCCTGCTTTGGTCTTCTTCTTCAAAATTACTTTGGCTATTCGGGGCCTTTTGTGGTTCCATATGAATTTTAGGATTGCTTGTTCTAGTTTCGAGAAGAATGCTGGTGCAATTTTGATTGGGATTGCATTGAATGTGTAGATAGCTTTGGGTAGTATTGACATTTTGATAATATTTATTCTTCCAATCCATGAGCAGGGAATGTCTTTCCATTTCTTTAAATCTTCTTCAATTACCTTCATAAGCTTTCTATAGTTTTCAGCATACAGATCCTTTACATCTTTGGTTAGATTTATTCCTAGGTATTTTATGCTTCTTGGTGCAATTGTGAATGGGATCAGTTTCTTTATTTGTCTTTCTGTTGCTTCATTGTTAGTGTATAAGAATGCAACTGATTTCTGTACATTGATTTTGTATCCTGCAACTTTGCTGAATTCATGTATCAGTTCTAGCAGACTTTTGGTGGAGTCTATCGGATTTTCCATGTATAATATCATGTCATCTGCAAAGAGCGAAAGCTTGACTTCATCTTTGCCAATTTTGACGCCTTTGATTTCCTTTTGTTGTCTGATTGCTGTTGCTAGAACTTCCAGCACTATGTTAAATAACAGCGGTGAGAGTGGGCATCCCTGTCGTGTTCCTGATCTCAGGGAAAAAGCTCTCAGTTTTTCCCCATTGAGGATGATGTTAGCTGTGGGCTTTTCATAAATGGCTTTTATGATCTTTAAGTATGTTCCTTCTATCCCGACTTTCTCAAGAGTTTTTATTAAGAAAGGGTGCTGGATTTTGTCGAAGGCCTTTTCTGCATCGATTGACAGGATCATATGGTTTTTCTCCTTTTTTTTGTTAATGTGATGTATCAAGTTGATTGATTTGCGAATGTTGAACCAGCCCTGCATCCCAGGAATGAATCCCACTTGATCATGGTGAATAATTCTTTTTATATGCCGTTGAATTCGATTTGCTAGTATCTTATTGAGAATTTTTGCATCCATATTCATCAGGGATATTGGCCTGTAGTTCTCTTTTTTTACTGGGTCTCTGTCTGGTTTAGGAATCAAAGTAATACTGGCTTCATAGAATGAGTCTGGAAGTTTTCCTTCCCTTTCTATTTCTTGGAATAGCTTGAGAAGGATAGGGGAATGTCCACTTTAAAACACTGCTGTAAACTTGACCACATTTATTACTGATTTTTCTCACAGTCAACATGGCAGGGTCCCAAAGGGGAAGCATACTTTTATTTTGATGGTTGTCTCTGCAGCCTTTGAGTCCTGGATGGGACAGAAATAAGAATCAGTCTCTTCTAAAAATATTCAGAACTCACTTAACTCTGCTCTCAGGTCAGATTATCCAGACTTAGTATTTTAGTCAACATAGGAGGAGAGGAATTCAAATGTGCCTTTCCTTTCCTGAAGCAATAGTCTCCTGGCATTTTCTTTAGAAATATTTCAAAGATCACCACTTTCTTGAAATCATTACCATTTTAAATGAGCTTATTTTCTCACCTTTGTCCAATGTTGTGCCCTATTTACCCAGATTTAAAATTTTTTTAAATGTTTGTTTATTTTTGAGAGAGAGAGAAAGACAGAGTGTGAGTAGCAGAGGGGCAGAGAGAGAGGGAGACACAGAATCTGAAGCAGGCTCCAGGCTCTGAGCTGTCAGCAGAGCCCGACGCAGGGCTTGAACCCACGAACTGCAAGATCATGACCTGAGCTGAAGTCGGACGCTCAACCGACTGAGCCACCCAGGCGCCCCTTTTTTTACCCATATTTAAATCACTGATGGGAGCTGTGACTGTGGGTCTGCAATAGCAGTACAGCAACAAAAATAACAGTAGTTAAGAGGCAGAAAACATGTATTCTACACTGATAACTATGTAAAATAACTTAATCGCATGCATATGTGTTTTCTTATTTTTTGTTTGCTTTTTGTCAATATAATCATATTCATTTTCATTGATTCCTATAAATGTCAAAAACTCACAAGGACTATTTTCAATTTATAGCCAGTTGCTGGCATTGGTGCTATTAATAATTTATCCCCTTTCATAATATATAACTGGAACATATATTGGATTTTTTATTACATAGTAAACTACTAATAAAATAAAAATTACCCATAATTTCGCTGCCTGTATATCCTTTGGTCATGTCAACAATAATGCCATTTTATGTGGGGAGAAAACCTGAACAGTATAAAAAGGTACAAAATAAAAAGTGAGAGCCTTTCTACCCAGTTCCTTAAGTAGGTAATCAGACTTTTGGTAGTTCTTCCCAGATTTAAGTACGCATATATTTAATACAGATCAAATGTTAAATATGCATTAAGTATAATATACATACACAAAATTCTTCTCTTTAATCATACTTTTCTGAGACCACAAACAAGTGTATGTCAATCATGTAATGACTGCACAGTATTATGTAATTTTCATGGAGCGTTATTTAGTTAAATAGTTGCTTCTTGGTGGCCCCTTTGTCTCCAGGTTTCAAGATCCTCAAATTGCTGTGGCCACAAGTGTGAATGACTCTGCAGTAAGTGCCGTTGTCATTGTCATTAAACACTGGAAGGAAAGAAGGCACGTGCATGGCTAGGGTTACTGACTTGCCTCGGGGTGAACCTTCAAAGGCAGGTGGTCTTGCAGAGAGTCCAGGCTCTTGCTGCTGTACTTACTTGTAGCAGACCAGTGTGGCCCGATGGGCAGCTTCAGTGTCTAGTATTTCAAGATGAGCTCTGAGATTTACAAGTCCCAGGGCTTTTTCCGAAGTTGAAGTGTGTGTAATAAATATTTGTTTATAAGTCAATAAATGCCATATAGCTCTTATCTATATGGAATAAAAAGAATGGATTCCTATAATTTTATGCTGGAAGGTGAGACTCCATCCAGAACCAAGATGCCTTTTCAGCAGAGACGTGAATGACTTTTTGGAAATCCAAATGTGGATCTAGACTTCAGAATATAGAGTTGCATGGCTCTTTAAAATAAGATAGGAGGAAGTAAACTTGTGGGAGAGAGGACCGAAGGGTATAGGGGGGCAAGCAAGGATCTGGAGCATAGTGTTTGGAGAAATACAAGCAGTGCAGTATCTGAATACACACAGTGTGATCACAAAGAACCCTTGTAGATGATGGATGCCTTATCCTCATTTTACATCCTCTCACCGGGCACTTGTGGTGTGTGTGTGTGTGTGTGTGTGTGTGTGTGTGTGTGTGTGTGTGTGCGTGTATGTGTGTGCGCGTGTAAGGTATCCTGGGAAAGGAGGCTGAATTTCATATGTGGGTTGGTAAAGAGTAGAGGAATAAAGACATTTACAGGAAAGGTTAGTGGTACGAGTGAAATGGGATTCCCAGCTCCCTGGAAGCTGGTGTATTTAGAAGGGATAATGAGAGTCTTCCCCTGTCATGAGAATGTGGAGAAATCTTATGGACATTGTTAGATTTCCTACAGAATCTGAGAAAGGAGAACTCTAGAACATTTATTTAATTACCTTAAGGCATGTTGGCCTCTTCCAACACTGGAATTACAAATGATACAAGGGGCAGTGTAAGGAAAAGAGATCCACAAAAGAGACAGAATTAGAGCCCAGTGGGAGGGGCGTTTGGAGAAAACAGGGCATAGCCAAGAGGGCAACCAGGTGCTCCCCCCTTCACTTTCCTTTAATATTTTTGACATAGTTTCAGAACTGTAAAAATTTGCAAAACTAGTACAAAAATAACTAGACACTCGTGATCCAGATTCACCAACTGCTAATATTTAATTACAGCTTTTACCACAAAAGCTGATTCATTCCCCTTTCTCTGTCAGTCATGATATTTATATCTATCTATCTATCTATCTATCTATCTGTCATCATTTATCTATTGAGATATATGTAATTTATCATGATAATATGTTTTTCTAAACTATTGAAGAATAATTGAAGATAGGATACTCCTTTATTCCCCAAAGTTTCCATGTATATTTCCTAAAAATAAGAAATTATTTTATGTAATCACAGTACAATTACCAGATCAGGAACTTAATATTGATTCTATACCATTATATAATCCTGGGGATGGCAAACTTATTCTGTTAAGGGTCAGAGAGTAGTTATTTTAGGCTCTGCAGATCTTTCCTGCAATGACTCATCTAAGCTGTCATATTTCAAAAGCAGCCAGAGAAAATATGTAATTAAAAGCCCATGGCTGTGTTCGATATAATTCATTTTCAAAAACCGGTGGCAGGATGGCTTGGTTCAAGGGTCATAATTTTCTGATCTCTAGTCCAAGACACAAATCTTATTCAGATATTCCTACTTGTGCATGGAATGTCACTCCTAGGAAAATAAAGTAGTTTTATTCTTGTGAGTCCCAGACTTGGAGTTAGTCATTTCTCCAAAGGAGCCTTTGCTCCATTTAGGAAAGAATGGTATTTAGAAATCAAGGTATGAGAGCATGTGTCGCCATTGCTGCTAGGTTTTTATTGCTTCCAATTCCTCTGAATGGGCAGAGCTGACACGTAGAGCACATACATTTACAGCATACACCCTCATCTATAGATACACGTCCCCACACTATCAACTGTCTGTCTGTCTGTCTGTCTGTCTATCTATCTGATCATCTATCTACCTACCTACCTACCTATTTATCTATCTGTCTTCTCATGAGTTCACACTGACACCCTTAATTCCAATCCAACATGGCGGCATTGATTCTATGCTTTCTTTTCCTTTCCATACTTGTAACTCTCTAATAGGAGAAACCTGGCTGTCATTATCCACAGTGTATTTACTTATTTATTCAGTCCTCAGACGTACAAAACTAGTTTTAGGATTGCTAATACATATTTGAGGGCAAAAAAGAACTACTTAAATTTCAATATTTGATTAAAATTATGTTTGTCTTTAGCCTGAGGAGATTAGTCCAAACTGTGCCTTAAAAGTTACCTAGGTTAGTACTTCCTTCACTCTCCTAGTTTGATATGTTTATATTTATTTGTGTCTATTAATACACAGCTTTAAGTTTCCTGTTATGTTCGTTGACTTTATTTATTTAATTTTAGAGCACATGAAACATTGCCATGATTCCAGAGTCAGTACTGTACCAGAAAGAATCGAGAGACTTTTCATCGCATTTTTATTCTTTCCACCACTTTCTTACTCATGCCCAGTAACTGATCAGACTCAGTATCTGTTGGTTTATTTTTTCTCCATTTCCTTTGCTCAAATGAGCAGACACTTGTGTATTTGTTTTTATTTTGTATTTCTCCTTTTCACAATAAAGATAGAACATTATGATAATTGATCATATTTTGCTTTCTATATTTAACAATATCACAGGGAAACCATTCCACAGAAGTTCACAGAGATCTACAGCATTCTTTTGTTGCTGTTGTTTTTTACATTAGCTTAGTACTCTAATTTTGGATGTGTCCATTTATTTTCCAGGTATGAGCACGGAGATTGTTTCTAATGTTTTGCAATTACAACTGAGGCTCCAATGCACATGCATTGTCCTAGGGTCGGAGGTAGAGCTTTAGAATAGATTCGTGGAAGTGAGATTATAGGGTCAAAAGAGACACATAGTACATTTTCTCTCCTCTCTTTCTAAAATTTTTTTTAATGTTTATTTTTGAGAGAGAGAGTAGAGCGTGAGTAGGGGAGGGGCAGAGAGAGAGGGAGACACAGAATCTGAAACAGGCTCCAGGCTCTGAGCTGTCAGCACAGAGCTCGGCATGGGGCTTGAACTCACAAAGTGTGAGATCATGACCTGAGCCAAAGTCAGATGCTTAACCGCCTGAGCCACCCAGGCGCCCCTCCTCTCTTTCTAGACAGAGATTTTGCTTTTCCTCTTCAGCACATGTACCAAATCCTCTTCTCTTTAATCTGTGCAGTAATAAGACCATAGTCCATAAGAATAATAAGACCATAGTCCATAAGAATTTTATTATTCCAGGTCTGGGAAATTTGTTGAGAAATGAATCTACCTTGCCCTCAGATCCTGGCAAGGCGAAGTGGGTAGTAAGGGAAGCTCTGAAGGAGAATAAGATGGGGGCCTCACAGAAACAGACCAAAGGAGACAAAGCTCGTGGGGTGACTGGGCTCAGCTACCGATTGCAAGAGAGGCTGTCAGCAACCTCTGATCGGAAACGGGAAGCAAGGGATGGAGGTCACCTAGAGATTTTCAGTCCTGTCAGTGCCCAGAGGAGCAGCATCGGCAACAGAGATTTTTAGATACAAAACACCCTACACCACATCGGATCCTGAATTTAAATCCTTCACAGAAATGGAACCTGGGTTTCAGAGAATGCACTCACAGCTTATGTAAATTTCAGCCAATTAAATCAGCAAAGAATATATGAAAGCTGTTGAGTCCCTTTGGATGGATTGTGTGCCTTTTTTTTCCCTAAAGGAGATAATTAAGGTAGTAGGGAAATCAGTCTTCAAAGTAGGAGAGTCTGTTACCTCTTTACCAGAAGAAATGGACAGAATCGTAATGCTCACAGGAGCTCTCCTGTAACAGACGTGTGTCAGTTTAACACAAGCCTGTACCAGCTTTACAAAAATCTATTAAAGCTTCTCCCTTTCATTATTTTTCATCGCTTAGTTCAGATTCAGAAAAAAACGTGAATAATGCATAAGTTCGAATATGCTCCCCATTATGGTAACTCCTCGGTGAAGCTATTGCTTATTTTGGGAACTACATATTGCTAAGAAGTCTCTCCCAGACCTTGCGCCAGATCTCTGTAATAAGACGCCTGTCCTTTTTTAAGGCCGAGGTATGTGTGGTGAAATCATCAGGGTTTTATTTTCTAACACTTTGATTTCTTAAAATACTCTTCTGTTAATTCTGTGATTTTCCTTGACAGTCTTTTTCATAATAACATATTGCAAAGGCTATTGGTTGCCCTTTTACACTTATGAAAATTTATCAGGTCCTCGTATGCTATCTGATTCCGTTGCCGTGTTTAATTAATCCCCACAAAGCCCCTGCCATGGCTGCTATTATCTGCATTTCGCAGACGTGGAACCTGAGGCTGAGAGGTGTTTGGAGCTACTTCATAGTGCCAGAGCAAAGCAGGCAGCAGACCTGGAGTTTCAACAGTGCCCACATCGGACACCTATGTGGGCTTGTCTCCCGCCGTCCTTGTCACACGAATATGCTGTTGGACTCACAGAGATTCTTTAACTGAAGCCAGGCTGTGAGGGGAGCATGTAATCATCACTCCTTTTGTTGCCCTTGTGGAAATTAAATAGCATTTGCATGTAAGAGGTAGAAACGGCATCCTCTGTCTGCTATTCGTCATTCAAAGGCCCAATTTAGAAAATTCCCGAATAGAAATTTTTCTGTAGAGCTCACTTTGGAAACAGTCCCCATTTTATAGAAGCGTTCAGTCACTAAGGCCACAGTACACGCCAAGCCCTGAGCCACGCATTCTGTGGGATCTGTGCCATTTTGCTCCAGTCACCCCTGATCACTCTCAAACTCTGGGCGTGTCCAGGAGCCGCCTGCCTGACAGTAACCTGGGATGCCCAGCTGTCACTTGTAACTGCATGCATCCCCCCCACCTCCCTGTGTCTGAGATCTGTGCACCAATATGACCTTACTGCTCAGGCCAGTGCCCTGCGGGTCAGACTGGATGGCATGTGTATGTTCCCTTGTCTCCTCTGTGCAATTTACTGTTAGATCCTGTGGACTCAAATCTCCAGAGTAGATCTTGAATCCAATGACTTCTTCCATCTTGGTGGCTGTCCCCCTAATTCAGATCCAAGTATTTCTTACCTGCTGCCTTCACCGCTTCCGGTTTCTCTGCCTCCAGGCGGGGCTCCTTCCTCTTCAGGCAGCAGGAGTGGTCTTTTGAAGATGCCCATCAGATCATGTTCATATCTTTATTTTTCTAAATGGAATCCCACCATCTCTCCCTGAGCCTCTGCCTAATTCTTCACTCTTGTTTGCTTTGGTCATTTTCCTCTTATCCTAAAGTCTATCCTTGAATGTTCTAAGGTTTTCCCTGGCACAGGGACTTTTTCTTTGCTGTTCCTTTGGCTTTCTGAGATCTCCAAGCTTTTCACACAGAAGACATTCTCTTTTTCATTCAAATGTCACTTTCTCAGAGGACCTTTCCATGGTGATTCTTTATAACATAGCCTCTTTCACTTACACTCTGTCATATCATAGCACACATAATATACGCACAGCAGATGTCACAGTCTATGTATTTTATATTCACTTGTGTATTGGCTATCACCATAAACCAAAATGCAACCTAAGGATGGAAGGATTTGCCCATGAACATGCCTAACACAGGTTAACTATGAATAAATAGCTGTTCAGTGAGGAGTAAATGCAAACTCACCACCTTCTCTGAGATGTAAATGATTGTAACCTCATTTTGGGGGCTAAGAAAATCAAAACTTCGAACAATACAGGAGATTTCTGAGGGTCACAAATCTAATAAATGACTGTGTTGTGATTTGGACCCAGATCTGGCTGACTCCAGAGGCCAATTGCGAATCATTTTAATCATATGTTCTGCTTAAAGCTATTCTCCTATGATAAAGGACACCAAGGTGTTATTTTTCAGACACCTGTACACTGGGCTTGCCCTTAGCCTGTAAATCAGTTTGGGAGGTAAGGGTGTGATGCTGACATAGCTCAACAAGCCGTTGGGATTCAGGCCTGTTACTCTGAGCAGCAGTTACAGGCTAGAATGACCCTGTGATGTCACCACCTCTCCTCCAGCTGAGTAGAAAGTTCTCGAACGGCCAATTTATTTCCCAGGTCATTACTAATCTGGGCAGCCTGGCCTGCAGGTAGCTCTGATGGGTCCACTTGTCACAATAATGAGTCACTCTCTTACAGTAGCACAGATGAAGGGGAAAGTGTTTTTCCACTAAATCACTAAGGGAACGATTTTTAGAAGATATACAATATATCATTTCAGGTTATAGTAAATCTTATAACACCATAAAATACCATAGAATTTGCCTAGCTATGGAACTACGTTTCTCTCTACTCCTACCAAAGATAGAATAATTTGTCAACAAGCACTCCACACAGAGTTTCTATTAAAATGGTTGTAACTTCCAGCATCATCAAGGAATTTTATAACAACTCGAGGGAAATAAGTTTTCTTCTGCAAGACGTCATTTGATTAATTTTCCCATATCTATCTTTAGATATTTAGTGGATAGTTTTCATATAAATTTTGATAAGTTTTTGTCTACTTGTCAATAAATATATAATAAAATAAGAAAATGAGTAAAAGGTGTTAATAAAATTTTCCATTCCTACTAATTTCACTATTTCCAAAAGGAAGCATTCATGGAGGCAGTTCAGGAGTCCTGGATTTACTCTCCACTCTGCTGGCACATAGTTTTCTCTTCTTGGGAATGCAATGACTACCATAGACACAAATACCTACGTTACAAGGTGGTGGATGAGAACATGGCTCCCTTTCAATGCAGTATATGCATTTTATGTTCTTTTTCCAGTTGTGGTAGTGACTCTCCTGAATCGGAAAAGGTTTCTGACTGCTATGGCCCCTTTTGTGCACATGCTTTACTTAAATGTATGGTAAAACATGCTACACTGGGTTGTAATCACCTATTTCCCTGTCTCTGTCAACCACTAGATGCTGAGTGTCTAGGGAAGAGATGTGTCTTAGGCACTATTGAAGTTAATTGGCTTCACTTTACATATCTGGAACCATCTGTGTCATCGTTTGTCAGTGGACGAACGAACACTTTCTCACCTCTTCCAATTCTGATAAATACACATTTGGCAAACAGCAGTCATTAATGGATTCAAGTTTTAAGTAGCCAAGTGAAAAGAGTTGTTGTTTAAAATTAATAGGGCAGACATTATCTCACTGATACTGAGTCTACATTACAGACAGCATTTTGTTGGACACAAGCTAGCCGGCAGTCATGACTGCCTCGTGTCGACTACCTTCAGCACAGCAAGAACAGCTTTATAGCCCGTACTCTGTGTTAAAGACTGAGTTCAAAACCAAAAGACCCAATGAGACAAAGGGATTCAGATGTCTAAACACAGCCATATTCCTATTTTACCCGATAAAAGAGAGTCTCAGATCAGATTTTTGTAGAACTAGGTGTTTCTCACCATTAAAAGTAGTGCTCTCTGGAATATAATTTTTTAAATGAGTAATCTTGTATGATCAGTTCATAAAATCAGCCAGAGTTAGAAAAATGTATTATCAAACCAATCATAGCGTTTGACTTGTTAAAGTCTGTTCCTTTAAACATGAAATCCTGAAGATATTCGAATTGAAAATGAGTAGGACACACAAGTGATGTCCCTCATTTTCACAAGGGAGTTCATTTCTAAGGAAACCGAAGGTGAAATTTTATAACTCAGAGATGTTTCATGATCGCATCTGGAACAGAAAGAATCTCTTATCTCTTTCGTAAATAAAAGTCACAGCATTGATATGACTAAATTACTCACTGACAAAAGGGTACTGGCCGTTTCTCTTTTCCTTTTGCCCATTTAAGAAAGAAAATAGGAATCTGCATTGAAATGTTTTTAAGATATTACATTGCTTTAAAAAAAAAAAAAAGATACATTTTTGAGATGTATGTGTAAAGGGTGATGTGGAAACCTGATGGGTCTTATGGTCCACAGCTGATAAGTCTAAGAAACCACTAGCGGGAGTCATTGGGGCTCACTCCTGAGCTCACCTATGGATTATCACCTATGGATCATTGTATGCTTGCAGACAGCCTGTTTCAGAGGCAGGGGAACCATAAACGTGTGAAACGTTCCCCTCCCTTGCTGGCATCTCATTGTTGAAGGTGCCACACGTAATTAATGGAGATATTAAGCCGACTGGCATCCTGCCTGCTGCTGACCTGACAGGAGGCTTCTGGGAGGCCGTCAGAAGGGCATCCCATCGTCTGCCAGCCAGCCTCCTTCTCCTACAGTCGAGCTGACATGCCTAAGCTTAGTTTAATACAGCACACTTCTCTTTTGTGTTTCCTCCATTAAGACTTTATGCATATTAGCCTATAACAAAGGGAGGTCTTTTACTTTTCCCGTATTTAGATGGGGAAAGTACAGCATCGAAAGGTCAAATATCAGAAAGGTCAACTGCTGGAAAAACCGTAATTCAAACTCTGGCCCCAGAGTCTGTGTGTAAAACACCACTCTATGCCAGTAAGACTTTTATGTGGTCATAAATTTCAGTAGAGAAAGTTCATGTTGGATTAGTCATTGACTTTGGGAGGTTTTGGGCTAACAAAACTCTGTGAGGATATGTGGGAAAATCCAGAGCTTTCCTCTTAGTTTGTATGTATTCAGATCAAATGAAGGAAACAAAGTGAAAGCCATCAGATGAATAAAACTATGGCAGAATGAACTCAATCCTTTTTTCTCTTTCTTTTTCCTAAGCCAGGTTCTCCCATGTAGATAACATCATCTATGATCCATAAGGACTGAACCTATTTCCTGAGTGTCAGTTTCTGACTTGGACAGAGCAGAGCTGTGAATTGAATCAACACCCAGAAGAATTGGGAGCAATGTTAATGGAGAAAATGTCTCTGTCCAGCAGTGTCCAAAATGGAAGCAGTGGTCAAGGATTCATTGAGCAACGTCAACACGGCCCTGATGAAGACACTTTAAAGCCTTTCTAGCTCTGAGAATAACTTCCCTTTAATTACTTTTCCAGTCCTGCAAGGCACAAAGGTATTGTCACTTTGAATACAATTACATGAATTTATTTTCAGTATTTCTGTTAAGACGTATTTGAATGCCTTTTCACTTTGTCTTTTAAATGCCTTTGCCTTTTAAATGCCTTTGCCTACTGGGGACAGTATCATTGTGCTATTTGAATAAGTTTTGTTTTTAGCTGATTGACACCACCAAGATACAACAGCACACACACTCCCACACACAAGTGTGTTCACACACACACACACCCCGTCTCCCCTTGTTCAAGCCTTTTCCACGTAAGCTTATTCACAGCTTTTATATGTGTTAAAAGTAATGGCTTTTGAAAACACTCACCACGAGCAGTATCTTTTTCTGTAATTAGTTTTCTTTTTTTATTGCTATAGTTTATCCATCCATAATTCTTCTATTTTAGGTCAAGTAAACTAGCAATTAAGTTCAGAACTAGGTGGTTTATGTTACTATAAAAAATTTTCTTCTTCTGAATTTGCACTGACGATTTCATTTTCTTAGCTTTCTCACTGTGGCGTGGATTGCCCTAATTAACCTCTGAACCACTAGGGCAAGGCAGGGACTGTGTCTCTCTCTGTAGTCCATCATGGCTAGAAACAACTGTCCTCTCCCGATCCTTTCTGAACACATACGAGGCAATGGAAAGATGTTTCTGACAGATTTCATGGGAATTTTGAATGACCACACTAGGTGAGTTCTAACATCAGAATATCAAATGATCATATAATAGCTAAATAATTCTGAAATGCCACCACAGGATGGGACCAATGTGTAACCAGGTCCTAACTTCAAAGACATGGACATCCATGATTGGTACCATCGCTTTCTAGGCTCTGAATATACCAACCTGCGACTCCCCCCTTCCCTTCACATGCATACAGATCGTAAACAATGGTGTGCCCAGTCATGGTCCTATGGGCCCACCACCACTTCCACACAATAGATCCTATTAAAGCCATGTGAGAGAGAAGGAGGTTTGTCCAATGATAAAACCGTAGACAGTTGTAGCCCATAGGTTTTAGAATTAGACTGATTGGCTCTGACTAACTTGTGATCGTAACATTTGTAGGTCTCTGATTGCAAAACAGGGTAATAAAGTTATCTGATTAATAATAAGTGATGATTAAAATAGATACTACATCTGAGAAGCCTCAGTGCAGTGTCAGATAAGAAGTGTGAACTCAGTAGACATTGTGCATGGATTTATATTTTTCCCTTCTAAATAATAGAATTAGATAATATATGTTCCAATATGGTTTTGGTTGCTTATATTTTTAATACATTTATATTAATACTCTTTACTTGAATGACACAATCATAAATGGTATTGGAGAATTTCTGCTTTAGACAGTCTTATACCTTTCAAAGGTTGTACCTACATGATAATGGGCTGGTTTATTTAAATATAAATATAAATATAAATATAAATATATCTGTAATTAAAAATTTAAAAAAGTAGGTAGGCTATTTGGAACTGGATTACAGAAAAATGTGATTTACCAAAATCTATCTAGGTTTTCTGGGTGTCTGATTAACAGTTTATAATTCCTAATACACAGGGAATCAAGAGTCAAGGGCCCTATTTTGAGAGCTGTCACTAACTAGCTATGTGCTCTTGGGTGAACTGTTTACTCAGTTAACTTTTTATTAGTAATATGATATCATTTTCCTAGATGTGCACTGGCTTAAGTGAACTGGTAAGGACCTGGAAGTTTCTATTATCAAGTCAGAATAAAGAACTCAAAAAATTCCAGGTTAGAAGGCATCTTACTTTATCTAGTCCAAAGATAGAAAAGCAGAATGCCTGTAGAGCCCTGAAGGTAATTAAGGGGAAGAAAGTAGAACAGCAGCTCAGATAAGATGAGAAATGGCAATTAGTAGTTAGTGTTGGAAATGTAGGGAATTAACCACTTCTGCCTGTGGTTAAATGGAGACAAGAAAATTTGTCTAAAGGGGCCAGTAACTCCTGCCTCTTATTTATTGTTGCCACAAATAACAGAGTCCAATTTTGCTAAATTTTCTGATGCACAAGTGCCAAGAGATCTTCTAAGCTATGCAAGAAATTAAGATTTTCATGCCAAATCCTCTAAATTTTGTATGGAAACAAATTTGTTTCTTTTTGAATAATATCTTATAGCCAAACAAAGAAATCACAGGGCTGCATTTAGTCCTCAAACCACCCAATTGCCACCTGCTCGAATACAGTCTCCCATTTGATGCTTGGATTCTGCCACAGCATCCCTGGGAAGTGATGGGTAAGTTTATGCCCGTACAACCTTGGGGATGATTTGCTCATTACCATCTTTGTCAACTATTCTCATGTCTGGGCAGTTTGGGTAGAAAGTTATTTTATTACATCATTTCTTCTAAACACTAGTGTCAATAACTCATCTGTATTTATTTTGTTTCTTTCTCTTAAACCTTAATATGCTTATATTTTTCTCTGTTAAAGAATATGATCATATTTCTGTCCCCACAGTAATGCCTAAATTTTTCTGTTTTCAATGATTTCACACAAATGTAGAGTTTCTTCCTCTTTCTGATTGAAATTGCTGAATTGACAGACTGTCTTCTTTTTTTTTTTTTTAATTTTTTTTTCAATGTTTTTTATTTATTTTTGGGACAGAGAGAGACAGAGCATGAACGGGGGAGGGGCAGAGAGAGAGGGAGACACAGAATCGGAAACAGGCTCCAGGCTCCGAGCCATCAGCCCAGAGCCTGACGCGGGGCTCGAACTCACGGACCGCGAGATCGTGACCCGGCTGAAGTCGGACGCTTAACCGACTGCGCCACCCAGGCGCCCCGACAGACTGTCTTCTTAAAAGTGTTCTAACAGCTGAATACTGTAGTCTAGGTATGCTGTGTCGTTATCACAGTGCTGCAGCACACAAAACCCTCTTTGCTTCTGGAATGACTTTGCTATAGAAATTAATTCTTGCAACTATCATATTCACACTATCGTCCTCTTCATTTTCTGAGCTTTCTTTCGGTCATAGTTTTGGATGATAACCTGCAAAATTATTTTCACCAAATAATTTTGTAGTTTTCCTTTAAAAATTGAAGTTATTTCAGCTGGGACCACAGTGCCAAAGTTCTGTTGGTTGGTTGGTTGGTTGGTTGATTGGTTATGAGTCTGGCATAGCTCCCATTATCTTCAGAAGTAGCATAGTGTTGGTGAGATCCCAAATATGGGATGAGGAGTAATCTCAAATAGCATGTCAAAGTCATATTTTCACCTGCTCTAAATCAATGCCAGTTTATGTTTGAGGACAGGGCTTGCTGATCAACTTGATGACAGCCAATTACATAATTGTCCAGACTCCATACTAGTCCTTTCTCAATGGGTTTTTATTTTATTCTAATTATTTTTTAAAGGTTCTTATTTTTTTTTAATATTTATTTATTTTTGAGAGAGAGAGACAGAACATGAGCAGGGGAGGGGCAAAGAGAGAGGGAGACACAGAATCCGAGGCAGGCTCTAGGCTCCGAGCTGTCGGCACAGAGCCCAATGTGGGGCTTGAACCCACGAACCGTGAGATCATGACCTGAGCCGAAGTCAGGTGCTTAACCGACTGAGCCACCCAGGCGTCCCTTATTCTAATTATTTTATTTTTCTTCCTTATGCTCTCTATATTCTTCCTCTGCAGGAAACAATCTATGAGTCTCTAAGAGCAGTTCAAGGCTCTATTTTCTATAGGTCACTCTAAGTCACTGTGTAAGAGGCTATCAGGCTGCCAAGGACACAAGGATTCTTGTTAACTGTAAGGTGGTGAGGTAATGTTGCCCTGAGTGAGTCACATAATGTGGCACGTTGAGCCCATACCGATACATCATCTACATCTTCCCTACATTTCTGTACTGAGGGCCCGGTGAGGTCATCCAGGGGTGGTTTTAGCCACAACTCCAAGAGCTATTTATTGCTATGGAACCTCAGAAGTTTTCCTCTTCTGTCTCTGTGGGAAATACATGCTATGCTGACTGGTCTTGTGAGTAAATTTTAATAGTTTTACATAAATCCTGTTATGATGGGGGGGGGCAGTGAGACAGAAACATGGATTTGAGGCCCCCTCCCCAGTTGCTTACTTGCTGAGTTTGTAAAAGAATAAGGAGGAGTGATGAACTTTCCCACGCAGTCCCCAAAAGGAACACGTTCGTGGTGGGAGTACTCTTTTTTAGTGGAAAGAACACCAAACATGAGTGGATCAGTACCTTAACTCCCTGTTTATTCCTCTTTTAGTATATTTCCATTTGAGGGTGGATTGGTCGGTTAAGTGTCCGACTCTTGATTTCAGCTCAGGTCGTGACTTCATGGTTCCAGGGTTTGAGCCGGGACATGGCTCTCTGCTGACAGTGTGGGGCCTGCTTGGGATTCTCTCTCTCTGCTCTCTCTCGGCCCCTCCCCCCGTGCTTGCTTTCTCTCTCTCTCTCTCTCTCTCTCAAAATAAGTACATAAACATTTAGAAACCTTTCCATTTGAATTGGTCCGAACCCAGTTCCTCAGGACCTCCATTTTTTTCCTAGTCACTCAGCATCCAACTAACCCATCTCACTGCTTCCTCCCCATCTTTTCTGCTCCTTTCCCTACTAAACATTTTGGGAGAAAGCTGCATGTGTGTGCTAACCTGCTGAGGGAAAGCGGGAGATCCTGGCCACAGGGCACACACTTGGAGAGGTCGAATGAATTTTGGGGATCGGATGGGCAGCCTGGTGACAGGAGTTAGTAATACTGCATCCTTGAGAGTTGCTGCGAGAGACTTAAGCATTCTCACCATACATAAAACATGACTGTTCAATGTATGTAAGGTAGTTTTGTGTATTTACCTGTGAATGTCTCGCATTCCCCACAAGTGCCACTCCAGTACTTACCATTCTTCTCAAATTCCCAAACCATTAACTCTTTTTCTAAAGCTCACCTCATTTCTCTTATTCTTGTTTTGATTCATTCTGAGCCACAATACTCTATTCTCTTGAATAGAATAAAAGATGCTTTAAACTCTGGGGCGATTCTTTCTTTTGCTTACAACCCCCACTATTACAGTGGAGGCTGATTTGTTTGGCCACAGCGCGCCCCACAAGGCCATGGGTGCATATCCTCAAGTCCCCAAGAGCAAGGGTGAAGGCCCCAGGTGCGCCCCCACAAGGCCACAGGTGCACAGTCTCAAATCCGAAAGTACAGTCACAAATCTGCAGGTGCCCCCATCCCCGCTCCTCCCAGCAAATCCGCAGGTGCTGCTCCCCCCGCGGTGGCAGGTGCACAGTCGGGAATCCGCAAATTCCCACCCCCCACCCCCGGCTCCCCGCAAGGCCGCAGGTGTCTGCAGCGCTGTCGGGCTTTGGGCTCACAACCCCGTGGCTGTCCAGTGTGGACCCGGCTCTGGGCCTCTGTGTCTGTCTTGTTGCCAGTCTGCTTGTTGTCTGCGCCCAGCCCATGGACTTGTGCTTCTGTTGGACTTGCATCCCCGGCCGCAGCCCGCAGGTTCAGGGGAAGCAGAGTCGGTCCAGTGAGCACCTATGAAATGGGTGCCTATTGAATAGCTCAAGGTGGCGGTGTCCTTACTTAAAAGACAGGAGGAAACATAAGGTGCCAAGTTTTCGTTAGTTTTCTGTTGCTCTGTAGCGACTTTTCCCAGCAAGAGCCCCCCTGCTTTTTTTAATGTGAAATTTATTGTCAAATTGGTTTCCATACAACACCCAGTGCTTATCCCAAAAGGTGCGGTCCTCAATGCCCATCACCCACTTTCCCCTCCCTCCCACCCCCCATCAACCCTCAGTTTATTCTCAGTTTTTAAGAGTGCAAGAGCCCTTTAAAACTGCACTGACTAGTCATCACACCGTCTCTGTGTTCAGAAGGGGCTGGGGCTGGGGCATCTAGTCGGGGACCCACTGGTGAAAATCAGGGCGTCTACTAGGGCCTAGGGCTTCCGTTTCAGCCGAGGTTGGCAGGCCTCCTCCAGGATCACTGCTGTCATCCGGAACTTAGTCCTCTGCTGTTCTCCACCAGGTCCCTGCCCTCCAGCCCCCCTGCTGACAACAGGCACCTGTATGAGTTCCTGGATGACACCACAGTCCCCTACAACAGGGCACTTGCTCTTTCCGGGCCACATAGAGTCTCCCATGCTTCGAATGTCTTTTACTCTTAATGGCTCACCTACTTGGACCAGGCCCACCCAGCGTGATCTCAGATCCTTTCCGATAAACTCAGAGCCAACTGATTGGGAATATTCTATATTTCCACAGAATCCCACATGCTGTATAAAGTCATGTAATCCCGGGAGCAGTGTTCTGTCATATCCACAAGCCCGTCTCACACCCGGGGAGGGGATTATTCAGAGCACGGCCGGCAGGGGCTGGGGATCATGGGGGCCATCCTAACGTTCTGCCTACCACAGACATCTGATTCGTAAAATCACTGTGAGGGTTACACCGTGAAGCATCCAAAGTAGTTGATATTGCGTCTGACTCAGAGTAGATGTTCAAATAGATTGTAACTCTTAGGATTTTGTCATCAGTTCATCATCACCAATGGTGATTCCTTCCTCTATCAACTGGGGGAGAATAGAGCCCAACCCAGTTTTTCCAAACTCAGAAACCTTATTCCAGCTTCATTGCTACATCCTGGGTCCTAATAATCAAAAGACAATAAGCAGATTACCGATTGATGGACTCTATAGTTTAGGTCTTGGTGGCATTGGACCCGTGTTCCCAAAAACAATAAACCTATATATGCCTTCAAAATTTGAGTAAGGCCAAATTTCTATTATATCTTCTAATAAAATACTGGACTGCTAAGACAACTTTATGGCATTAACTACCACTTGAGCAACTGAAGTGGAAATCTGGAAGAGAGATTAAAAACTGCCTAAAAGTGAGGAATTTTAAGTGAGGAGGAGTAAGGCCCGCTGGAATATGGAAGAAGCAGGAAGAAGCAGATAAGACTTTGATGTGCTAGTGATTACTCTGAGTGCTTCCTCTGTCTCTGCAGTTTAACGTCCCCCTTGAATTGATTTTGTGCAAAAATTAAGGCAACTCCAAATGATTCGTGTTCCTCCCGTTTACTTGGAGAACTGAATGGAAAGTTTCTGGGGTTCTGAGCTAAAAAACTATGTTTTCTCTCATTTACACCAGGCAGGTGTAGGTCAGAACTGAACCATTTGTCTGGCCCCTTTTAGGGCCATCTGATGCGTTTTATTGATAAAGTGTTACTTTCAAAACAACCACTGTTATTCTTATGCTCTTTGCAGTGAGTGTTGAGCTATGTGGAGGGGCCTCCAGTGGCCTCATCAGTCACACTGCATCCTTGACAGTCTTCAGAGGGAAATGGCCAAAGAGAAAGCAGGTATCTGTCACACGGTATTTCACCACATGCACCCAGGAACTCACACTTTTCATAGCCAGCGACACTACATGACATGCTGAGCTTAAACTAATGAATTCCCATTCCAAACAGCACTGACGTATTGTTTCCGTTGTATTATACTCTGAGCAGGTGGTATTTTCTAATCCCTTACATTACGTTCCTCTGCTGTCGGGAGCGAGAGGGATCCAAGACCCGAGACAGGAACTGTGGCTGGCCTGGCTAAACGATGATGAATAGAACAGGGTCCTGCTGCTCTGATAGGGGGAGCATTGGGTTTGGAAACCATGGCAACGGGAGTGTGTGAGGTGGGGCTGGCCAGCGTCCTCTGTCATGAAGAAATAATTCAACATCATCTAGCAATCTTCTGGCATGGTTCTCGTTGCCATTGAGAAATGATGAATTCAGGCACAAGATCAGTAGTAGAAGTGGCAAGAGATTGCCTCCGGTTAACAGAGCGAAGTCTTTCTGCAACCATCTGGAACTGGATTTCTGAAACTGAGCTAAATGTGTGTCTTCTAGGCTTTCTAAGGATCACATCTTAATCATTATCAGAATCCTTATCTCCTCGATAGTATGTCCTTTAACTGTCTGTCTCCTAGACTACATCTTAGAAGGCCATCACACCTTGTATCTCAAGTGCCTTGTCCCATACTTGCTAGCTGTAGGCAGTCACCAGTGTGTGTTTTTAAAGTCATCTATTCAAACCCAAACACTTCCCTCTCATGTTCCACTGAGGGGTTTCAAAGCCACAAAATCCAAGCGCTGACACATGATTAGTTATATCAGCAATGTTTAATGTCTGACTTCATGATGAGCAGGTCAATAATTTGTAACATTTTCTGTAACAGCTCTGATTTTATGCACATGAAATTAATAAGGTAGAGCTGACCACCTTTTGTTGTCATAGCTTTCCCCGTTCTCTGGGGCTGAACTGATAGATATGAATAATCTAGCCTCTTTAGCCTCCAGTGCTCTTATAAATACCTGAGGGACAAGCTTCACAGTTTTAGGGCTACACTGGAGATTGGGTGCACCTCTGTTTACAACTGGGATGAGACATCAGGGGAGTTGGGTTTGACCTGGGAAGCCATTCAGGATGCACCAAGAGGGTGATTTTTATCATAGCACTTTCCTGTAATAAAATTAATATTTACCAGCACCCCATGGAAGTACCAGTCACAATAAAAACAGTTAACCAGGACATGTTTTATTCATGGTAATTTCTGACCTGGTGTCCCCTTATTTTTAAGGTGGAAATTAATGGATGACAGCAAAAAGTTGACTTGGTGGAGAGCAAAGTATTTCTTATGGGATAAGACGGGGCACAAGCCACCATAGGGTTAAGACAGGTGCACTCTCTGTGGCTTTTCTCCTTACCTGCAAAACCAAACATATAATCTTGTGAACTTCAAGTTCAGTGACTTATGTGCATGGTTACCAGAAGAAGACATTTAGGGATGTTATAGGAGAAGACTGAGGTTTCTAAAATCCATCGTAATATGTAAAAACCGGATATAATTCTCTACATGCGATGCTAAGTTCTTTTAGAGGAGGACTCTGTTAGTCACCCATCTGCACTCTCTGTGTTTTTAATGTCGGGAAAAGGCTCTTCGGTTGAATGGGAGGTAATGATAGAAAGAATTTTCTCTCAATAACATGAAAATTTCTTTTGAGAACATAATTAGAAGAAAAGAGGATTAATACATATTAATACATGTATCCCATTCTGCATAAATAGATGCAGTTCAGAGGCTGACAGAGCCTGAATAATTTTCTGGAATCAGGAGATTCTTTCTTGAGAACTGAATTCTGCGTAAGGGGGTCCCAAGGGCAGAGGCACACGCTGGGGGAAGGAGAGGGGAATCAAGAAGAAAGGCATTCTGAAAAGCAGGGCTTCCTGATGAATGGAGGTCATTGAGATACCTGCCGGCTGGAGCTGAAGGGCCACTCACGGGAATGAGGTGAAACGAGATGAATGAACTGTAGCCACTGAGGAAGGCTGCACAGAGCCAGGTGCCACTCCTAGGAAAGTGATGGTCTTGCGCGGACAAGTGAAATACAAAAGGACCTTCTTCAACATGATAATGACTGCTAACCTTTATTGAATGTTTATGGACCAAGAAATATGTATTAACTCCTTTCCTAAGAGGCAGGTGTTATTATTAATTCCATTCTACAGAAGGAAAACGTATCAACACAGAGCAATTTCATAACTTGCCCCAAAGACAGAGCTAATAGGTAACGGTGGGGATTCTGATCCCAAACCCCTGCACCAAGGCCCCATCATGCTTGCAGAGCAGCTGGAGATCCTTATTCCAGTAGTTGGCATAATATTGAGAGGAAGGGGTCAGATCTCATGATGAAACCAGCTTAAAGCTCAAGGCAATCCACCCTCCCCTGCCCCCCGCCCCGCCCTCTGAAGGAAGCAGTCTTTTGGGGGAGAAGAACATCTTCTTCTTTACCCAGAATCTCCTCCCCTAAATGGCTGCTCCTCTTTGTCGTGGTGGAAAAATATGCGTTTATACCCAAGAGCTGCTAGAATGAAAATAAAGTGTGGTTCAAGTCAATGCAAACAAACAAACAAACAAAAAAATCAGGGTGCAAGTCTAGCTAGAAATTCTTCTCGACACAATGGCATGGATTCCTCTCCAGACGTAGATATATGGAACCAGAAACTGGAGGTGATCACGAAATATCACCAAGAAAGTGTAATCTCTAGGGGGAAACGTGGATGTCTCATAAAGAAAAGAGAAGTTCAGTGGGGAAAAGTTCTGAAAGGAGAGACTTTTGGTTCTTTATGCCTTAAAATGCAAACTAAAAAACAATCAGGGGACTGCCAGTCATTTCTCCTTTTGGGGAGAAAATGATTATTTAATTCCCTTCTCTGCCATGAAAAACATTTTATTTCAAAGGAGATAAGCACATAACTTGCCTGGGACATTCAGCCATGAATTTCTCCCTTTGAATACCAACAACAATGAAACTTTGAAGTGCTGTGCTCTCATTTTTATGTTTAGAATTCTGCTTTCCACTTTGATCTTAACGACTTTCCAAATGAACTACTCCACTTGCTCTGGTCCCTTTTTATGATGTAGTTCCTTGACAAAGGTTCTGTCTTCCTCTGCTTGCCAAAACTTGGAACTTGGAAGCAATCAAGAGGTCCTTCAGTGGGTGGATGGATGAATAAACAGGTGCATCCAGACAGTGGCGTTCTAATCAGCCCCAAAAGGAAATGAGCTATAAACTGATGAAAAGATATGGAGGAAACAAATTCACATTGCTAAGGAAAGAAGCTGATTTGAAAGACTACAGATAGTGAGATTCTGACTGTATGACATCCTGGAAAAGGCAAAACTGTGGAGATGGTAAAAGATCAGGAGTCACCAGGAATTAAGGGGGAGGGAGGGATGAACAGGCAAAGCACAGAGGATTCTGAGAGCGTGGAAGCCCCCCTGCATGACAGTTGATGAATACATGTCAGTATACACAATCCTGTGTAATGTGTAATAGATAATGTTCCCTACGCCCAAGCCCATAGGATGTACAACATCAAAACGAACTTGGATACACATGATGGACTTTGGCTGATTAGGACGTGTCCATGTAGGTCCATCAACTGGAACAACGTGACCTCTTGTGGGGGGTGCTGATAATGGGGAGCAGGAAGCATCCAGGAAGTGTCTGTACCTTGTCTTCAGATTTGACGTGAACCTTAAGCTGCTCTAAAAAATGAAATATGAATAAAAAAATTCCAAACGCTCTGGTTTTCATTAAGAGTAGAAACCAAACTAGAGCGATTGACAATGTGCGAAATGTTCCCATGGAGATAAACTGCAAACTTGAAAGATGCTACTTTTAAAAATATTAAATAATAAAGTCCCAGAAGTGCTAGCCTCAGAAACAGCAAACACAAAATTTGAAATCAACCCACTAATAGTAGCGAGGGGTCATATATGTAGAAAGTTTGACATTAAGCAAATGTTAACGTGCTAAAAATTACGTGGTAAATTTGACATTTGTTCAAGAGGTAAGCTAATTTTAGATTCATACACTCTCCCTCCAAGAAGTAAATTTAAAAGTCATCCTAGTCAATCACATATCCCTGCTTTTATCCCTACCATTATACCTGTAACACAGAGCAGTCGAATTTGGTTCGAATGCCTCAGAAGTCTGGAAATTCGTTCTTCCTCATGCAAATCTGTCTTTGGACATCTCTGATTTATGGCAAGGTTTTACTATTATTGAGAGAACCTGTCTTGATTCCCTTCTTTTAGTATAGACAAATTCCTCCAAATTATTCATTTCTATTATGCCTTGCACATTGGGTTTTACTATCATCATAACAAGGAAATCGAGGAAGGCTGTTTGATCCTGAGCCCATTTTAACAACTAATCTTAAACTTAAAGTTTGTACATTATTTCCAAATGATGTCACTGTAAACATTTTTTGTGTGTCATTTTTTAATTCCTTAATATAGCATATATAGCACACTTTTTATTGCCACCATTCTCCGCTGCTGAATTTTTTTTGTAGTTTGTTTATTTTTTGAGAGAAAGAGAGAGAGCAAGCAGGGGAGGGGCAGAGAGAGAAGGGGAGAGCGAGGGAATACCAAGCAGACTCTGCACTGTCAGCCCAGAGCCTGACGTGGGGCTTGATCTCACAAACCGTGAGATCATGACCTGAGCTGAAATCAAGAGTCAGATGCTTACCCGACTGAGCCACCCAGGCTCCCCTCCATTGCTAAATTTTTAAATATACTAGGACACTCAGAATTGAAAGTGGTGCATGACTCCTAGACTTTGGAGACCACTGCTTATGGAAAAATCTGAATGACCATTCTCTGGCATGTTGTGAAGAATGTGATACACCTTCTGCACTTTACATAGATATAATTTAATACATGAAAAGCTACTCTGGTTTTGGTATTTTATGCCTAAAAATAATATTCATTTAATCATTCAGCACATTTTTATTGCTTTCCTGTCATGAATCCAGAAGAAGAGGACATAGTTGTGAACATGACAAATTCCTGTTCTTTCAGAACTTCCTTCTAGTGCCACGCAACATAATATAAGCACATAAAATAAGTAAAATAACTAAACAACATAATTTTAAATAGTGATAAAATATATACTGAAAACAAAAATTTACAATGGGATTTACAAATGGTGTTTATATATTCAAGAAGATTTTTCTGAAGAGGGGATTTTTAAATGGGTATGAAAAAAAGGAATTCAGCATTGTAGTGCCTCAAGTGAGAAACCGTCCCACAAAGCGTATCAGCAAGGGCAAAGGCCCTGAGGCAGGTATCAGTTTGGTCCATTGCAGGAAGAACCAGAAAGAAGCTAGTATGTCTGTTGAATGTCAACCAAGGAAGAAAATATTAGGACATTGAGACAGAGAGGTGAGTAGCTGGTCATTCTAAGCGCAATGGGAAAACACTGGATTCCCTCTAGATACCCTCTAAAATTTCCAATTTATTTCTGAGTTGTTCGTGTAATTCATGTGCTCCAGGGATAAACTAGACCTCATGTCCCCTTGACAGGGATATTTCTGTATAAAAGACAATAAACAGGTTATATGGGCCTGTGAGGAAAAGCAGGAGGACTATGAGGGGGTCACCAGAGGAGTTCAAGCCAAAGTTGGTGGTGTAACTTGGAATAGGGTCAGGGCCCCTTGTTACGGAGAAGTAAACCAGAGGTCCCAGTGGCAGGTCAAGCAGGATGGGAGCCACGAGGCTGAGTTCAGTTTGTGCCATGTGGCACGTACGTGGGCTGGAGGCAAACCTCACCATCCGACGTGAGCAAAACCAGCCGACGCTGGTGAGCTGTCTTCCCGAATCAGAGCCTCCCTCAAAACAGAAGGCGGGCAGAATGGACTGTCCTCCTTAAATGTGGGCTAACGCTTCCTGCGTGTATCGCAATGAGACTCCAGGCCTGCTGACAGTGGTGTCATGGGACTTTTTTTTTTTTTAATTTTTTTTTTTTTTAACGTTTATTTATTTTTGAGACAGAGAGAGACAGAGCATGAACGGGGGAGGGTCAGAGAGAGAGGGAGACACAGAATCTGAAACAGGCTCCAGGCTCTGAGCAGTCAGCACAGAGCCCGATGCGGGGCTCGAACTCGCATACTGCGAGATCGTGACCTGAGCCGAAGTTGGACGCTTAACCGACTGAGCCACCCAGGCACCCCATTGTCATGGGACTTTTAATTCAGGCTTAGGAAGGAATCCCTAAGACAAGTTTTATATGAAATTTTGTCTCAAAGACGTAGGCAGTTATTGGGTGTGAAAAGCCAAGTATAAGTTATGTAGTAAACAGATTTTGGTTTCTAAAGCAAATGTAATATCCCAACAAGACAGGAGCATGGCGTGTAATTCAGAGGGTATTGAGATGGTGTCAGAAGGCCAGGGACACGGGATTAATCCCCCCGTGAACCTTATGGCATAATGGGCTCTGTAACTACTGGGTCACGGTCTAAAGAGTCTTCTGATTTCATTGTGTCATGTTGGTAAAGGATTGTCTTCTGTTACCACATCTCAGCTGTTACAGATTACAGAGACTGGCCCATTTAATTTTCAGGCTCCCCCTTTTTTTTTTAAGTTTATTTATTTATTTTGAGAGAGTGAGGGAGAGAGAGAGCAGGGGAGGGGCAGAGAGAGAGGAAGAAAGAATCCTAAGCAGGACCTGCCCTGTCAGCACAGAGCCCGACATAGGGCTTGAACTTGGGAACCGTGAGATTATGACCTGAGCCGAAACTGAGAGTTGGTCACTTAACCGACCAAGCCTTGCAGGTGCCCCTTGTGCCTACTTTTTAAATCAGAGGTAACCATATGCAGCTTCTTCAGTGATGGGCTTTCCATTTCTGGGGAAGTGATTCTTATCCCAACTTATCCCAACTCCCGGAGGTCCTCACCCTTCCTGGTGTTTAAAAGGCAAAGAGTGGGGCGCCTGGGTGGCTCAGTCGGTTAAGCGTCCAACTTCGGCTCAGGTCACGATCTCGTGGTCCGTGAGTTCGAGCCCCGCGTCGGGCTCTGGGCTCATGGCTCAGAGCCTGGAGCCTGCTTCCGATTCTGTGTCTCCCTCTCTCTCTGCCCCTCCCCCGTTCATGCTCTGTCTCTCTCTGTCTCAAAAATAAATAAACGTTAAAAAATTTTTTTAAATAAATAAATAAAAGGCAAAGAGATGAGTCTCTTTCGAGCATGGATCTAGGTTAGAATCCAGCAAATGCCTGATCAATTTTGTCAGAAGATAGTCTCCAAACTTCCAAGGCCGTTCCTAATACACTGATATTTATTTCAAAAGAACTTTCTCTAGCGGTCATTTGATGAGTCAGCGCTAAATACCTGGGTCAGATTCTAAATCAAATCTTTGAGAGGGGAAGGTATTCCAGCTAGTTTGCCATCCATCTGAATCTTTCATCCAGTTACTGCTCAAATTGTCAATTAGCCATTCTTGTCGGAACAGGTTAATTTGGCAGTAACTTCTGCTTTGGACTTGTATCCAAGGACACTTATCCAAGGACTTCAGTTCAGTCACAGTTTTTTCCCTAATAATTCACCTTCTCTATTGTAGTCTGGACAAAAAGGACAGTGTCAAGGAAACCCTCAGATGCCATATTGTCCCCAGCCCAACCTTCAAGGGCACTGAAATGTGAAATAATTTCTCAACTTAAATCTGTGTTACATTTCATTTGATGCATTGATTAATCCACTATTGAGCACAGGGAAAAAAATTTTAAAAAGCAAACATTCAATTAAAAAAGACATTGCTGAATGAATAAGTAAATAAGTGAATGATTACAAAAATAAGTGCTAATGTATCCACACAGAACTACCTACTTTACAGGAATATAAATTTAAATGAAAACGTTTAATGATATCTTTAGTTACTAAACTTTGGCAAACCCCAGCTTCCTCATCTTTAAGTGAGGATAAAATAATACATGTTCCAGGGGCGCCTGGGTGGCTCAGCCAGTTATGTGTCTGACTTAGGCTCAGGTCATGATCTGGAGGTCTGTGAGTTTGAGCCCCGCGTTGGGCTCTGTGCTGACAGCTCAGAGCCTGGAGCCCACTTCAGATTCTGTGTCTCCCTCTCTCTCTGCCCCTCTCCCACTCGTGCTCTCTCTCTGTCTCTCTAAAATAAATAAACATTAAAAAAAACTTTAAAAAATTAAAAAAAAAATAATACATGCTTCATCACGTTATTGCAAAGACAAGCACACCAAATTTTTTTTAAATCCTTTATATCATTTATCCATATATTCATTTTTCATTGTAAAGCTTCTAAACATGCTAGGCACCAGGATCGTTGTTTTTAAGCACTTTATCCCACTTAACCTTCAGAATGTCTCAGGCTTGACCATCTGTATAAATGGGGAAACTGAGGCTTGTCCACAGTCTTACAGCACTAAGTAGAATAGCTGGAATTCACCCTTAGGACTTCTAACTCTGGGCCCAGGGTTGCTGCCATTGCACCACATCGCCTTCCCAGGGTGTTCAGTTAGTCATGCTGACTTCTCCCATGGCCACAAAATGTGTATCAAATAGCGGTGTGGAAGGAAAGGATGATGGGTTTGGAATGTATTTATTCATTTAACAGAAGCTGTATCCACCACGTGGAATGCACTGTTCTAGATGCTGAGGACAAACCTGCAGACAAAAGCGTATCCCGCTGCTTATGGACATTTCCCATGAATAAGAGAGACGTCTCTTCCTGTATGCTGGGCTTGCGGACGTATGCACAGGTGGAGGGCACAGGTTCTTAGGCTTGTCAGGACAGACCTGTCTGCAGATGTGAGGACCCGGCACAGAGCGGAAGGACACAGAGCAGTCAGCCATGCACACATCTGGGCAGAGGGAATGACCAGTGCCAAGGAGCTAGGAGGAAAGCCTGCTTGATGCGCGGCGGAGACAGAAGGAGATTTTGAAAATGTATTTTTTTTTCTGACTGAAATAAAGTTAAACCTTTTTCACCTTCTGATTTCCAAGTACCAAAAATGAAAGTGCCAAGCAACATTTCCATTGTGAGCACTGTTGACCGGACATACACCATGTGTGTGGCTGGAGCCTAAGCATCTACACTGATTATCTCATGTAATCCTTGCAGACACACGGTGACAGAGGGGGTGTGTTTATCCTCTGGAGACAAAGAACTGAGGCAGTTTCTTTACCCTTGCATGGGTGACAAGTGTCAAGGGAGGATTTGAAGCTTGGACTCCTTGATTCCAAAGCCAAACGTTGACAGTTGTTCAGAATCATTGAACTGGGGCACCTGGGTGGCTCAGTCAGTTAAGTGTCTGATTTTTGATTTCCACTCAGGTCGTGTCGTGATCTCAAGGTTCATGAGTTTGAGCCCTGCATCGGACTCTGCGTTGACAGAGAGGAGCCTGTTTGGGATTCTCTCTCTCTCTCTGTGCCTCTCTCTCGCTCTCTCTCTCTCTCTCAAAATAAATAAACATTAAAACAATCATTTATACTGATAAATAGCACTTGAAGTCTCATACATCAACCAATAAGTCCATGTCATGATATAGCTACATAAATTCATGATAAAGAAATAACATTCAACAATCGAAGTATATAAGTTGTCTTCATTCCTTCTGAAATTCTGTGAAATCTTTAATAACTTCATAAAGCACTGACAAGGTACGGCAGCTTCATAGTTAATGATTTGGCGCTTCTAAGCGCAATTACCCCCACAATTTGTGCCCACGCTAGAGTATCCTGGTCTATAGCATTTTTCTTCTGAGATAGCATCAAGTCACTGATAGAAATTAGAGAGAGATTCTCTCTCAGTTGTTCCCAGGTGACGTGAGCCCTGTCTAGGTGCATGGGGTGTGGGGGTGAGGGTGCAGAATCAAAGCGAATGACCCCAGCTCACCCACACACTTAGGGCATCATCAACCAAGCATGTGACAGGTGGGCTTTGCCTGTGGCCTCTGTTAGGAAACCAGATCACGGCGCACAACCTCTCAATAGAACATGTGTAAAGGACAGTCACATGCAAATAGCTGACTATAAATAAGTTCTTTCTGAACCCATGAAATGTGGAAGATTATCGCTGATAATCAGAGAATATAAAAATCATTTTGAGCTCTTAGCTGTGAGGACTAACTATAGAGAGCTGATATAAGTGGTAGGGTTTAAAGTAACCCAGAAAAAGAGTTAACCTGTAGTATGATTGTTTTAAGTACATTAACCACAGGTAACTTCTCTGTGTGACTGTTCAACCTCACGAATTAAATATATTCTGGGATAAGAGATTTGTACAACTCTTCAGTGGGTTTAATGAGCACATGAGCCCTGAGGACCTGAGATAACAGCTACAAACGTAGAAATGTTAATTGAAACTTAAATGAACTGTCTTTCGCCAAGGGCACAGCATTTCTTAAATACTCACACTGGCTGACTGCGTTCGCAGCAACTGATACCCACCTCCTGCCATTTTTTAGACCTGTGGTGCACAGAAGTCACTGTGTTCTCTGCATTACAGCTCCATTCTCCAGAAGACCAAAGGGGTGGCAGTCAGTAAGGGTGGTGAGTCGATTAATGCTGATATCTTGAAAATCAATAGTACAAGTATGAAGACACTCTGTTACTTTGTCACACCTTGGCAGGACCAAATGCCAGCTCTCGGCGCAGAGGTATTAGGCACTCCTACAAAGTAGTTCTCGAGTTCGGTATCACTTGACCCAGCCATTCGCACAAGCACGCTGTGTTCTGCTCCAAACAAGGCAACCCAGTCCTTTCGTTAAATGCTGACGGTCATCTTTCTGGGCAAACTAAAATAATTCCTTTCCGAATGAGTATCTTCTTTACCACCTCAGGCATCAATTTTGTCATTCATCAATTTGTACTAAAAAATCCAGATAAGTGTTCATACCTCCCCATTCAGATTTATTCTGAAGATACATCTGCTTTAGTGTATATTGAAAGGGAAAATTGTTAATGCATTGAGTTATTGCATTATTTTGCATTGAAATTATTTTTGGAACACATATAACCCATTTTCTCTCCATTAATGCATTGGATTCCTGGGGCTTCTGTGTCAAATTACAGACGGTGGCTTAAAACAACAGACATGTGATCTTTCAGGTTTGAGAGCAGCAGTTTGAAATCTGTGTGTGAGCGAGGCAGGGCCTTCTGGAACTCTGAGAGACACCTGCTCTACACCCATCCCCTAGCTTCTGGCACCCACACTGGTAGTCCCATGATGCCAGTGTCTGCCCACCCTCACGGGACCTTCCCTGTGTCCTCTCTTCCATCCGTGTCTCTCCTCTTCCTATAAGGACGCTTGTCATTGGATTCAGGACCCAGCCGATTAATCCAGGATGATCTCATCTTGAGAGCCTTAACTTAATCACACCTGCAAAAACTCTTTTTCCAAATAAGCTCAAGTTTACAGGTACTGGGGTTTAGGACTTGGACATATATTTTTTTTTCAATATATGAAGTTTATTGCCAAATTGGTTTCCATACAACACCCAGTGCTCATCCCAAAAGGTGCCCTCCTCAATACCCATCACCCACCCTCCCCTCCCTCCCACCCCCCATCAACCCTCAGTTTGTTCTCAGTTTTTAAGAGTCTCTTATGCTTTGGCTCTCTCCCACTCTAACCTCCTTTTTTTTTTTTTTTCTTCCCCTCCCCCATGGGTTTCTGTTAAGTTTCTCAGGATCCACATAAGAGTGAAAACATATGGTATCTGTCTTTCTCTGTATGGCTTATTTCACTTAGCATCACACTCTCCAGTTCCATCCATGTTGCTACAAAGGGCCATATTTCATTCTTTCTCATTGCCACGTAGTACTCCATTGTGTATATAAACCACAACTTCTTTATCCATTTATCAGTTGATGGACATTTCGGCTCTTTCCATCATTTGGCTATTGTTGAGAGTGCTGCTATAAACATTGGGGTACGAGTGCCCCTATGCATCAGTACTCCTGTATCCCTTGGGTAAATTCCTAGCAGTGCTATTTCTGGGTCATAGGGTAGGTCTGTTTTTAATTTTTTGAGGAACCTCCACCCTGTTTTCCAGAGTGGCTGCACCAATTTGCATTCCCACCAACAGTGCAAGAGGGTTCCCGTTTCTCCACATCCTCGCCAGCATCTATAGTCTCCTGATTTGTTCATTTTGGCCACTCTGACTGGCGTGAGGTGATGTCTGAGTGTGGTTTTGATTTGTATTTCCCTGATGAGGAGCAACGTTGAGCATCTTTTCATGTGCCTGTTGGCCATCCGGATGTCTTCTTTAGAGAAGTGTCTATTCATGTTTTCTGCCCATTTCTTCACTGGATTATTTGTTTTTTGGGTGTGGAGTTTGGTGAGCTCTTTATAGATTTTGTATACTAGCCCTTTGTCCGATATTAGGACTTGGACATATTTTTTGAGGGATACCTTTAATGCACTACAATTGACAAGGTAACACCAGTATAACCGAAGTGTAGGCTTTAGGTCATTTCCTTTCAACATCCTTTCCAAAAAAGATTAAGGGAAAAAAGCCTTGCATTGAAGGTTAAGAGATAAACAGTCATTTTCATCAATGCACTGAACTACTTATGATTTTTACATCAGGATAAAAGCAATTTTGAGTCTTGTCAAATTCATTTAGACATATTCTTCAAGAAAAGTTGTGTTATATTTTATTTATTTTTTTGCCTACATAGGCCTTTAAATTTTCTAGTATAATAATTACTATTATTTTTATATTCAAGTTAGTTAACAGTGTAGTCTTGGCTTCAGGAAAAGAACCCAGTGATTCATCACTTACATATGATACCCAGTGTTCATCCCAGCAAGTACCCTCCTTAATGCCCACCACCCATTTAACCCACCCCCCCCCCAGCAACCCTCAGTTTACTCTCTGTATTTAAGAGTTTCTTATGGTTTGCCCCCCCTCTGTTTTTATCTTATTTTTTCCTTCCCTTCCCCTATGATCCTCTGTTTTCTTTCTTAAATTCCACATATGAGTGAAATCCTATGATACCTTTCTCTGACTGATTTGTTTTGCTTAGTATAATACACTCTAGTTCCAAATTGTTGCAAATGTCAAGATGTCATTATTTTTCATTGCTGAGTAGTATTCCATTAGACACACACACACAATATCTTCTTTATCCATTTAGCAGTTAAGAGACATTTGGATTCTTTCTATACTTTGGCTATTGTTGATAGTATTGCTATAAACATTGGGGTGCATGTTCCCCTTCAAATCATCATTTTGTATCCTTTGGATAAATGCCTAGTAGTGCAATTGCTGGGCCATAGGGTAGTTCTATTTGCAATTTTTTGAGGAACCTCCACACTGTTTCCCAGAGTGGCTGCACCAGTTTGCATTCCCACCAGCAGTGCAAGAGGGTTCCTCCTTTGTCCACAGCTTTGCCAACATCTGTTGTTTCCTGAGTTGTTCATTTTAGCTGTTGTGAGAGGTATGAGGTCGTATCTCATTGTGGTTTTGATTTGTATTTCCCTGAGGATGAGTGATGTTTAGCATCTTTTCATGTGTCCGTTTGCATCTGGTTGTCTTCTTTGGAAAAGTGTCTATTCATGTCTTCTGCCCATTTCTTCACTCGTTTCTGTGTGTTGAGTTTGATTAGTTCTTTATAAAAAATTTTTTTAACATTTATTTTTGAGAAGAGAGAGACAGAGCATGAGTAGGGGAGGAAAGAGAAAGAGGGAGACACAGAATCTGAAACAGGCTCCAGGCTCTGAGCTGTCAGCACAGAGCCTGATGTGGGCCTCAAACTCATGGACCGCGAGATCATGACCTGAGCTGAAGTTGGACGCTTAACCGACTGAGCCACCCAGGCACCCCAAGTTTGATAAGTTCTTTGTAGATTTTGGATACTAACCCTTTATCTGATATGTCCTTTGCAAATATCTTCTTCCCATTCCGTCAGTTGCCTTTTAGTTTTGTTGATTGTTTCCTTCACTGTGCAGAAGCTTTTTATCTTGATGAGGTGTCAATAGTTCATTTTTGCTTCTATTTCCCTGGCCTCTGGAGACATGTCAAGTAAGAAGTTGCTGTGGCCTAGGTCAAAGAAATTGTTGTCTGTTTTCTCTTGAGTTTGGTGGTTTCCTATCTCACATTTAGGTCTTTCATCTATTTTGAATTTATTTTTGTGTATGGTGTGAAAAAGTGGTCCATTTCCATTGTTCTGCATGTTGCTGTCCAGTTCTCCCAGCACCATTTGCCGAAGAGACTATCTTCATTACAATGGATACTCTTTCCTGCTTTGTCAAGGATTAGTTGGCCAAATATTTGTGGGTCTAATTCTGAGTTCTCTATTCTATGCCATTGATCTGTGTGTCTGTTTTTGTGCCAATACCATACTGTCTTGATGATTACAGCTTTGTAATATAGGCTAAAGTCCAGGATTGTGATGCCTCCTGCTTTAGTTTTCTTTTCCAACATTCCTTTGGCTATTTGGGGTCTTTTGTGTTTCCATACAAATTTTAGGATTGTTTGTTCTAGCTCTGTGATAAATGCTGGTGCTCTTTTGATTGGGATTGCATTGAATGTGTAGATTACTTTGGGTAGCATTGACATTTTAAATTTTTTTTTTTTCAACGTTTATTTATTTTTGGGACAGAGAGAGACAGAGCATGAACCGGAGAGGGTCAGAGAGAGAGGGAGACTCAGAATCGGAAACAGGCTCCAGGCTCCGAGCCATCAGCCCAGAGCCTGACGCGGGGCTCGAACTCACGGACCGCGAGATCGTGACCTGGCTGAAGTCGGACGCTTAACCGACTGCGCCACCCAGGCGCCCCAGCATTGACATTTTAACAGCATTTTTTCTTCCAATCCATTAGCATGGAATGTTTTACATTTCTTTGTGTCTTCTTCAATTTCTTTCATAAGTCTATTGTTTTCAGCATACAGATCTTTTACCTCTTGGGTTAGGTTTATTTCTAGATATGTTATGGGTTTTGACGCAGTTGTAAATAGGATTGATTCCTTGATATCTCTTTCTGTTTATTATTGGTGTATAGAAATGAAACCAATTTCTATACATTGAAATTATATCCTGCGACTTTGCTGAATTCATGTATCAGTTCCAGCAGTTTTTTTTGTGGACTGTGTTGGGTTTTCCACGTAGAGTATCATGTCATCTGCAAAGAGTGCAAGTTTTGGCTAGTATAATTGCTTTTTAATTGTGCCAAAGCATCTCTCAAGAGGCCTTTAGTCAACCAGATTGTTTTTAAGGAAAGAGATATGAGCAGCAAATAATAATATGGCCCTTGCCATGGGAAAGAGGTAACTTCAATATTGGCAACAATAAAACAAAACATTAAAAATCATAGAAGAGGCAAGATTGGAAATATAGCTTGCTAAGAGAAGCAAGCAGGAAATATAAGCGGAAATTAAAATAATTAATGGTTTCTAGTAATCAGAAAATTTAATACAGAAAGAAAACAATAAACAAACAAAAAACAGCCTTGTATTAAAATCTGTTTGCAATAGTTATCACTTATATGTCACTTAAAATCCTTGTGACCTCAGGGTGCCTGGGTGGCTCAGTCCCTTGAGCATCTGACTCTTGAATTTGGCTCAAGTTTATGATCCCAGGATCTTGGGATCAAGCCCTGCATCAGGCTCCTCACTGAGCTTGGAGCCTGCTTGAGATTTTTCTCTCTCCCTCTGCCTGCTCATGCTCTCTTTCCTCTCTCTCTCTCTCTCTCTCTTAAAAAAAAAAAAAAATGAAGAAGAAGGAAAAAAAAAAATCCTCATGGCCTCATCTTATACCCCACGCTGTTCTGGTAACTAGCTCATACAGAATTAGACCAATTTGGAGCAGGAATGGTCCACTCGTGGCCAGAAGCTCCTTCCAAGTCCCAGCTGGTATTTGCCTCTAGGAATGTGTTCAGGAGTCACTTGTGAAGAAGCTGGAATCCTTGGACAATTAATGCCCTGAGGGACAGCCCTGGACCAATGGGGAATAGGAATCAGTTGATAAACGTATGCTTCTTCTTTCCCTTGAGCAGATAATTCTGAGATACTTCTCCTAAGCCAGTTACGGAGGCCCTTCAAATCAATCCACATATCAGCTCTGGCCATGGCCAACTTAACAACACGTCCCTGTGTTGGCTGCTTCACTCTGCTGGTCTCACTTATGTTTCCTGGTGTCAAATTCCCAAATCGATTTCTAGACAATAAACTTGTGTCTCAAGTGCTGAAAACCCAGCCTAAAACAAACACTGTCTTTCTCTGATTTATGAAATGAATTGTCATTATTTTAAAATCACCTGTTTATTAAGATAAATCTAATTAAAAAATAGTTTGTTCAGAAATTCGTGCAGATATAATGATGAAGTTTTATTGTAGTTTAATTTTGGTCCTGGGTATTATAGTAGTGATGGTAATGATGAGTGTAAGATAAGAAAGAGGCCATCTTGTGTTCTTCAGATAGAGGTTTTTCTAGGAATGTCGAGTTAATAAAAGTTAACTACCCTTAATCAAATGCTTACTGTTCTTCTTTATCAAGTTTTATATTGATTGATTGTTTACATTTGTTTTTAAGAGTTGATTTGCTCTTAATGGCAGGAAAAGGAAGTGCAATATATAACACAACAACTATTATACTTTATAATGTGGGACAGCCTATTTATATCACAGTGATTCGAAAGTATTTTGTAGCAGGTATTGTGCTCAATGTTGAGAATTCAGTGGTGAGTGTGGCCCTGAACAGTTTCCTCAAGAAACCTGGTCCTGTGGAATGGCAGTCAGGTACGTAATAAGACCCTGTGAACTTGGGAAGAGAAATTCGATGAGATTGGGTGGCCCAAGGATTCTTTCATGGGGGCCTTAGACTCTAAACTGGGAAGTAAAAGTTCTGATAGAATTAATATTTTTGAAAAATCATTCACATGATAAGCAAAATAAGTGTCCCCTTATTAACTTTTAATATACTCACAGATAAGGCAATTAACCTGGGCACTTAATTGTATGGAATTAAAATTCTCAGGGGTTCTAAGGACGATCACATCAGATTTCACATGTAAATCAGAGCCCAGTAGGAGAGATAAGACTTAGTATGTTAAATTCTTGGTGAGCTGATGTTTCTGTAATCCTTTATTTCTTTTTCCTGGCTTAATTACCTTCTTGGTAACATCTAACATTTTATTTCAAGAAGGATTATGCTTAAAAAGACTGTCATTCCAGGACATGATCTGAAGTTTTAAAAAATCACATTAATTTCCCTATATCACATTGCTTATAAACAGTCTTTTCTCCATTTTTCTATTTCCTGGCTTTTAATAACATTATTTTTACAAGGTTGTCATTTTACTGTAGAAAATTTAATCCACACCATATTTGAGTATAATCTCTCCCTCATGAGCTTGATAATAGGATTTGTTATTTGTATTTAAAATAATTGCTGGGACGCCTGGGTGGCTCAGTGGGTTAAGCATCTGACTTGATCTCAGCTCAGGTCTTGATCTCGGGGTAGAAGTTTCTGGCCTCATAACAGGTGTGGAGCCTACTCAAAAAAAAAAATTGCTTAATACAGTCTTTTTCTTTGTTATTGTTGTTTGTGTTGTTTAAGCTTATTTATTTTGAGAAAGAGAACAGGGGAGGGGCAGAGAGAGAGAGGGAGAGAGAGAATCCTAAACAGGATCTGCACTGTCAGTGCACAGCCCAACACGGGGCTCAAACTCAGGAACCATGAGATCGTGACATGAGCCAAAATAAAGATTCAGATGCTAAACTGAGCCATCCAGGCGCCCCAAGTTCATCCATAAAATATTTCCCTTGTAATATCATAATTCTAAAGGGGTTAATATATTGTGTTTAATAGCCCTGTGCATGTCCATGGAATCAGGTCAGAGGATTGAACACTGTTAGTCTTTCTCTTAGCTGTAAGGGAAAAGGAAGAGCCAATTTGGTAACAGTCTGCCACCCATTAGACTTGCCCTACTGGTCTTCATGGATGTTGGGCCTCAGTGGCAGAGAACTCAGCTTCCTCGAACACCTGTAAAAGCTCAGATGGTCCTTGGTTCCTATCAACAACCAGACTTCCAGCATTGTCTCTCTCCTTGTCTCCCTCCCCACCCCCAAACCCCACCCCAGCCTCCTGCATACCCACTCCCTTTTGCCCAAAAGCAAGACCATGAGGGAGGTGAAGGGGAAAAAAAAAAAGTTAGAGAGGGAGGGAGGCAAACCATAAGAGACCCTTAAATATTGAGAACAAACTGAGGGTTGATGGGGGGTTGGGGAGAGGGGAAAGTGGGTGATGGGCATTGAGGGCACCTGTTGGGATGAGCACTGGGTGTTGTATGGAAACCAATTTGACAATAAATTATATCTAATACAAAAATAAAAATAAATAAATGAAAGCTAAACAATCAGGTCAGTCTTGGCTGCAAGTTGTTCTTCTGTGAAGGTCAGAAGAAGTAAAAATTCCAAGTTTGGCCTCAGGACTCAGCCGTGTTCCACCAGTGATGTTTTTCCCACACAGAATATGCACTGAGATTCATTACACGGCCTTATACCTTACACAGCTTCAGGGCTGTGAAGATACACGTTTTTGTGACAGAACTCGGGAACGAAGGTTGTGCCAGATGGAGGCTCTTCATGTCTAATGCAAAGTGATAAAAGAAGTGTATTCATGAAACTGGGAAAAGGAGAACTACACAATCAAGTTAAAAAATGGGGTTTTTGTTTTCTGTGCACAGCACAGTTAATAAAAGTATCAAAACATATTCCAGAAGCTAAGATTTTTAACCCCAGGCACTCACCTGCAGAACAGCAGAGGCACATGTGGGAATGCAGAGCCAGAATTAAGGGAGTTTCTCACCAAAGTGGAATTTCTGCTGAGCCTTGAACAAAATGGCCTCATGTTTGGGTTGGGGAGATAGGCTTGACTTTCATTTAAATGCAAATCTAGTCTCCTTCAAAAGAAAAGTTTGGCTGGTATTAAAATACTAACTATATAAGATCTGATCACAAAAAGACATACATAAAATATTATTAACTTTTTTTAATTGGCTGATATTTAATTGGCTCCTTAGGAAGAATGCCGTAAGAAATCTACTCCTCTAAACTTGCATACATCTAGAGTCTTCAATTAAATACCATCAATTAATCCTGAACTAAAAATTAGTTTATTCTAGAAATGTGATATACAGAGTGGTCTTTGAGAATGTTCATTCTGCTGTGATATTTCTAAGAAATTTAAGGATGGGAAAATCTTGTCATCTAAAGTTTTGTCTAGTGAATGAGCCTGGCTGGATGGCTCAGTGGGTTAAGCGTCTGACTTCATCTCAGATCATGATCTCACGGTTCATGGGTTTGAGCCCCACTGCAGGCTCTGTGCTGACAGCTCGGAGCCTGGAGCCTGCTTCGGATTCTGTGTCTCCCTCTGCCTCTGCTCCTTCCCCACTTGCGCTCTGTCTTTCTCTCTCTCTCTCTCTCTCTCTCTCTCTCTCTCTCTCAAAAATAAACAAACATTAAAACAATTAAAGTTTTGTGTAATGAAAGGCAGATATAAAATTGCAACCCAATTTTCTGGTTTATTGCATAATACTGAATACCTGTCCTTAGGGACAGTCAGTTCTTTATACTGAGAAAATAACGATCTTCATTCATTTTGTAAAAAATAATCATCGTGGACCAAGTGGTACAAAAAAGTCCTACCACTCGCGAGTCATAAGAAATTGTGTGGTGACTAAAAGTGAGAGGCAAGAGGTCCACGTGAACTGGTAGAAGGTTGGGTCAAACACATTGCTTGCCTGTTGGTCAGATTGCTTCTTTTCAAGAGTGGAGGCACAGGGGAATAAAAAAAAAGCACACAAGTTACTATACTTTTCAGGGATAAATTGATTTTGCCAACTGTTTCTGTGCAACAGCAAATGTTCCTCATTCTTTCTCTTACTAAGTAACATTTTTCTAGAATTCCAGAGGTTATCCCTTTTTCACAGTGGTTCTCAACTTTGGCTGTGCCTTAGAATCCTGTGGAGAGATTTTACCTTGCTCTGTGCTCAGGCTGCATCCTGGACCTGTTATATCAGAATCCCTGCATATGGGAACAAAGCACCAGTTGTTTTGAGAGCTCCCTGATGAATCCAGTGTGCATTTAAATTTGAAAAGCACTCTTTTGAGGTTCAGTGAGGATTCTCTCAACTAACAGCTATTTAGAACAGGAGTTCTCAGCCCTGTGTCCTAGGGTTGCTTAAAAGATGGTTTCGTGTCTTCTTACAATAGCGCACAAATATTTTATACCTATGTGGGATCCCTTTTAAAAATAAATATAAACCGGTCTTCCTCTCAGAGAGGAATTTTAAGACTTTCTGTGCCTTGGAGAGGCAAAGCTACCTACTTGCCTTCCCATGTGTCCCACAAACACTGCTTCCTCTAACTCACTTTCCACGCACAGCGGAGACGTAGTTTTTACCACAAGGAGGACCACCAGCAGTGGGAACACGCTGGTCTGGGGAACAGCACAGGCTTCGGTGTGTGCTGTGCCCTGATCTGGATGGCCTTCTCATTCCCTTCAGTGTCCCTACATTTTAGACACTGTTGTTCCTGTCATAGTCCCCACCCCCTGCCTTTTTAGAACATTTACTAAGACAACTTGGAAGGATCCCTTCAGAAGCATGTAAGTCTCCCCGCCTCTGGCCAGTTTTACAACCCAGAAATGTCTTTCTCAAAGACCTGTGGACTGTGTCTTTGAAATACGAGCACTGGAGGAGATAATACCATTATCCTCCTTCTCTGAGGGAGCCTAGGCGCCCACCTTCAGTAAATAACATCTAACAAACAGGCACAGAAATATTTGCAAACTCAAGAATAACTCAGTGTGCTAAGTATATCCCGACGGTCAATCCCCAGCCCCCACAAAAGTTTCAGTCCCTTCACTCTGGCTCACTCTGTGCTGAAAGCCTTTCTGCTCTTTGTTTCACTGGGGTGGAGTTCAGTCTCTCCGTCCCGCTGACATGGTCTTGAACCAAGTCTTCTTGTGTGTTCAATTTTTGTGGTGCGAGTAAGTCTTACTCTAAGTACCTGGATTTCACACCTGTGCTATGACTCAGGCACAGCGACATAGCAAAGTGTTTCAAATCTCTAACCCTCCTACAGCAAAATGGACAAACAACGACAAGACAACAGTAACTACCTCACAGGTTGTTTCGAGAGCACAAGGCAGCAGAACCTAGAGTTCTGGTTTCCATCAAGCACTTCCCACAAGCCTGTGGTGGCATGTGACAGCTAAAAGGTGGGCTCTCAAAACGAAATCTGGGTGGAATTCTCAGAAGAGGAATGGAGTGGAACAGACGAAAACACCGTGTGACACTGGGTGCCGTCCATGTCCCTGTTACTGCCATCAGCGGGGAACAGCTCTGCCACCCCCTCTGTGTCACCAGGATCCATCATTTTCAGTTGTCACCTGCCCGCATGTGTGAAATGCATCATCGTGTCAAGTGGAAGTGACTTCCTGGCGATTTTAAGGATCTACTACAGTGAAGCACATGGTTCCGGAAACTGAAAGTGACATCCAGTTGTAGTTTGGTTATAACGACACTTGGAGATGTCCCAGAGGAAAGCCTGGTGCGCAGGTCGTGAGCGTTTTGTTCAAGCTCAGCCTCCATCATCCGCCACCCACGTGCCCTTGGAGGAGTCATTTCAGTGCCCTGTGTCAGCCCCGCTTGGAAAGTCCGCGGGTTGTGATGGATCGTGTGTGACTGTCATCTGACAGCTTTGATTCTGTCTCCTTCGGGGACATTCACAGCCTCTCAAATAGTGAGGTGCAGCATCATGTTCAAAAAAAAATCTTTTGAATGGTTTTAGTTGAAATATTTCATAAAAATCAGTCCCAGGAAATGTCCTTTGATGCTCCCTTTTTACTCTTGCCTATCTTATAAAAATCACATTGTCTGTTTCCATAAATCTGAGGTGCGTGGGTTTTCTCTGCCTCAGACAACTTGGCTGGCGGTACATCTTTTATTTCTCTTCTGATAGGCTATTCCTCCTCCATCACCAGTGCTCTCATCAAAATCACTGAAGTATTTTACGGTGGTTCCTTTCAGTTTGACAGTTTGTGCATCTAGTCAAATGACGAAATAAGACAACGTTCAAATCGATGATAGACAAAATATGAAAGGCTATTTATTGAAACCGAACATAGGCAACACAAATATTAAAAGTTTGCACCTTGTTAAAAAAGCAAAGTGCGTAACAGCATATGATATACTCTGTGTTTGTGTGGGGGCGTGTTGCTCACCTTTGCAAAAAGAAACAGCAAAGATGAAAGAAAATTAAATTGGTTCCTGGCAAGGAGTTCAAGGGGAGCAGGAGCCAAGAAAGATACATGGCTGAGAGTGATATATGCCTGGTTTACATTTTGGTTTGGTAGCTTGGTTTTAGAAGCACATTAATATTCTCCAAATGTAAATACTAAAATAAAAGAAGAAAACTTACAACCTATGTAATCAAAAACAAATGAACCCAAATGAATTACATAATGATACTGAAGTGGTATGGGGAGACCTAACCCACCTAACTTGTTAACAGAATACTTTATATATCCACAGTCTGTATTAAAAAAAGAAATAAAAAAGTTTGCTCCAAAAATTTGGATCAATCTATGATAGCGCCATCAACTTATCAATCTTCCACTTACATTTTTAATCTAATAATTATTTGTTGAGTGCATATTGTGTCCCTGGAACTAAAACTGTTCAGTTCTTATAATCGTGGTGCTTGCAGACTAACAGAGAGGTAAAGAGTAAAGACAGATAAAGGAGAACTAATTATTCACTTGCAATGGTCACAAATAATAATAGGGACTTAGCTAAGAGTCTGATGAAACTATATAAAGGAAGATACTAAGCCAACGTAGCACACAAATTTCTCTGAGAAAATTATATTTAATTTCAGAGCCACACACACACACGCACACACACACACACACACACACACACACACACACACACACACACACACCCAACACAACACTGATGTGTTTCATTGATTCCAAATTCAAATGTATATTGTTTCTACCATGTTCTTTCAAGTGTGAGGGACTCTGTGAGGGATATAAAAATATTCCCGTATGCAAGGAACGTACTATCTAATTAAAAAAGAAAGAGAGCTGCTTTGACATGCCTATTTCAAGACAGCCTCTTACTAAGTGCCAGATAGTACAGACAAGAAGTTTATACTAGGTTCCAGAGGAAGATGGTCTAATGTATGCTGACGGTAGTCGCCTCCCAGCCGTGAACAGAAGAGGAAGTAAGTAGTTGTGTGGAATCAGCTGGGTTTTGATTTCTGGTCAGAAGGGAGAAAAGATGAGAAATAGTAGTAAAATCTGGAATAAAACTTTGTACTGGAATCAGCTCTAGCTAGGAAATATTTCACAGAGGTTACTGATACAAACAGCTTCATGTGAAACTTTATAAGCCTGTTAATGAGTGTTAATATCTGTCTGGATATTTCGGGGGGAATGAACACATCCTTAACCTGTTCTAGAATCTTCATCATGCAGTTTGTTGGACACTACAGACAAAACACCAAAGGGGAGAGAGCTTATGTGGTGAATAGATGGGAGGTTGCTTTTTTTTTTTTTTTTTAATGTTTATTTACTTTTGAGAGAGAGAGAGAGAGAAAGAGAGAATATGAGCAGGGAAGGGGCAGAGAGAAAGGGAGACAGAATCCAAAGCAGGCTCCAGGATCTGAGCTGTCAGCACAGAGCCCGATGCAGGGCTTGAACCCACAAACTGTGAGATCATGACCTGAGCCGAAGTCAGACACTTAACTGACTGAGCCACCCAGGTGCCCCAGGGAGGTCGCTTTTCTAAGCAGCTTATTAGTTGGCCACTTTTTGGAGAATGTAATAATAAATTGATGTGTAAAAGGTGAACATATGCACCAAAAATAGCCAATGTTTGTTGAAATAGCATAATGAGTACTTGCTGAGGTGCCTGGTTTGCCCTTTACCAAAAGTAGCATTTAGAAATACAGATCTTTTGAATAAATCTTGTATGCCTTGATTTTCAGAAAATAGTCCCAAGCCTCACCCGAGGGCACAGATATGTGTGGGAGGGCGCCCAAGTGCAGGAAGAGGCAGTGAGAGAAGCCGTATATAACTAAGGTCAGCAGAGTTGCAAAGGCCTTTCAATGCGAACCCACAGTTCACTGTTCTGTTCATTGACGTAATTGTCTTGACTCGGGGTAATAGAGAATGTGATGTCTTCCGGTTAAGTCTGAGAGGAATTTAATTATGCTTATGATGATACACCTGTTTACTCTTCCTAGTCCAACATAATAAATCCAGTAAGCAAGCAGAGATGTGTTTTCCACAAGGACATCCATTGTTGCCTGTGGTATAAGCACACGACCTTCCTTCAAGTGCACTGGTAGATGAGAAGAAAATCATAAGACTATTACCGTGGGCTTCTGTTTTCACACTTACCTGTTTTCTCTATCTGGGTCCATATATGTTATCTCCCTTCCTAATATAATCATGAACTGTCCATGTCCAGATTATAAAGCCTGCATGTAGGAAGCCATCCATTCTCACTGATTTGGGATGCCATTCTTCCAAAAATTTGCCCTCATTTCCTAAATTGTGATAATCCCCCCTTTAATTCATCCTTTCTGTCACACAAATATGTGGTAATATCTCATATTTAATTGTTCTTTAATTCTCCGTTGACCCCTGCTCCAGGACACTGCCAGCAAATGCCCTATTTTTCCGTAACGTTTCAGATCTAAACTCCCCGAAGAAAAAATGCTCTGTAATCACTGTCCTCAACATTGTTTGCTTGTACCTTTTCTCTTGAGTTCACTCTAACCAGGCTACTGTCTCTACCATTCAATTGAAATGGCTCTTAACAAGGTTTCCAACGGCTCGTACGTTCCCAAAACCCATGGTCAACATTCGTGCTTTATCTGACTCATCCCCAAGCAGCGTTTGACACAACTGGTTTGTGAGATCACAGCCCGATGGCCCAGCCCCACTAAAAGATGGACAATTAATCATAAGATTGTGAAATGCATCCCCTTCCCAACTTATTTTGAGTTCGTTGTCAAGCCTTTTGTACATCTCCATTTCTTTGGTGCTGGTTACTGAGCAATTATTATGTTCCTTTCCTTGATTTTTTATGTTTCTTGAAGTCTTGCATTGTTTTCTTCACCTTTGAAGAACCAGTCACTTCCTTCAGTCTTTATTGACTGATTTAGGGGGAGAAATACATTCAACAGTCAGCCTGCTTGGGACTCTGAGGCTCTCTCAGACTTCTACGGATTTGTCTACACCATGCCTCTGGTGCCCTTCCATGAGTGTGTGGAAGTTGGGGTGGGGGTAATTCTTAAGCATGCCTCCCAATCTTGCAAAGCCAGGGCAGAGGCTAGAAGGCTCCATCTTGTTTTCCCCAGGGTGGTGCCCTGCAGTGCTCAAATTCGTGTGTCTTCTCCCCATCCTGCAGCCTCGAGCCATTTATCTGTACGCACTTGCCAACCATCAGCAAATGCTCACACTGGCCACCTGCAGTGACGTGGGCAGGGAGCCAGCCACAGAAGCCAGGGGAGTGAGGCGTCTGGAGCATCAGGGACACCTGTGGGACATTTGCGGGGTCTGTGGTGAGGCATCGAACTGGCTCAGGGGCAGGCCCCCAGATGGCATGCACAAAGAAGTTAATAGGATCTGTGGGCCTTTCCTGATTTCTGAGCCCTGACTCCCACCTCTTGTCCCTGTTCCCAGCTGTCTCTCTCCTTGCGGCCTGGCCCGCCACTTCAGTATCCCTCTCCTTGCGGCCCGGCCTGCCACCTCAGTGTTCTGGGTGAGATCAGAAAGAATTTAGCTGCACAGGCTGGCATCTTGCACAGCTGGGGAAGCTGGATCCTCATTCATTATGCTCCCCTTTTCCTGCTGGAAGAATCATGGGCTGACGGGTCCTCTCATGTTCCTGAGCTAAACTGCACTGGGGGAGGGGTTGTCTTGGATAAGGTGACTCCTTATGCTCTTCCATGTATATATTTAGGAATTTATGTCTCCTGTGGTGTGCAGGAACTTCTCTGCTGGTCTCAGACTCCCACCAAAGTGCTCTTGTCTGTGGCTGGCTGTCCAAATTGATGCTACTGTAGTGCGATGATGGAAAAAAAAAAACTCCTATTCTGACAGTGCTTGTAACTCCAAGTTTAGCCTGGGACTTCTTCTCAAAGATAGAAAAGTGCAAAGAGGGAAAGAAAGATCATTTTGCTATAGAGAGACGTGACAAATGCTTCTTCCCTAGGTTAGCAAGGACACCACCACTGGTCATAAATCACGGACAGTGTGTACCCTTGATATGCTGTGATGGTCCTTTGCCTCTGTGAACTTCCTCTCATAATCTGTTAAGTTCAAGTTAATTATGCAGAAACATTAGATAGACTCACGTAGAAGAAAGTCCTACAATACACCTGAGGGGCATTCGAAAGGTCAAGGTTACCACTAACAAGGCAAGTTTGAGAAACTATCACAGCCAAGAGGAACCTAGGAAGAAAAGGCAATGAATGACACAGTATTATCCTGGGTGGGATCCTGGAAGAGATAAAGTACATTAGGTAAAAACTAAGGAAATCCTAATAAACTGTGGAGTTAACAGTGTATATATAATAGTTCATTAATATTAGCAAATATACCATATTATATTTCTTATTTTTTTAAGTTTGTTTATTTTTATTTTCAGGGAGAGGGGGGGATAGGCAGAGAGAGAGGAAGAGATAGAGAGAGAGGATCCCAAGCAGGCTCTGAGCTATGAGCGCAGAGTCTGACATGGGGCTTGATCTCATGACCACGAGATCATGACCTGAACTGAAATCAAGAGTCAGACACTTAACCAACTGAGCCACCCAGGCGCGCCCCAAGTGTGTGCTTATTTTAAAAGACTTGTTAAAACACATAGTTGCTTCAGACACAGAAACAAAAGATTCTAGCAGCATATTTATTTGCTTAATGGGGTTTTCTGGAGCTGGGTATCATCTCTTTGTTTGTATTGATTCCCCATCTGTATTCAAGCACCTTAGAGTTCAAAAAGTCCTTGTGGGGCCAACAGATGGTGAGGGGTATGTGTGGGGGTGATGCAGTCACCAGAAGCAACATCCAAACCAGACCTGTGTGAGGTCGATAATGACAGAAGAATCATAATATAAGCAGTCTTTAAACATAATCATATCTGAAAATAAACTCAATGCTTATTATAATGAATAATGCTGTATAGGGTTTTTTATAATGTGAAAAGTGATTTTGTCTGTTTGTTTAACCAAATAGTGGATCCACAATATAATTACCTCGGTGAATTGGAGCACCAGAGTTGAGAGTAAGTTCTGTAAAAGACCTTAACACCAACTCACCTTATTAACATATTTATGTGGCAGGAAGATTCAGAGGGTGAGGGGTGAGGTTCCTCTTGTTACTGACCTGGATAGTAACATGATTCTGAGAGACAGGTGATTAAAATGGGGAATGTAGGGACCAAGTAGATTCTGAACATTACAATATCATCAATTAGGCTTGAAGGTTTTCCACTGTTGAGTAATAAAAAGTAAAATCTGGCACAGAAAAAATTAAGCAGAATAAGAAATTACTCACTCTTGAATATGAGAGTTTTATGAGTACATTTTTCATGAGTTTTTCTATTGTATTAGTGCTTGGCACCAAACTATTAGTAAAAAGTTAATGAGATTTTAGTTAAACTGAATGAAGTCTGTTGTTAAATGTGTTATGCATTCTATAAAATATTAAAGGACCTATCTGAATACTGTGTTACAATCAGTTTTCCAATGGTTAATCCATGCCATAAATATTTACTTCAGTTGTTATTAAGGAACTAAAAAAATATTTTGAAGGCATTTGAAATGACTGAATGTTTCAATTAGCATAAAGTGCTGTGTGTGTCTTTAGAAAAAATAGTAACTTATTTACCTAACCAATAGTAATAACTGTAAATACATGCATTCCCCATAATAAAAATCCTAATTTGAGAAAAGTTCATTCAATTACCTGCTTCAAAACCTTTATTTTTGTTTTTCTGGTTATTTAAAACAATTTTTTTTTCTTTTAAGAAGCCCCCACACCCAGCGTGAGGCTCGAACTCAGGACCCTTAAGATCTGGTTGCATGCTTCACTGACTGAGCCAGCCAGGAGTCCCTAATTTTGTTTTTTTGTTTTTTGTTTTTTTGTGGTTTTTTTTTTTTTTTTTTTTTTTTTTGCAGTGCAGGGTTTATGTATATGGAAATGTTTGTCTTCTCATATTTTGCACTTATTTGATGAAGAGAATATATTTTATTTTATTTAGTTTAAAATTTTTTTAAATGCTTCTTTATTTATTTTGAGAAAGAGAGGTAGGGAACGGGCAGAGAGAGAGAGAGAGAGGAGAGAACCCCAAGCAGGCTCTGCACCCAACGCGGGGCTCAAAGCCACAAACCATGAGATCATGACCTGAGCCGAAACCGAGAGTCAGATGCTTAACCTGAGTCACCCAGGCGCCCTGGAATATATTTTAAAAAGTCATTCTTTCATCCATTTCTTCTGTCTCAAGCAACATTGTAATTTAAAGTAAATGCCCAAAAAGAGAAAAGTAATATTTTTCCTTTAAATTGCAAGTCTCCTTAACTTACAGTCAAGGGCTCACAGAGCTACGTACACAGTAGGACTTGCAGCTGAATACAGTAGGCACTTACAAGGCGAAACGCTGCAGATGCAAATCTGTGAATTATGTATAAAAGCAGCTTAAAATAGATGATAACAAAGGATTTCATGCTAAATGCTAGACTCAAAATTAGTACCTTAATGACCATTCCACTACCATTGAGATTTAAATTCTAACCAGGAGATAATTTACATTTAATCAAATACACTTACAAAACAGTGGTATTTTCAGCAAATAGTTAATAATGGGGGAATATAAAGAAATTCTCCACTTCATGCCAAGATAATTCCCGATGATTTGTAACTAGATTTTTGCTAAGAGTTTTGATATATAAAAATGTTGCTTTAATTTGACAATCTAGGTCACTCACACTTTGTGCATAGCTATCACTAAATATTATGGACATTTTCAGACATGTGACAAATCTGTGGTTTTCCTGGTTGTGTTAAGAGCAAGAATATCTGACAAAGATCGCGTACTTCTCTCTGAAAAGTTGAAGTCCCCAACCTTCACCAGCTTCCAGAAGGGACGCGCATTGTCCCCAGGGCACAGAGCGTGAACCAATCAGTGCGGGATGTTACTAATCCACCACCAAAACCAGGAAGCAAAGGAGGCATACAGGAAGTGCTTCCTGGTTAAGATCATGGGTCCTGAGTCAGGAAGATTCATAATCAAACTCTTAGCTATTTGGCAATTGACTTTTCACATGCATTTGGGTTTAGAAACTATCAGAGAACTTAAATATTTTTTAACAATTTATAAATATCTTTTTGAAACTCTTGCAAGAGGCATACAATAAAAGCGGTTTTCTGAGAAAAAAATAGATATTCTTTCTACATGTTTGAAAAAATAAAGGATGGAAGAAATCATTTGCCCATTGTTAAAAAATAGTATAGACGACCACTGTATGAAAACCATTCTGATGATTCTATGGATGTCCGTGTCTCTCCCAAAATCCATGTATTAAATGGGGCACTAATCCCCTTTTTGATGGTGTTTGGAGGCAGGGCCTCTGGAGCCCTCATGAATGGGATTAGCATCCTTATGAGAAAGAGACACAGAGACAGAGACAGAGAGATGATCTCTCACCGGTTTGTGAGGATACAGCAAAGAGGAATCCATCTGCAAACCAGAAAAAGGGGCTTTATCAAAAATTACATTAGTCTGGGGCGCCTGGGTGGCTCAGTTGGTTGGGCGTCTGACTTCGACTCAGGTCACGATCTCGCGGTCCGTGGGTTCGAGCCCCGTGTCGGGCTCTGTGCTGGCGGCTCAGAGCCTGGAGCCTATTTCCGATTCTGTGTCTCCCTCTCTCTGCCCTTCCTCCGCTCATGCTCTCTCTGTCAAAAACAAATAAACATTAAAAAAAGTTAAAAAAAAAAAATTGCATTGGTCTGCACCTGATCTTGAACTTTCCAGGCTCCAGAACTCTGAGAAATATATTTCTCTTCTTAAGCTACCCAGTCCATGGCATTTTTGCTATAGTGGCCCGAACTAACAAAACAACTCAAATTATGTTCTTAATTCCATATATTCATGGTAATATGGAAGCTGCAACTCTCTTAGTAAAATATTGATAAGAAATATTCTTCTTCTTTTTTTTTTAACCCAATGGTAAAAAAAAATGTAATAAAATTTGCCACATGTGACCACAGAGAAACACATTTTAGTTTCACTTTCTTGTCCGTCCGGATCAGTTACCGGGTGAATTCGTTGTTAAGCAACCTGAGTCTTGAACATTTTATGACCTCTATCTTCTCTTGTCAGCAGAGAAATGCTTTACAACCTAAAGCCTGAAAAACCAAGCTTTTATAGGCCCACCCAACCTGTTTTACAGTGTCTGCTTAATGAAAGCTGATTGCATGCTTAAAGGGATATCTATATATATATATATATTTTAAACCGATTTACTGAGGAATAATTGATATAGAAAAAACTTCCATGTATCTACTATGTACAATTGTATGAGTTTGGAGATATGCATACAGGTGCGATGATTCATGCTCACACACTCAATGTAATAAACACAGCCCTCACCTCCAACATTTTCTCCTGCCCCTCCTATGTGTCTGTGTCTGTGTATGTGCCCCAAGAACAGTGAATGTGAGACCCACTTGACATTCCTGATTTTGTATTTTCCTTGATCAAAGGGGAAGTGCTGTCATTTTGTTTACGTTTCTCTTAAAAGAAGTAAGATAGAAGGTTTATTTTCACAGCCTCTTCCCAGCTGCCTGACCTTGGGCAAAATCCTTAATCTCTCCGTCTCATTTTCCATATTGCTAAATTGTGGATAATAACGATGTATTGTTCAATGAAATTCTGTGTGGATTAAATAACATAATCCTGTAAAGAGATTGCTTAAGTGCTGGCACGTGCTTTAAATTGTTTTGTGTTATCTTGGACATCCCCACAGATCAGCGAAAGGAACTAATCTGCTGTCACAACCCCATGTAGTGGCGCACACAGGCACCACCAAATGATCTCTTAATCTGGTGCTATTATTAAGCCACAAATTAAGTAATTAAGCTGGGGAGAAGGGGAGTAGATAAACCGAAGCAGAAGTAAAGACATCGTAAAACAACAAGGTCTTCTTCCCAGGGAAATGACAAATAGTCCACGTCCATTTTTCCATTTGAAGGACAGGGCCCTCCCTCATGCTCATGTCATGACAAGAGATGAAAGGGTTTGCATTTGGATGATAACAATGTAAAAAGAATATAAACAGTCTTTACTTCGAAATGGGTAATTGAGGTGTAAAAATTATACATATTCATGTCGGTGGCTCTTGAACTTGAAGAATGATCTATGTGGGTTGAAGTACCACTAAACTCTAAGCTCTGAGCACTTAGGAAAATATAACCACTTAGAAAACATTATGAAGAGTTCCAATACTAGCAGAAGGAATAAATTTAAAAATTATCTAGCAAAACAATCATTGTCCTTGCTGTGGAAAATGTGGTTAGGTATTCTCATTCACTGCTGTAATAATGATTCAAACGGGTAATAGTCTATTTAATTTGGCTGACTTTGGAACGTACTGCCTTCCAGAAAAACAGATGTTCCTTCGGGGAACACGTGAAACCACCTATTAAAATTATCTATGTCTGTTGGGATGTACCCACTGATAAGTAAAAACCAAATTAGAATTTTTGAATTTACTATACTAAATACTAAAATTGTCTCTTTCAATATTAGGGTACAAACACCGAATGCAAACATTTTCCACCTTCCTTCTACCGCGCCAGTGATGTTGTTTGGTATTTATTTACATGTAGTTGATAGTGGGGGTTTCTTCCTTCTATTTTTTTATTATGGTATAATATAAAGACAATAAAATTCATCTTTTTTGACTTCACAGGTCAGTGAGTTTTGGCCAGTGTTATTCAAGAAACAAAATGTTTCCCCGGCCCTTCCACCTCCCTCTGTTCCCCGTGTTAGCAACCACTTCTCTGTTTTCTGTTGCTACACCTTTGCCTTTGCAAGAATGTTCTACCAGTGGCATTTTATAATATATTCACCTCGACTCTGTCTCCATCATAGCACAACACATTCGAGATTTACTCATGTTGCTGCATTAACATTAATAGTTCATTCCTTTCTGCTGGTGGTGGCATGCCATCATGTGGAGGGCCCACACTTTCTTTATTCCTCAGTGCTTTCTTGACATCCATATGTCTTCTTTGATAAAGTGTTCAAATCGTTTTGATTTTTTTTCTTATTGAGTTTTGATTTTTTTTTTTTTTTACATATTCTAGATACAAGTCCTTTATCATATATATGATGTGCAAACTTTTTCTCAGTCTGTGGCTTTAAGAGTCTCTTAGGGGCAGAAGTTTTAATTATGATATAGTCCAGTTCATCACGTTTTCCTTTAAATCCTGGAACCAATGGGTTTCCCATTCTTTGTTGTGCGTGGGAATGTGTGTTGTGACACACCTGAGATGCTCTGGCCGGTGGTTGACATTTCTGCTTCACTTCCTGCCTGCATAGAGCCTCGGGGTCAACCAGAAGTGGCAGCTTGGGATGCTCTCACTCCTTCCTTAGGAATGTAGACAGCCTTGGGCACGTGCACAGGCCTATACATGTGTGTGGCCTTCTAGATTCCCTGGAATATGCTGGAGCTTCTCAAAACCCTAATGGATCCCTCAGTCCCAGAGTTCACCTTCGACCTTTTTTTTTGGCCCCTACCCCAGTGTTGCCACAGGCAGCTGCGACATTAGACAGTTGCTGCCTACTGTTTTTGAAAACGCCCTCTGAGAACAGGCTATTTGTGCTGATCTCCCAGTTAAGTCAAGTGAGGATAAGCCATACGAGGAAGATTTGCAGGCACCTGCCAGACAGGCCAAGAAATGACCGTTCTCTGAAACTAATGCTTTTCAGGAACTCCAAACCTCTTCCACCCCCAGGGGCCACTAGCCGGCTGTTTGTCACCATGATTAAGCAGCCATTGTTTTTTAGGGTTACCACAGAGCTCAGACAAGGGGATGGAAATAGGGTAACTTGTAATGTTCTCACCAAGATTCAACTGTTTTAATGAATAAACTTCTCTCTGATCATTACAAGCTTTAGGTTATTTTCAGACTTTCAAAAAATTTTATTTCTCCAGTTTTTCCATTTTTTCCAGTTTTTTCACTGTTCTTATGGAGAGGCAACAATTTAGAAATTCTTAATCCACCATTCCCGCCGATGTTCCATGTATGATTTCTTGCTTCACGTCTCTGAAATACGCTTTTATTTCAGTTTTTTCTAACTTTATGGACGTGAAGCCAGTCCAGGACCAATCTCCAGGACCATAGCTCTTTGCCTTTACATAAGGGTATATAATGCTTGTAAGAAGTGGGTTTTTACATTGGAAAACCTCATGTGTTTAACATGAAGCCTTTGGAGAATCTCACATTCAAGCCACACGGTGTCTCATCATCTGTAACTTTGACTGGTGGGATGTCTCTAAGCAGGTGGCTCCTGGCTCAAAAAACTTGCTTGGGAGCAAGCCCGGATACTTCAAAATGAGGATATGTCTGCAAACTAGCACTCTGTACTTTTTTTTTTTCCCCGCCTGACTAACAGAATTCACAGAAGTCTGCACACAAGTAAAAAAAAAAAAAAAAATTATAAGTGTTATTCCCTGAAAATATTTAAATAACTATGAGGAAGGAAAAATACTATGTGATCTGAATCTTTGGCGAAGGGTATTTTTTTCTATCTATTGCTACACAACAAAACACTTGACAACATATTGGCACAAAACAAAATTTTATTATTATGTCTCTTCGTTCTGTGGGTTGACTGAGTATAACTTGGTAGATCTTACTTGGATATCAAGTGTGACTGCTGTCATATTTCACAGGAGCTGACGTCTGAAGGACTGAGTGGGCTGCATGTCTGTGCTGGCTCAATCCCATGGCGGCCAGTTGATGTGGCCATGAGCTGGGCCCCCCTGTAACCGACTTGTGTGGTCTGGTCTTCTCCTAGTATGGAAGCTTGGTTCCAACTGGAAACACCAGAAGAGACTCAGGAAGATGCGGTAAGGCTTTATATGACCTAGCCTAATGAGCCTCAGAACATCTCCTTCACCACGACCTATCAGCCAGAAAAGTAGCCAAGCACCAAGATGTGAAGTTCACTGTATATACCGTAGCAACAAGTCTGCCATCCTCTCTGACTGAAATGCAGACTATCAGTTTTGAAAAAGGGCGTGGTATCATGCTTCTCTTTTAAACAGAATCTCTCACGGGTGGCCTTTTAAAGAATGTCTCAGTTTCTGGAGCCAGCAATGGAAAAAGTGGGAGTATTGTTTACTGAACTACAGAATCCTCCATGAGCATTTAGGTTTGGAGAGGGTGGGATGAGAGAGAGGTCAAAGTTTGCTTTTGTTTAACCTTCCAGGTAGTCGAAGAGTATAACATGAAGACGGAAAGTGGAGAGGTTGACACAGTGTAATCGTATCTACTGATATTGATGGACTCTGGTTGGAGCACTGCATATATTGTGAAGGTAAGTTTTTAGAGTAGAAAAAAAATTGCAATTATTCCAGGATAACATTTGTAAGCGGTGCATTTTAGAAAATTTAATACAGTCTTTCCAGAATAGGAAGGTATTGGAAGCCAGTAAGTAGGGAACCTTGGTAGGTCTGAAACTGTTGAATCAGGGCAACAAATGATTTTGGAAGTGTCTCTGTAAAAGTGCACAGAGCGATTTATCCAGCTAGCGACTACCTCCATCATCCTTGTCTGTGTAAATCTCGCTCTCAAAGGGATGCTTTACAGCTCATTTTCAGTTTCTCTCCCACATTGTTTATCAGCTATAGCCTATGGGCAAGTTTTGTAAACTCTCAGTGTTATTCCCACATCTTCAAAAGGGAAGAATCATAACTAACTCACTCAGTACTTTTGAGGTTTAATGATAAATATGTTAATACAATGATATTATAAGACCAACATTCCTTTTTTTTCAACTTGTGAAATCTAGAAAATTTAAAGTAAAGTAAAAAGTAAAAGCTTAGAAAGACATATTTGACATCAAAATCTGACATGAAATGACACAACACTAATATAATATATATTATATGTCCAGGCATCTCTAAGAAGGACATGATATATATTTATTCTATAAATATCCCTATACATTCTATAGAAATATTAATGTATTCAGTTCTGGAGTCTGTCCTAGACTTAGCAGTCAACTCACCATATGCTGTATTGTATGTAATATTTTATATATAAATATTATATGTAATGTATTACACATAACACTTTCCTAAAATCTGAAGATCACTGAATCCCCAATCACATCTGGTCCAATTTTTCGATAAGGGATTGGGACCTGTGATAATAAGGTACCTTTATTATTTTTGTTGTTTTCACTCTTCTTTGAACAGAAACAAACAGGCAGGTAGTCTCAGTAGCAGGTGGCCATTTGGTAGATGTGAAGATAGGCCAACTCTCAAAGGAATGAGGACACAGAGCACTTAGCCCTTCTCAGGCTGTGGTGCTTTTCAGACAGTGATGCCCCAAAGCATAACAGACGAGACGATGTGGATGTACAACATTGTGATTTCTTACCTACGTCGATCTGACATGAAATAATGGAGGGAACGGGGCTCAGCAGAATTCTGATGATCTTTCAACCTTCTGGCTCACTTGACCTTCGTTTATATGATTCACGTTCCTCCTTGTACTTGCCTGGTTTTCACTATGGAGCAAACATCTCCTTAATTTTCCCTTACCTGCCTGGAGGCTGGATCCTCTTGGACCATACATGGCCTCTGAGTTAGTGTTTTTCAAAATTGGGGATTTTTCTCCCTCATTAAAATGTCTTAACAACAACAAGAACAACAATAGCAACAACAACAAAATGGAGGTCTTGTTGCCAAAATATCATGAGAGGTTTACATCTTCATCCGCTCGTCTCAGTTGTGTGGTACACTTATTTTGTTCAGCCTCCAACTATAGTCTAGGTGCCCTTTGGTTTTGCATTTATAAAAGTAGAAACATTCTTTAGATTCCCATTCCTGATATTGCTGTCTTGCTGTGAATTCTTCTTGTACACATTCTCCTGAATTCTAGTGTTACTTGTGATATTTTCTTCTTACTACAGCTACTATTACTTTCTTGACATTCAAAAACCAATACCACTGTTATTATCACTACAATATTTTTAGTCATGTGACAAAATCTATGGAAGTCAAGACTTCTTTTTTCCTTTCAGGAACATTGCCAAATACCAATGGACTACACTAAAAATAAATTAATTAAAAATGTGATCTTAATCAGATTCCTGCTTGTAATAGTTTCTAATCAGGCTTATCAGTAATAAAACAAGGACTTTTTTTAAAGTATAGAGGAAAAACCAGTAATAGATAAACATGTTTATAAACTTAATTGTTTTAGAATTGGGCAAATCATGACTTAATTATTGTTTGTAGTAAAATACAACTGTTCAACTCACAGAATGATAGCATTCTGTAAGCACAAAAATTAAAAAACTGATGAATTAAATTATCAGCTTCTAGGACAGACCCAAGTGCACAGCACGTAGAACCATTATAGTGTATTTTACAATGAGATCTACCGTAAAAACACTAGCAGTTACTGTTCTGTGAGCCAAATATATCTTTTGTAATGAACATTTTAGTGCAATTTGAGTTAAATATTTCAGGACTGATCCATTTATTGCAAACAAACCAAGGAAATGAAAACCAAAAACAATACCCCCTCCAGGCACCTAGGTGGCTCAGTCAGTTGAGCATCTGACTCTTGCTCAAGTCACGATCTTATGGTTTGTGGGTTCAAGCCCCACCTTGGGCTCTGTGTTGATAGCTCAGAGGCTGGAGCCTACTTCAGCTTCTGTCTCCTTTTTCTGCCCCTCTCCCACTCGTGTGCACTCTCTTGCTCTCTCAATCTCAAGAATAAATTAAAAAAATTAAAAAATACAATACCCTACGTGTTGTGCTGCGTGTAGAAATGGGGGTATCAATGCAATTAGCTTTGTGTTCTCAGATGCTGGCGGGACATCTGAGAGATCTTGGGATGTAGTCTGTGTACATGTGAAATCAGAAAATAAACTTTCTGGTTTGATGGTATCTAAAAAAATCTTTACCGAGGTAGATTAAAAAAAGTTTTTTTTTTTAATGTTTATTTATTTTTGAAAGAAAAAGAGACAGAGTGTGAGTGGGTGAGGGGCAGAGAGAGAGGGAGACACAGAATCCGAAATGGGCTCCAGGCTCTGAGCTGTCAGCACAGAGCTCAAACGCACAAACCGTGAGGTCCTGACCTGAGCCGAAGTTGGATGCTTAACCGAATGAGCCACCCAGGTGCCCTACCGAGGTAGATTCTTAAAAGTATAACTCAAAAATGCTAATACACTTCAAAACGTTAATTCCAAACAATATTATTTTTTATTATAGATAATACAAAACACTAACATGAAAGGCAAAAACTAATACAGTGTCCTAATTTATTTTGTCTTAAACTTACGAGTTTTGAAAATTAGTTTGCAAAGTACTTTTCATTTTTTTTAATTTTTGTTTTTATTTTCCTTTATATTTATCACTCTATATCATTGTCTTTTCGATTTATCCTTTCTTATTATTGGGGACAATGACTGGTAAACACTAAGTATATTTTCTTTTCAAAAACAAAATTATATATATATATATATAGAGAGAGAGAGAGAGAGAGAGTCCATTGACAAGTATTTATTGCAAGCCTCCAGGAATATATTTATTTGGATTTATTTCCAAATACATTTTATACTTATTAAATGAGGTTTTGTTGTTGTTGTTGTTGTTGTTTGTGACATCTGTTGATTAGGTGGCCTATTTTCTTTACATTTTAAGTAATTCATAAATAACTTCTGGGTATAGCCACACAATCACTACCAAATTTAACACCATCTTCTACATGCAAAGTACTGCAATAAATCTCAATTCCAACTACCTATGCAACTTTCTAGTATGGAATAATATTCTGGAGTTTCAAAAAGTTGAGCACTTCAGGCAAATATGTAGATTGCTAGGAGGGAAGCCAGGAGTTCTTTAATCATGAGTTGCAAGACATCAAGATTGAAGGCAGAGAGAAAAGAGAGGGAAGAAGAGAGGGAGAGGGGGAGGGAGAGAGAGAGGGAGAGAAGGCAGGATATTTTCTTCATTAAAAAATATTAGCAAATTTTTCATCCCAACAGGATAACTTAAAACAAATATTTTAAATCTACTGTTGTCAAACAGAAAATATTTAGTTTGAGAGGAGAAAGCATGTTTTTGTTCCAAAATCGGATGAGGATGGATGGCTAGACATTGTCAAGCACACTAGCACCTGATTGCTTAATTTACAATTGTGCACAGGTGTCAGCAAAATTACACAAATCTTACTGTTACATCTCTGGGAAGATGCTTTGACCAAGTCTCACTAGTGATTAATTTATCTGTCCTCAAATATTTTTTTCTGGATAATCCATTTCTAGACAGGCCTCTTTTTACCAAAAAAAAGAATAAAGGGTACTTTCTTGAACACAACTCGTTGAATGTGTATAATATGGTAGCTATGACTTCATTTGGTACAATGTTGGTTATCTGTAAAGTATGGTTTTGGTGGTTGTTTCTTTTTTTACAAATAACTGGTTAAACATCATAATGAGCTTTACAATATAAAAAAGTTTGTAAAAAGTAAAAAACAAATTTCTTAATAACAACAAAAATTTTGAGATTCTTACATTTTAGGGATGTTTACTTTAGGTGTGATTTCACTAAAAGCAAGAACTATTGATTCTACAGTGGCTCCTATTACTTTTTTTTTCATTATTTTTATTTTATTGTATTTTTCCAAATTTTTTATTCAAATTCTAGTTAACATAAAATGTAATATTGGTTTCAGGAATAGAATTTAGTGCTTTGTCACTTACATTAACACCCAGTGCTCATCACAACAAGTGCCCTCCTTAATGCCCATCACCCATTTAACCCATCCCCCACCCATCTGCCCTCTATCAATCCTCAATTCGTTCTCTATTGTTAAGAATCTCTTATGGTTTCCTTTCCTCTCTTTTTTTCCCCTTTGCCTGTGTTCATCTGTTTCTTAAATTCCACATGTGAGTGAAATCATATGGTATTTGTCCTTGTCTGACTGACTTATTTTGTTTAGCATAATACACTCTAGTTCCATCCACGTTGTTGTAAATGGCAATGTTTCATTCCTTTTGATGGCTGAGTAATATTCCATTTCACATATGTACCACATCACATCTCTATCCATTCATCAGTCAATGGTCATTGGGGCTCTTTCCATAATTTGGCTATTGTAGATAATGTTGCTATTAACATTGGGGTGCATGTGCCCCTTTGAATCTGTATTTGTATATCCTTTGGGTAAATACATAGTAGTACAATTGCTGGGTCATAATAAGCTATTATTTTTAATGCTTAATTTCCTGACAGCTTCAGTCAGAAGAATGCCCAAAAGATTCTGTTGTAACTGCATCATTTGAAGTATTTTTACTTCCTTGATGTGTTTTTTCAGTAGCTTATCAGCAATATGAATGTCAGTCATAACTGACTTTTTAAGTCATACAATAAAATGGGATATCTGCTTTGCAACCAGAACGAAACTGGTTAAAACCCATATATAACTAGCAAAGTACTCTTTTTACATCAAGTAGAGTTGTACCTTTTGTACAGACAGTTTATGGAAGCACAAATATAATCATAATTTTGTTTTAGCAATTATCAATAATAATTTAAAAATTAACCCTAATTGAGCACTTTTAGTGTGCCAAATATTGTGTCACTAGTTAAGGTGCCTACTATTTCATATACTTGTTATAAACACCCTCAGAGTAGATCTTACCTGCACACATTCAAAAGAGTGAAAGTAAAATAAAAATGAATAAAATAAATTCTGTAAACACTCTGAAAGTGATCTACCAAAAGTCTTCCAGAAACAAAGTGGAACCAGGATCTATATTCCACACCCAAGCCTTTCGGGTGCTTTGGGGCTTACCCTAAATAGGTAAGAGTTTCTGTTAGCGTGTGTTACTCATTAAATGTCTGACATTGTGAGTATTTCAGTAGAAAGCACCATGTATCATTTTTATTTCAGATTCAATTCACTTGATTGACTTTCCTTCCTGAACTGGACAGAGATGTTCCAGATGCAGGAATAATATAACTAAGTTATTTCCATAAGTCAGAGGAGGACACCGTTTTGTTTTAATAGCCAAGGTGGTACATCTAACAATCTATTTGAAAGTCACCGATACAAAGACTAGAGGTCATTTGAGGGCATTTTCCAGCTATCTTTTAATAAGTATAATCTGAAATGCAAAGAAACTATTTCATTTAGTTATATGACCATTTCATATAGTTATTTAGTTAGTTAGCTATTATTTATTATTTATTTATAAGAAAACAGACTTCTCGGGGCACCTGGGTGGCTCAGTTGGTTGAGTGTCGGACTTTTGATTTCAGCTCAGGTCATGGTCCCAGGGTCTGGGTTCGAGCCCCACGTCTGGCTCTGTGCTGAGTGTGGAGCCTGATTGAGATTCTCTCTCTCTCTCTTCTATCCCTCTGCCCTGCTCTTGCACTCTCTCTAAAAAAACAAACAAAAACCTCTTCTCATAATATAACTATGTCAAAATTACTCTTTAAATGTTTTATAAAATATGACCATAATTCATTACAGTGTTGTGTACAATGTGCAGAGTGCAAGGTGCACTTTTGACATTTGTTAAGTTACAAAAACAACTTATAAACAAGGATGTATCTGAAACACAGGATTCCTTGCTCCCCATTGTTATTCCTCTGGCAGTAAGCTGGCGCAGGCAGAGCTGGGCATGTGGTCACGCACTGCAGCAGAAGGACCCTCACCCCCATATTCTTTAGGTACCTATCATCTGAGTATAGGGATGCAGGACGCAGGCTTTCTGTGTGACCAAGGGGGTTCCAGCCCAGGAAGTGACATTGCACAGCCTTCATTCCTTATCCAGGAGGCTTTCATAGCAACGGAGCCATGTTAGTGGAGGAAACTTTGTCTCCTGTGATCTGGCTTCGTCCAGTGATACCAGCTCATCTCAACTGCCCAGGACTGGAGAAAGCATGAGCTCCCAGGTTGTTTCTTCTAATGTAGAGGTGATTGTTTACAAAACATGAGTTCTTTAAGTAGCAAATTATTTACATTATCTTACAATAATACCATATTGCCTCCTAATTTTTGTTTAACGTTTAGTACTCAAAGAAGAAAGTGAGTAACAGAACAGATAGTGACCGGAATGGAAAAGGAAGCAAGAGTGCACCCGGTCACATTCTGTGGGCACCAACTACACACATGCCAAGCTGTGATTAATCAGTATGAACATCGTTGGGTCAGCAACTCATGGATAGGTTAGTGCTTTGGAAACCTCATGTACTTTCTGGGCCTGACACTGGTTTTAAGACAAGACCATCAGACTTGCTAACCTTTATTCTATGAAAGGTACAGAAGGACGTCCTTGAGTGAGGTTGTAGAAAAATCTATAGAAGTTTATTTTTTATTTATTTTTATTTAGTTTTACATTTATTTATTTCTGAGAGACAGAGCACAAGTCAGGGAGGGGCAGAGAGAGAATGAGACACAGAATGCGAAGCAGGCTTCAGGCTCTGATCTGCCAGCACGGAGCCTGAGGCAGGGGCTTGAACTCACAAACTGTGAGATCATGACCTGACCTGACTGAGCCACACAGGTGCCCCAAAAATCTGTAGAAGTTTAAACCAAAAGGAGAGACATGATCTGATAGGAAAGTATTAGGATATGACATCTGTTGAAGGTAGAAATATTGACAGGAAGGAAAAAAAAAACAACATAAATTGAGAATGACAATGGATTGAAAAAAATCAATAAATTTATTTCAAAATTAAAAGATAAATTGCTGCTTAGGAACAAAAAAATTATGTTTACATTGTAAATGTTTGGACCTTTAAAACATCAAGTAACAGATGCAATTCTTAATAAGAGCAAAGATGAAAATCTTCACATCAATTCTTAACAGTGGGGAAAAGAAAAAGCTTAAAAACTAGTGTTAAAACACCTGGATAGCCATCTGGAAAGAAATACAATTATTTCACTCATTTACGCTATACTCTATTTCAATTCCGAATAAATCAGAATCTTAAACGTAAGAGAATGACTCCATGAAAATATTAATATTAAACATAAAATACCTATATAACATGATAGAAGAAAAACATAGTCTAGTTATAACTGGAATTGCAGGAACAGTAATGTTAATGATTTATGTATACGATTGCTTTAAAAACTGTAAAATATTTTCATTGCAAAAAAATATAGATCATAGCAGAGTACTATTACTCAAATAAAAAAAACAGTAAATATTTACAACTTATGTTACAGAACAGTGGCTTCTAACTAAAAAATAAAAAGCCAAAAACAAACAAACAAACAAACAAAAAAACCTCCCTAAACCCAAAAACCCAAAACCCCAAACAAAACTGGACAAAAAACACAATCAGGCAGCTTATCAAAAAATAAGTGCAATAGACCAGGCATCACAAAAGTGGTGGAGTTGAATGACACTGAGATACCATTTCTCACGCTCCCATGACAAAACACACAACAGGCAGACACAGCTGTGGGACTGAGACACAACGTGCCCGTGCACATGTGAAACGGAGCAGATCTTACGGAGAGACATCAACATTGAGAAAAATTACCCCATGCATTTACCCCATTATCCAAGCAACTCTGCTGCGATTAACTGAGGGTGTCTCCCTTCATATCTGGCGGTTGCTGCCAGCTTTGCTGGAGCTGAGCTGGGGTTTGGGCTAGAACATTTATTTGTGGCCTTTCCACGTGCCCTGGGATTCCTTCGAGCAGAGAGGAACTCAGGGTTGCTGGATTGCTGACATCATAGCTGGAGAGGTCAAGTAGTCTAATGAATGGATGGAAGCTGACCTGCCTTTCTGACCTACCAGCCCCAAGTCTCAACGGTGAGCGTCCCAGAAGACCAGGGAGACACGCAATCAGTTCTTGTGACCTGGCCTCAGAAGTCTACCAGAATCAGTTCTGTCACTTCCTTTCCAATACAAGCAAATCAAAATCCTACCCAGACTCCAAGGAGGAGGGCGTGGGCCACATCTGTCCGTGGGAGATGTACCAAAGAACTTAAGGGTATGTTTAGACACTGCCCAGAAAAGTTAGACTCAAAGCCTCTATGACTTTGTGGTGATCCAACAGTCATTTCAGTACCTGCTAATAAAAAAGCTCAACAGGTTTCAGAAAGAAAATAGATTACAGAATCTCTACAAGGTATCATCTCCAGTGTTCTGCATACGATTAAAATAGCTATATAGATAAACATAAAAAGTGAACCGTGTTTAATAATGTTGCATCCACACGACTCCTGAAACTGAATGCTACGGGCACCAGTGACAGTCACAACAAAGTTTATTGCAATGAGAGGCAAGGCCAACCGATCGGGACTGACACTCTTGACCAGAGTGCGGTCCCAAACAGCCGAATGGCCGAATGGCCGGGTACAGAGTTTTTATAGCGATCACATCCTCTTATCATCACCTGGGAACAGAACAAAGGAATAGTTCCCAGATGGGGGTGGAAACGGTTCAGACATACCCTTGCCCCAATCCAATCAAACACTAATCCAGTTGATTTTCCTTGAACTTTTGTTCCCTTGATTGATAAGGCTGTTATCTCTTAACCTATAGTGTTAAAACAAAGCTGTTGTTTCTTAAGGCTACAAGTTAGCCTCACACTACAATTTAACCCTTACAATAGAAAAAAAAAAAACTTTTTGGATTTGGCATAAATTATAAAACTATGCTTACGAGCTTACAGGAGGGGCACCTGCGTGGCTCAGTCAGCTAAGCCTCTGACATCAATTTCAGCTCAGGTCATGAAATCATGGTTCATGATATTGAGCCCTGCATCAGGCTCTGCACTGAAAGTGCGGAGCCTGCTTGAGATTCTCTCTCTCTCTCTGCTCCTCCCACACACTCTCTCTCTCTTTCAAAATAAAGTTTATAAAAAGCCTACAGGAAAATATAGATATAATAAAAAATATACGAGGAAGATTAGAAAGTAAAATAAAAACTGAAAAAAAATGGAAAACCTATACTGAAATATACAACACAATATGTGGCACCCAAATGCGTCTGATGATCTGAAGAGCAAATCTATGACAGATGGGCCAACTGTAAGACACTTTAAGAGAAAACATGCAAGATGAAGCACGTAGAAAGAAGGTTAAAAACTGAAAGTATTGGGGAGCCTGGGTGGCTCAGTCAGTTAAGCACCCGACTTCGGCTCAGGTCACGATCTCACGGTTTGTGGGTTTGGGCCCCGCATTGGGCTCTGTGCTGACAGCTCAGAGCCTGGAGCCTGCTTCAGATTCTGTGTCTCATTCTCTCTCTGCCCCTCCCCCACTCGTGCTCGCGCACTCTCTCTCTCTCTCTCTCTCTCTCTCAAAAATAAACATTTTTTTAAAAAAAGACAACTGAATAGTATCATAAGGTCTAATGTACAGGAACTCGGTGCTCAGCAGATGAGAAAAGAAAGAATAAATCAAGAGATTTTGAAGAAACAACTGTCATAAAACTTCCAGATTTGTTTGAAAATATCAGCTACATAGTCAAGTACCAGAGCAAAAGCCAAATAAAATGATTTAAAGAAGAAACCACTCCTAGATATAGTTCAGAGTCAAATTGCTGAAAACCAAAGGCAAAGAGAGTGTCTTCAAACATTGTTAAAATCAAGACAACAGGCCCCAAATTGAGCCGCTTATGCCAAGACCCAGGTCACCAAAACGAGATTTAATTTACAGTATCAGCCTCTCCCAGAAATGGAGTCTTATACCATTCAGTCAGGAGTCACCTGGTCGCCGGGAGGGAGGTCATCTGCCTGATGGATCCCTGCCGTCCCCTGAGGGAGAGTGACCTTGCCACAAAATCCACTCTTGGCTGATGGAACTTCCTGTCCCTACTCCCTTCTGCCTATGAGAGTCTTTTACTTTGTGCAGCAACTCGGAGCTCCTTTTTGTGGGCGAGATGGAATGCTGCCTGATTCATGAATCATTGAATAAAGCCGGTAAGATCTTTAACATTTACTCTGTAGAATTTTGTTTTTTCATGGCACTCCCTGAGAAAAGAAGTAACAATATGAATGACAGTTGCCTCTCCTCAGAAACAGCGGAGGCCTATTATTGAATACACTTTTTCACGTCTGTCACCTTCCTTCATGGGGATGAATTACTCATGCAATTCTTGTTTCTTCTTTTCCTTTTTTAATTTATCCTAATATTTTGGGAGCAGAAAGCCTAGATCTCACTTAAAGTTTATGAAACCGTAGTAACATAGGAGCTCATAAAGGAGTTACCTACATGGAAGCTGTCTATTCTTAGCATATTTTCTTTCTCTTACTACCTTGAATAGTTCATTATAACACTCATAAATTGGATTGATCATAAACCCTGAGAGCATGGTCTAAAATTGCAAATGTGAAGATACACGTGTTACTCGGGAAGAGGCGTTAGACGCTAATGGTAGTTTAGAGGTTTTTCCAGGAGTGCATTGTGATTAATTACTTTATAAAGATCAGCTAATTGTTGACAGGAAAGTCACAGAACACCCAGCTGTATTTGGATGCCATTTACAACATTGCAAACCCAGTCGATGAGAGAGCTCTTCTCGAGAGCTCTGGAGAGGGAGCCTGGCGTGGTGACAGAGCCAGGCAAGGGGGCTGGGGCCGAGTCCCTGAGCGGGTGTAGGACGGCAGTGGACATACACTGAGGACACTGTTGTCTGTCTTTCCTGCCGCTGCAGGGTTGCCAAAACGGACCCACACACATCACCCTTCGGCCTGTGAGCATCTAACTTTGAAACAAAACAAAATATGTATTCCCTTAGCGATTCGGCAACCTTTCTAGGCAAGGAAGGTGAAAAATAAATAAGGCATTTCAAAACAACCAGAAAAGGCACTCAAGTACACAAATATGTCCTTTGTTAAAACGTTCTTCTTGTTCCACTCTGCCTATCCTCTACCAGCGCTAAATAACATCAATGCAGGGGACACGAACTGGCACAGAGAAGCGCTGGAAAAGAAAACAGCAGATGCAAGGTGTCTGATGGGACAGCAGCTTTTAAATAAGGCTTCCTGAAGCCTTTGTCTCATCGCGGCCACAATCCTGCAAATTCTTTATCAGTTTCTGGCCAAGCACAAACATACCACTGAGCTAGCTGTGTGCTGTTCAGTTAGTCAAAAGTGCAAATTGTCTCCAGAAAAGACATGTCCACAGAAGGCAGACATAGAGGTGCTTTGTCACGGCGCATCTGTCCCAGATAGCAGAGACCACGAGGGGGGCAGAGTTGTGCCGTGGTCACCGTCAGAGCAGGGAGCTTCCCACCAGCTGTGCAGGCAGCTCGTGCTTCCTCAGTGCTTTTCTGGGCGCAAGCTGGGGTTATCGTTCGGGAAGGTCTGACACCAACAGTAACGCTCCTCTGCGAAATGGGACACTTCACACACCTCCTGATTTTCTCACGTCACGCTCCGTGTCCCCAAGGCCGGAGTCTTCTCTAAAGGAAGGGAGAGGACCTTTGCTCCGGTGAACTTGGACAGTACTTCTGACTCCAGCGTTACTGTCAAAGACTCTGGGGCCCACCCCTCCAGCCCTCCACTCTGACATTTTCCTCTGTTTCCCTGATCAGGTCGTCCCAGCACAGAGTTGGTTTCCAAGGTCGTGATCACAGCTCCCTGTCTCCTGCAGGAACCTTCTGCAGATGTTAAAATCACCCAGAGAGTAAATACAAAATTTTTCACGTGTTTCACCTTTGTCTCTTGCCTGGGTGTCCCCGACCGTGGCCTTGCTCAAAAGCACTTTTTTTTTTTTTTTTTTTTTAATTGTTTCTGCTCTGGGAAAGCCTTCAGTTGCAGTAATAGAAGGGCACTCCAATCATGTAGAGGCTAGATTTGTTGTTTGGAAACAGATGCCAAGGACGAGCAGTGAAACTGGCCGTGATGACGATGATACTCTTGTGATTCAAGGCAGCATCTCGCGCTTACACACGTTCAGGTCACTAGAAAGACAGCCAGACTCCACCGAACACATTCCTGGGACCTGTTAATAAACATAAAGGATTGGCGGAGCAGGATACAGAAAGGACAGGTGCACCTCTGGGCCGAGGGCTCCTAGGAGAGACTTCCGAGGTTTTCAGTCACAAAGACGCCCTTGGTCTGTGGATTGTGAAACAGCAGGTCCTGTGCACAGATTCTTGGTTTCAAGAGACATCAGGCGAAAGTTCCCAACAGGACCTGGGCAGCCCCACTGGCCACGCACAGTCAGGTTTGTAACCTGTTAAAGGATGTGAAAGCCAGCAATCTACACACTGCTAAATACTGTGAAAACTGGTTCTGAGTATCTCGAGGACAGTTTCGGACTTTGAATAGCACCATGAACATCACCACTTAGCCCTACCAGCTCTAGAGCAAACACCCATCTCTCAGGAGCTGCCACAGTCTGGTTTTGAAATAACTTTCTCTTATGCCCAATTGCTTTCTTCCTTTGTCTCATCCTAGTGCAACGTTGTTTTTCTCACCTCTCCTTTAAATCTTCTGTTTTAGCAGCCTCTGCTGCACGTGGCCCAGTAAGGTCACCAGCACGGACTTTCCTGGTCTAGTGCACGTTATTGGCATGGGCTTCATCCTGCAGTCCCATCTGAGGGACGTTCATTGGCTGCTGACCGCAAAGGCAGTGCTTCCACTGGAGGGAGGTGACCTGACTCCTATTCAGCTGCTGGGGAGTGGGTCTGGATCACCAGTGCAGTCGTCTTTCCGAGAAAGTTCAGAACATGGGCAGGACCCATTCCAAATTGCCATACCGTTTAAGTGATGAGAAAGAGTTGTTTACTGACTGCTTTGTGGGGATCATGGATGGAATTCAAGGATAAGTGGTGTAACCCAGCTGAGCTCTGGAACACTCAAGTCCCAAATTCAGTCAGAGATTTCCTCCACTTTTACCTATTTTAAATTAAAAAAAAAGCCTTTTTAAAAAAAGCTTATTTATTTTGAGAGAGAGAGAGAGAGAGAGAGAATCCCAAGCAGACCCCACACTGTCAGTGCAAAGCCCAACGCAGTGCTCTAACTCACGAAACATGAGGTCATGACCTGACCCTAAATCCAGAGTCAGATTTTCAACCCACTGAGTCACCCAGGCGCCCCACCTCCCAAAAAAGACACTTTAAATAATAGGTTTAAATTTCAATGCTTAACATTGAAATATAACTTTAATCCTTCTTGGACACTATATAAATCCTTTTGATAGAGTAAAGCAAATTTGAAAAATTCTATGTCCTATTAATTAGAAATCTCAGAGTCCAAAGTTATAAATCAAGCCCTTAATGACTCAAGAAAATTGAAGTCAGTACCCCTGCCTCTATAGTTTACCCTGATGGACAAATACATTACTCATTATGGATTGCCAATAAAATATATCTGCATTTATTTATTATAAAACACACTTAAGTTTATCTAATGAGATTAACATGAAAAAAGTAAGAAAAATGAGACTAACTCTGTTCCACTAAACAACAACAAAAAAAACCAGAATGGAAAATGTTATTCTTGAACCCATCCTCAAGGTCATCTGTTTAGAAAAGGAGAAAACTCAAGTTGGGGCACCTGGGTGGCTCAGTTGGTTAAGAGTCCGATTTCGGCTCAGGTCATGATTCCGCGGTTCACAGGTTTGAGCCTTGGGGTGGGCTTTGTGCTGACCGCTCAGCCTGGAGCCTACTTCGGATTCTGTGTCTCCCTCTCTCTCTGCCCCTCCCTCGCTTGCACTCTGTCTCCGTCAAAAAGAAACTTTAAAAATATTTAAAGAAAAATGTTTTAAAGACCCAAAAAAAGGAGAAAAATGTGATTTTATGACCGCAAGATTTTACTGCAAGGTTTTACAGTAAAAAAGGAAGTATTGTCTAGAAAAGGCCAAATAAAATGAAGAGTAAGTCCCCTATACAATTCCAAGAAAAGATTCTTTGATTATCCAAAAAGGCAACTCATAATGGAGGGGTTAAGACAAAAAGGCTTAAAAAGTGGGTGAAATAAGATGTCAGGTAACTGAGCAAATGTTGTTCTACTATTCTCTCACCTTTGCTTGGAGTTGCAAAAGATGAAGTGCTCCATGGCCCTCATGACATAAACTTAAAAACAGACAACTTAATCCAAAGTGCTAGAAGACAGGATAATGGTTACCTTTGGGGAGAAGGAGGGGACACGGGAGGTGAACAAAGAGGAATTCTGCAATCACTGTAATACTCTCTTCGTTTCTAGGTTGTAGCCACACTGTTGTGTTCACTTTGGAGCTCCATCCAGCTCTGTGCTATGATTGTTCCACTTCTCTGCATATATATGCTATTTTTCAAAAACGGAAGTTTGTTACCAAAAAAAAAAAAAAAAAAAAACAAACCCAAAAAACAAAGTAGAAGTGGAATCAAGAGGGAGTAGAAAGTTTTCCTAAGCTCCAGACTCCGAAGTCCATGTGTGCCAGTGCAGCATCCCAAGTGCACACTGTGATGTCGCCAGGATGTGGCTGCAGAGTGGGTCAAGGGCCGAGTGAATGTCGAGAGAATTCTTAGGGCAGGAAGCGGGAACTGGATCTTACAGAAAGGGTGTTGTAACAGGAAGAGAGAATGGTTTTAGTGAAGTGTAGTCTACGGTTTAAGGAGTAGCAGGTGAGCCCAGGCTGCCTTCAGGAAGCTTGCCTGTGAAGAGGGAGAAGCAGCACAGAGGTAGCAGGTGCAAGCCCTGTGCAGGGGTGCATGAGATGCTCTCAAGCTAAGAGCAAATGGCGGAAGGGCAAGGATGTTATTTATTCAGTGGTTTCTGCCTTGTATCTATTTCACACCCATCATCTCACTTATTCTGCAAATTTGTTTTCATTTTTAATTTTTTTCACATTTATTCATTTTTGAGAGACACAGAGAGAGAGCGGGGTGAGGGGGAGAGAGAGAGAGAGAGAGGGAGACACAGAATCCGAAGCAGTCTCCAGGCTCTGAGCTGTCAGCACAGAGCCCAATGCGGGGCTCGAACTCATGAACTTCGAGATCATGACCTGAGATCATGACCTTAGTCAGACACCTAACCGACTAAGCCACCCAGATGCCCCTTATTCTGCAAAATGTGACGGGGCTGATGAACTATGCGCTGCAGACTGAATGTGTCCCCCCAGAAATTCATATCTCAAAATCCTAATGGTATTTGGAGGTAGTTAGATCAGGAGGGGGGAGCCCTGGAGAATGGGATTAGTGCCCTTAAGAAAGCAACTCCCGAGAGTTCCCCCTACAGTCCTCTCCTCCTGAGAGAGTCCAGGGAAAAGAAGCCGGCGGCGGGCACCTTGATGTTGGACTTTGCAGCCTGCAGAGCTTCGCGAGATGGTGAGAGCTGAAGCGCTGTTGTTTACAAGCCACCTGGTCTCTGGTTCTGCTGTACAGACTGTGCCATTATCCCAGTGACAGCTTCGAAGGAAGACACTGAGACACAGAGCAGCTGTTTCACTGTTCACAGACCCTCAGCTGTCCCTTCACACAGCACCTGGCACACAGGGCGAGCTCAACACCTGTCTGTTAAACTCTAGATGAAAAGAACAAATATGAAAGAGAAAGATTCGTGAACGAAGGAAACTAGGACTCTGAATATAAAGCCCACACTCTTTCCCGTGCCATGTTTGCAGTACATTTAGGTTCTCCGTGCAAGAGAGAGAAAGTTCTTGGATCTTTCATCACATAGGTCAAAGTAAAAGGAAACGCTAAGATATCATCGCCCCCTAAATCACGTTAGCCTCCCAAAGGTGCTAACTTTGGCCACAGAAGTGAGAAGTCTCATGTCCTTAGAGATAGTTTCTCTGTAATACACTTAATCTGCAGGCTGAGTCTCACACCACAAGCTTCAATTAATACACACCAGACTGCTTCTCTTGCCCTGAGTCCCACAGTACAACAACTGGAGTTTAGATTTCTAATGAGATAAACAGCTTTGTGGAAAGTTAGAAGCTGGGATTATGACAGCTCAGCATTACGCATTAAATATTATAACGAGCATATGCTGTCTGTGTCTAACAAAGAGAGTAAGATAAGAAATAATCAGTTTCAGCTCCTATGTAGTGTTTTATCCTCTTTCTTCTTCTATAATTCATAAAGCTACTTGATAGCATTTTGGAGCTTATAGTCTTAAAATTATAACTGTTGTATAATTTAATTGCAAATAACTGGGCCATCTCATTTAAATTCTCATTACTTTGACATTCTCTAAACCCATGGAGTCCTTTGAGATTATCTTAGTTTGCCAGAAAATTATCAGACATAGTTTGGATCCATTATAAAAGTTTGAGAATCATTACCTTTGAGATTCTCTTTTCTGTTCAGTAAAATCACTGATGCTGAAAACTTTCTGCTGCCCATTTTTTATCTGTTTCTTTAACATTTTCTAACATTGATCTTAGCGCTGTAACTTGGATCCAAAGAACTCTCTGAACACTAAATTAAATAATTCTCAGAGGGAGGGAGGGAGGGAGAGACAGAAAGAGACAGAGAAACCCACTGTACTCACCTAAATGACTAATTAACCTCCATTTAAATTGAGTTTTTTTGTCTGATAACTTTTGCCTCATTGGCTGGAGAGGTAATTAATGATTATCTTAATCCTCTTTAGTTACTAGCAGATAAAGGAATTAGAACAAAATGATTCCAAGATGTCGACGTAGGGAGGAGAAGTGTTGCTGTAAATAGGGCAAGAACATTATTTTTAGCTTCGTTTCTTGAAACACCGCTCCAAACACTTCTGTGCAGTAGTGACCTGATTATTTTTGTATCCGCAGAGAAGCCACCCAGCTCTTCCCTTGCCCATCACACAGTGACTGGCGAGCTTACAGGTTAACCCCTTCACTCATATCTGATGTCATCGCTTTCGGCTAAGAGGACCCTAAGTTAAGGAAACCTGTGCGGACGTTCCCCATTGTCCACATATGACCATGCAGTGGAGCACGCTTTGCCAGGTGACCATGGAGGTGAGAAGTTAAAGTTTGCGGGCAGTGGAACAGATGCTGTTAAATCTCAAGTGCATTTTCAGCCTCCTCCTATGCTGAAATGTGTTTATTTCAATTGGTCTGGCTTGCAAATTTCCAATAGGCAACAAGGAACGGGCCGGCTTCAATCTCTATCAAACTTTGGAGCATAGGGATATCTTCTTTCCCACAATCTATGTTGCTTTTATTGAAGAGCTTCTCATTCCCTGTCCTAAGTAAACAGTCACGTGTTGTCCATTAAATGCGGAACAGAGCTTCCTCACTGAGTGTCACATTCTTGGCTGGACTTGCAAAGCATCCAGATGTAATTTGAAAGACGTAATTCAAAAATCATGGAGAACAAAAGTTCTGCTAAAATCTGACAAGATTGGAATTCCAGTCACATCTCTCTCTTTTTAAAATTTTTTTTAAAATGTGTATTTATTTTTGAGAATGAGAGAGACAGAGAGACAGAGGATGAGTTGGGGAGGGTCAGAGAGAGAGGGAGACACAGAATCAGAAGCAGGCTCCAGACTCTGAGCCTGACAGCACAGGGCTCGAACTCGTCAACTGAGAGATCATGACCTGAGCCAAAGTCAGAGGCTTAACCTACTGAGCCACCCAGGCGCCCCTCTGGATATATATATCTTAGGATTTGTGTGACTTTGATAACAAATGAGATCAAGATAGGAGGATGAATTTTCAGGTTAATTTATTTGTAAATACAGGGACAAAACTCTTATGCAAAACCATGGTTAGCCATGAAGTGTGCATGTTAAATACATATATTTACACGCATATTGCACTATGCATACATTATAATATATGTATATATCTGTGTATTGTATGTGTGTATAATATATATTATCATTATTTATTATATTGTATTATTATTCATTCATTATATATTATATTTATTATATTACATATTATTATATTATTATAATTCACTTAATTATTTAACTAAAGTAGTAAAACAATATAAGTGAAATAAATTAAGAAAAACACCGCCAAACTTTCACGTTTACTTTGGAGTCAGTGTAATAAATTAAGAAAGATACTGCCTATAGCTTTATATTTACTTTTTATAAAACTTAGAAAAATAAGAATGTAAGAGAATTTTCATGATTCTTCCTTCCTTCGATGCTGTCACTGGGATAATGGCACAGTCTGTACAGCAGAACCAGAGACCAGGTGGCTTGTAAACAACAGCGCTTCAGCTCTCACCATCTCGCGAAGCTCTGCAGGCTGCAAAGTCCAACATCAAGCTGCCCGCCGCCGGCTTCTTTTCCCTGGACTCTCTCAGGAGGAGAGGACTGTAGGGGGAACTCTCGGGAGTTGCTTTCTTAAGGGCACTAATCCCATTCTCCGGGGCTCCCCCCTCCTGATCTAACTACCTCCAAATACCATTAGGATTTTGAGATACGAATTTCTGGGGGGACACATTCAGTCTGCAGCGCATAGTTCATCACTAGCTAATATAAAACTACAATAAACATCATTTTAAGTGGGGAGAATCCTTAGAAAGAGTTTCCTTAAGAGAAAGAACAAGATAAGGACACCCATTATCTATGCTGTTGTTCACTATATTACATAAGAGATGCCCGAAACAATAAGAAAAAGATAGAAAAAAGGATCACCACTTGGAAAGGGGTATATGATGGCGTAGTTATTTCAAGACAATGTTGCAATCCATATGGAATACCCTGAAAGACCAAAAATCTGTTAGAACTATTCAAAAATTTCAGTAACATTGGAAAATGCAAAATCTGTTAGTCTGGAAAGTTCCTCTACACCATGGAAAATCTTTCAGAAAATGGAATGGAAAAGATTTATAATCCACACCAGCAACAAAAACTTTAAAATACCTGGGAATTGGGGCATCTGGGTGGCTCACTTGGTTGAGCGTCGGACTCTTGATTTTGGCTCAGGTCAAGAGCCCAGGCTTGTGTGATCGAGCACCGAGTTGGGCTCCTCTCTGAGTGTGGAGCCCCCTTGGGCTTCTCTTTCTCTCCCTCTGCCCCTCTCCCCCACTCATTATCTCTCACTGTCTCTAAAATAAATAAACACAAACAAAAACAAACAAAAATACTCAGGAATTAACTGAAGCAAATATACAAGTATAATTATGGAGAACATTTTTTAGATACTATGTGAATGTGAAAATAATCTCAATAAATGGAGAGATATGCCAAATGAATAAAGTGGACAATTTGAGAAGATAAAGAGATTAATTCTCCTCAGTGGAATTTCAGCAGGTTTGGGCTGGGGGCGGGAAACCAATTCAAAAACTTAAGGAAAGAATACATTCTAACAGAGAGCAAGGGCCTTGTGAGGAAGAAGAGCAAACTGGTCTATCCTGACAAGCAGTCCCTGCTCTAAAGTTTCAGTAATTAAAATTTTACTGTACGCTTGGAAATGAAACAAAACAGCTACCTCCCCTATTCTGTGGGCAGCTATATTTCCCTTACAGGTAACGATTCTACTACACCATCACATGACGGAGAAGTATTATTCATTTTTCAAATTGGATCTTCAGCCTTCCCCTTTATCCCCTGATCTCCCCACTACTTTACAGAAACTCCTTTTCTGCTTAACTCAGCCTGAGTCACCCCGTGTTGCTTAAAATTAAGAATTCTGATCAACAACATACCTGTAACCAACAATGACTCCCACAAATTGGCAAGAAAAAGGCAAACAGAAAATGAAATTTTGGTAATACCTATTAAGTTTTAAATTCGGTACAGCAAGTCCCTTTCTGCCATCGGCTAATGTTAGCCTGGACTCTCTGTTTCACATCTTACCCCCCCAGGCTCAAAAAACACACATAGAACACAAGCGGATTTTCTTTCCTATTCTTCATAAAATGCTGTCATACAGGTAACAGGCCTCTGTGATTTCTCTTTTTTGTTGGAATCAAATTACAGACCCTCAAATCAGTTCTTTCATCAAATTGTGGATATTGAAGCTGCATTCTTTTTTTCCCCGTTTATTCTTTTCCTTTTCCTTCTTTTTGCTTTCCTCCCTCCCTCCCTCCCTTCCTTCCTCCCTTCCATCCTTTCATTTTATGGAGAGATTTGGTAAAATTAGCTCCTGCAATAAATAACCTGACACAGACACTAGGAGCTTTTTAGAGCATCTGTCTTCAGAAGTTGACTTGCTGTGTCGGACCAATTAGTGACACAAAGCAGAATATATCCCAAACATTTGTAGTTTCCTCTAGAGACAGGTGTGCAAGAAACAATAAAAACCTTCCCTCCTCTTTCAGCCCCAACTATAAGGCAGCTTTCTCTTTATCATGAATACATTTAGGTGTGTTTCATTGGGCTCCCTAGACCACTCTAATACATTAGGTAAAGTTTTTATTGGAACACTAATCTTATTTTTTGGTTGTTTGATTGGGTGGTTGGTTACTTTACTCGTAATGTTCCTAAAAGAACTCTCAACCGTTTGATGTTGACAATGTGGTCTTAATGGCTGGAATTTTCTAACTGCACAACAACCACTTACTTTACAATAATTGTACCACTAAATCCGGTAGGTATAAGCATTTATTGGTCATAAGCTTTAGGAAAGACTCAAGCTTAGTTTTATATGAGTTTACCTGCAAAGTGATATTTTACAACCAAAACTTATCAGAGTATAGTGTTCAGTTATAAGCCAGCTTCTAATTTCATGAGGAACTTCATTCTGAGAACACAAATTCATTAGGTGAAATATGGTAAATATTAAGAAAGTCAAAGCCAAAACCTGCCACTTGACAAATGAGACCTGCATAATTGATCTACCCATTGACTTGCTAACTAAAGGCTTGAATCATTTTAAGAAAATGTTCAGACTGAACAGAATTCTCACCAAGTCTCTTTTACAGAGTTGCTGTGGGCAAAGAAAAAGGGAGGTAGGAACAACAGAAAAAAAGGAAAAAAAGAAAAAAGGGAAGGAGAGGGTGCTAAGAAAAAAGAAGAAATAAACCATAACCAGTAGAGTCAATGGTGCCTGGTTGTCTTCTTTCTTCATATGTGAGGGTTCAGTTAATTCCTTACTGCTTTGAGACTTGGTTTAGTGTATCATTTCGATTTAAATCTCATTTCTAATTTCCTATCTGGCTCAACTATAAAGTCTGTCCTCATGTCTATAGAAGCAAAATACATGAGCAATTTAAATTCAGGTAGTTTGTTGCCCCTGACTAGTTATTTCAGGGTCTGCAAAGCCCCTTTGGTGTTATATCTTCTGGCTTTAATACTTTAAATAATTACTGTCAGTTATTTATTTCACATTTTCTACTTAGTCCTTGTCTTCATTATTTCTAACTGGGATAAAGACAAAATAAATACCAGTTACACAAGATCTCCAGTCATTTATTCATTTTAACCCACTCAGAATGGTGCCAACAAGCTAAATTCCTTAATATACAATATTGCTTATTGAAATAGAGTTTGCTGTTCATTCTATTCCTTTTTTTTGTGATTATGAGACTGTATATGTAATGTGTAGAATAGAATAGGAAATAGATGACATATATTATACCATATAACATACATAATTTATATATATATAAACAGTATATAATAATATAAAACATGTAATTTATATATACTATATAATGTATAATATACATAATTTATATATATAACATGATATCTATTTCATAATTTTTCATATGAATTGCCATATAAATGAATATAACAAAATATGATGTATATAGTGTATTTTTTATTTTTTTAATGTTTTTTTCTGTTTCAGAGAGAGAGAGACAGAGCATGAGCAGGGGAGGGGCAGAGAGAGAGGGAGACACAGAATCAAAGCAGGATCCAGGCTCTGAGCTGTCAGCACAGAGCCTGACACAGGACTTGAGCTCACAACCGCGAGATCATGATCTGAGCTGAAGTTGGACAGTTAACCGACTGAGCCACCTAGGCGCCCCTATCTAGTTTATTTTTAATGGAATATTTATTTTTGCCTCATGCATTCATGTTAATAGATTACATCACTAGAGGGCATGCCCTCCACAACCTAACCCTGGGATAGTCCTCCCACACACTCCCATGCTCTACCTTACTCATTTTTTCAGAAGCAGATGAAAATCCACCCTGTTCATGAGACTTCCAGAAATGCATCTTGCTGTCATTTGCCCCCTCTGTTTTGCTCCACAGCATTGCATGTGCATATTTATACACTTTATAGGTACTTAACTAGATCTACCTCCTCACTACAAGATACTCTCTTTTGGGTAACATCCTGTTTTTGTTTTTGTTTTTTTAGAGAGAGAGAGCACAAACATGAGCAGTAGAGAGAGAGAGTATCTTAAGAAAGTTCCCAGCCCAGTACAGAGCCTGGCGTGGAGCCTAATCTCACAAGACTGAGATCATGACCTGAGCTGAAATCAAGAGTCGGACACTTAACCGATGGAGCCACCCAGGCGTCCGGGGTAACATCCTGTTTTAATCCAACTCAACTCCATGAATTCTGCCGTCCCTGTTTTATGCCTGACTCTAAGTGGTGTGGGTATGAAGATGTGCAGTGTTCACCAGGAGGAGGTCTAGGCTGCAAGTGAAGGTGGAGAGTGTTCTCCTGACCTACGTCTTGATGGCTGTTAGTTGGCATTTGAGAGGAGCATTTAAAACATTCCCCCATGTTCTCAGGGCTTCCACGCTACAGTCTGCTTCCCTTATATTTTTCTAATTAACGATATTCCTCCTTGTCAACACAAGCCAGAGAACAATTGTCTCTCCAGGCGCAGCCTTCAGCTGGGGCTCAGAAAGCTCTTAGCACATTTATTGGTAAATCATTCTTTAGAAAACCAAATACATGCTCAGACTCTCAGTACTTCCCTCTGTGGCTAGGTGATTATAATACCCTGCATTGAATCTTGCCTCCTCTGATACGTTTTACACTATCCTTGTCAGGACAGGATGAAATTCTGAGATTGTCATTTTTTTCCTGACACTCGAACACTTCTGTTTTCCCTCCTTTCTGGGATGCTGGCTGCCTTCTTCTCACCCCCTTAAGTCTAACGCTTTTCCTTCCTGTGCGGATGCCGCTGTGGGGCTGCCCTTCCCCTGGGCTCCTGTGGCATAACATCCTCTTCAACACCTGGTAGCACATAACATACATTCAGTATTTATTTGTTCCCACACAGATCATACACGCCTCACTGGATTAAACATAGACTAAATTTTCACATCCCGACTGTGTCATTATGATTGTTTCCTCTTTAAGTTCCAAACCTTCAACAAACAATAATCACAATGTATGCAAGAAAAATTTGATGTTATCATGAAAAATGATATGAACAGACTGGAAAGTATTTAAGCATCTTTAAGACATGAGAAACTCAGCTTTCACGACATATGGTTTTAGTCTTTGATTGTACCATGGTAGGCTTTAAATCATATATGAATGTTTCCCTTCACACCAAAGACACCACTGAATGTAATCATTAGGAAAGAAATACATTAAACCATGTAACTATTTCAACTAAAACTATAAAAAGTTAAGGCAGAAATGGAAGTAAATTGTTATAATTGGAGTTTGAAATTACATATAGGTATTTCTTTTTTTTTAAATATTTTTTTCAACGTTTATTTATTTTTGGGACAGAGAGAGACAGAGCATGAACGGGGGAGGGGCAGAGAGAGAGGGAGACACAGAATCGGAAACAGGCTCCAGGCTCTGAGCCATCAGCCCAGAGCCTGACGCGGGGCTCGAACTCATGGACCGCGAGATCGTGACCTGGCTGAAGTCGGAGGCTCAACCGACTGCGCCACCCAGGCGCCCCTAGGTATTTCTTATAAGGTGATTTGATGAGATATTTGATAATAAGAAAAAGTGAAAGTCTACAAATGATGCTCATATTTTCTTTAGCAATATGGACACCTACGAGAAATGATCTTCATAAGAGAGGGAAATTGCAAACTTTTAAAAATGCTTATTTATTTACTTTGAGAGACAGAGAAAGCACATGAGCAAGGGAAGGGCAGAGACAGACAGAATCCCAAGCAGGCTTCTTGATGTCAGGGCAGAGCCCTACATGAGACTCGATTCCCTGAACCATGAGATCATGACCTGAGCTGAAACCAAGAGTCAGATGCTTAACCTATTGAGCCACCCAGGTGCCCCACAAACATGTAATGTATCTAATTATCTGTATTCACTTAGCCCAAACCCAAAGCCAAGTAGCCACCTCATACAAGTGGCCCAAGGCTGCATGTGGTCTCACGGGAAGGCAGATGGGTCCCCTGGAGAAGATTCTCATCTGAGTGGCTCTGCTGATCCAGGTAAGTCCTATCCCGCTTCTCTGTTCTCCTACACAAAATACTGTGTGATAATTTATCCTCTAGGGTGTGACAAGAGTTAGTGGAATAGCATATGTAAAGTGTGTATCATACTGCCTGAACTGCTAAACTTTTCAGGAAATAAGAGTCATTATTTTCTGGCAACATAAAATTCTGTATATTCTCCCCAAGTATTCGGTTCTAACAGGGAGATTCTCCTTTGCTGCCAATTTTATCTAAATGATTCCTTCACTGGGAAAACTGTATTTGTTGAGATTCAAAGGAAATTTAAAGCTGAAGGACTTTCTGTGGAAATACTAATTAAAAGAGGTAATGCTCATGGGGGGAAGAAAAAACAACTCTGGAAAGTCCATTTTCATTCATTTATTTAGTCCATGGTCTATTCATTCATCTCACAAATGTCTCCCCCCTGCAAATTATGAAAGTCTCCATAACTTAATGTGTCCTTGAAAGACACGTTTCTGATAACGTTTTTGTCAAAATTTGCAATATGTTTTTGTTTTTTATCAATTGTACATCAGTCATAATTGAAATTATTACTAAAATGGAATTGAGTGATGGACTGGGACTTTTAACAGTAGGACTGTAGAGTCACAGGAAAGAAATTCTATTTAAAACATATACATAATTTGGTGGCAGCAAATGAGGTGATTAATAAAAAAATTTTAAGCATTTTTTCAAATATTTCAGATTTTCAAAACAACTGGATGTACTCATATATTTCAATATTTTCCAAATAGTATTATGATAAAATTCTGTGGGGCAAACATAATATTATATGTATATTTTATCAATATATGAGGTCAGAGAAAAATAACTGTAGGGAGGGAGAGGGGGACAGAAGATTGGAAGCTGGCCTTGTGGTGACAGCAGGGGAGGCTGATGTGAGCTCACAAACTCACAAACCCCGAGATCATGACCTGAGCCTAAGTCGGATGCTTAACTGACTGAGCCACACAGGCGCCTGTGAGTATTTTGGAGTGGATGATGGTAGGTTTCAAATCACTACATTCTTTAGGTTCCATGAGATAATAAATATATATATGAAAGATGTAATAGTGCTTCATAGTTATCTGTATTTACATTATGCTATAAATTACATCTTTTGGAATATTTTATATTTTTTTAATGTTTATTTATCATTGATAGAGACAGCACAAGTGGGGAAGGGACGGAGAGAGAGGAAGACAGGGGATGCAAAGAAGCAGGCTCTGCACTGACAGCACAGAGCCTGATGTGGGGCTTGAACTCATGAATCACAAGATCGTGACCTGAGCTGAAGTCAGACGCTTAACCTAACTGTCTGAGCCATGAAGGCACCTGGAAACGTTCTGATGATATCTTAAAAAGATAGGACATCTTTAAGAAGAAGGACATCATTTTACAAAAAATTGGGATTATAGGAACACAATTTTGAAGACTTTTAGTTTCTGTATTCAATGAGACATTAGACTGCAATCATACACAGGCTATTTCAACAAATAAGACATTTTTTTTTACCACCTAAAGGAAAATGTCGTTACAGTGCTAGGGAAGAAGCATGTTTTAATGGATTGAGGATTAAATGAGTCAAGGAAATAGTAACTCCAAATATAGGTCATTAATTTTATACATAAAACATTAGAAAGCATGCTGAATGATATTTTACTTGAATGAAAAATTACATAATTCAAAGAGGATGTGATCTCTACCATATTTTAGAAACATTTGTATCACAACATAGTATTTTCAAAGGTTTGGTTCGTTGTTAAAATTCTAGAAAAACAGAAAGGAAATTCCTTAGAATTGGTGGCATGATGTTCTTGTTGAAAAAAATAAATTAGGGGCGTCTGGGTGGCGCAGTCGGTTAAGCGTCCGACTTCAGCCAGGTCACGATCTCGCGGTCCGTGAGTTCGAGCCCCGCGTCAGGCTCTGGGCTGATGGCTCGGAGCCTGGAGCCTGTTTCCGATTCTGTGTCTCCCTCTCTCTCTGCCCCTCCCCCGTTCATGCTCTGTCTCTCTCTGTCCCAAAAATAAATAAACGTTGGGAAAAAAAAATAAATAAAATAAAATAAAAATAAATTATATGTGCAGAATTAACACAATGTAAACAAACTAAACTTAATGTTTTCCTTGGAGAACCTTCTAGTCTATAAAAATCCAGAAAAATAAGTGTTAATTCCTAGTAATGGAATGGGTACTACTTTGGAATGAGGATTCTAGCTCATAAGACATGACTCCTCACAGTATAGGGATTATCAAAGTAGAGTCACTATTAAAGATGACCATGAAGGGGCACCTGGGTGTCTCAGCTGGTTGAATGTCCGACTTTGGCTCAGGTCATGATCTCATGGTTCGTGAGTTCAAGCCCCATGTCAGGCGTGCTGCTGTCAGTGCAGAGCCTGCTTTGGATCCTCTATCACCCTCTCACTGCCCCTCCCCTGTTGGAGGTCTCTCTCTTTCAAAAAAAAAAAAAAAAAAAAAAAGTAAACATTAAAAAAATTAAAAAAAAATGACCTTGAAAATGACAGCTATTTTTGAATTGTTGACAACGTGTGAACCGATATCCAAGAGTGTGAAACACGTTGTAAAATGGTTATTTTTGTTTTCTTATTCTTGCTTTATACTGCTAATCTTTAACCAAGCAGAAATATTAGGTATAAAAAATATCATAAGTGCAACATTTTCAAAAAGACAGGATTGTTGAGAAAAATGGAATAATGGATACAGCTAATTAAAAAGTCGTTTTACTAATAGAAGTTCAGATTAAGAGATTAAGGTCATTTCCTAGATGGAAGAAAGGACAAATATATAGGAAATATAAAAGAAAGAGGGAAGTTAAAAGTAAAAGTACTAAACTTAGAATGATAAGATTTAAGAAAGAGAAGTAAGTATAAATAGTAGGAAATAGTTACTGAAAAAATAAAGAGAAATCTCCCTAAATTAAAAAGAAAATTAATTTTCTTTTAATAAATTTAAATTTGTTTAATAAATTTCTTTAATTAATTTAATCTGAAATTTTCAGCTTAAGAAAAAGAGCATAATCTATTTATAGAGAGAAAAAGCATATCACATCCAAGGAAATAAGAATAGTATTCTTATTATGATGACACTGGATTGCAAATGACAATGGAGTCAACTTATATTTGAAGACCCAATTTTTGTTTCTGTGATCCCTGTTCCCTTGGGGTGTCTCCCCTAATGATGCCAAATGGTTCCTGAAGTGTTGGGTATCAGAGGCAGTTGAAAAGTTCAGAGGTAGATAAGGCTGAGCTAGAATTTACAACAGTTTAAAGAAAAGAAGCTCAGCACCTAGAATTTTATATTCAGACTAATTGTTACTCAAATATACGGCCTTATTAATGATACACTCAGGCAAAGACTTCAGAAGGCTTGCTGCACAAACTTCCATTACAAACAATCTTGGAGAAATACTTAAATAAGAGAAGAAGCAAAATAAAATTGATCACACACGTTGGTAAAATGTGTCTTAAAAATAGCTAAGACCAAAGAGAGTTTTGAGGAAAACACAGAACCTTAAAACGCCCATCTCGTATGCCCTAGATCCTGTGGATGGACGAGTAAATGGCCACTATGTACATTATCAAGGACCAACTAATCAAAGGGTTGTTTAATAACGCTACATACCTCGTTCTCCACCTCGCCAATGGCGTGGTTCTGGGTCCACATTGCTGTGGATCTCTGGGTGCTCATCTCATATCGACCCATAAACAACCCCAACACACGACAGTAGGAAAACATGAAATCAGGGACACTGGGGGTGCTCAGTTGGTTAAGCGACCGACTTCGGCTCAGGTCATGATCTCGCGGTTCCTGGGTTTGAGCCAGGCTCTGTGTTGACAGCTCAGAGCCTGGAGCCTGCTTCGGATTCTGTGTCTCCTCTCTCTCTGCCCCTTCCCCCTCGCTCTCAAAAATAAATAAACATAAAAATTCATAGCGTTTGTCCTTGTAACTATTCCCACGCTGAGATAACTGGCGTGTGGTATTGGATGCTTGTTTAATTGAAATGAAAGCCTGGCTCCCAAGAAGCGAAGTCACTTGTTCGCTTGTTTGCTTTCATCCTCCAGTCTTCTCCCTACTGAATGGTACTCGTGTGAAAATCTGATGGCACATTGTAAGGTGATGTCACATATATCTCTTTACAAATAAACTCTCCATACAGTTTGTGTTTTTCATTATACTTTCTAAGAAAGTATTAGATATTTTTGGAGAACTAATTCCAATTGTCATAGTCCTGTTGGTAGGTTCTGGCTCAACATCATGACTAGGTAGTTACCTATCAGTAAAAGCATCATACTTATGTGGAAATGTACTCTTAATAACTGGTGTCTATAATTTTGTTATATGGACCCATTAAAATCTTTAAATACCTAGGCTGCCTTTGTCAGTAAAATGCAACAAATGATTAGTGAGAAATTACTGTATGATCCTGCTAGATGCCAATAGGAAAAAGATAGTACAACTGCCAGTAAAATAGAGAAACTACTTCTATTTTTTTAAGTTACTTTATTTTTGAGAGAGAGAGAGAGAGAGAGAGAATGAGTGGGGGAGGGGAGAGAGAGAGAGGGAGGCACAGAATCTGAAGGAGGCTCCAGGGTCCGAGCTGTCAGCACAGAGCCTGACATGGGGCTTGGCCCATGAACCATGAGATATGACCTGAGCCAAAGTCAGACATTCAACCGAATGAGCCACCCAGATGCCCCCAGAGAAACTACTTTTAAAAAAGCTCATGATCTAAAGAAGACAAATGGATGGACACATAGATGCAAGTGATATTGCTGTGACTTTCTCTGTAATACTTTTCACTGCAATTTCCTCAACAGAATGCAAGTTTCATTACAAAAGATAAGTCTTATCCATGCTGTTTCCCCACTGCCCAGTATCCTAGCACACAGTAGGTATTCAAGAATATATTTGGTGATGAATGAATGAATGAATGAATAAAAATAAGTAAAGAGTGCTATGAATGTAGAGAGATAGACCTTTATGATAGAGTTAGTGACCAAACTTTTGGGAGAGGAAATGAGGATTATACTAGAACTTAGAGCCTACTTACTCCAATAACTAGTGGTAGTGGAAGAGAAAGGGAAAGAAGACTGTTTAAAGTCTGCAAAGCAGGGGAGCAGGAAAGAGAGGACTAAGGCATGTTACTTGCCTTACACACACACACACACACACACACACACACACATATAATATATATTATACATATATATACATATACACACACATTCACACTTCTGTAAATTTATGTATATTAACTTATGTCTATTCATTTGTGCCAAGTAAAACTGTTTTAAAAACATAATTTGAATTTAATTTGGCATTGCTCATGATAGTTCTATTTCCCTTCAGCTTTCTCATGCCAATACATTCAAGAGTTTCCTAAAACTAAAAATGTGCATCCCCAAATAATGAGCTACCAGCTTGTTGCATCAAAAAAATCTGCCAGCATTGTACTTCCTGACTACAATGGATGGTGTATTTTGGCAACAACTATGATGCTTTTCCCCATACACTTTAAATATGAACTATAATCTCATCATTTTCTTCATTTAATAGTGAGGCATCAAAACAAACTAAAGATCATCGTTCACCAGCAGGAAGCCTACTATTTATACCTCTTATGAAAGGGAATTGTCTCTTGAATACATGTAGAATTATTCCTCGGATGCAGACATAAAGATACCTCCCCACAGAATGCAATCTCAGCTAATGTAGTTGGTTATGTGAATTGGAACTATGAAGTGTTTACATTTTTTATAAAACTTTGAGTGAAATTACGCTAGTGATACTAATGTGATTTTAAACATATTTATTCACAACACGCCCTTAAATCTCTGCATGATTAGCCTGTTTAATCAGCAGACTCTGTAGTTCCATTAGAATGTGTTTAATGTATTCTTTGTGATTATTATAATTTGGTGAGAATGTAATGAAAGAAAGGAAAACAGAAATTTCAAAAATCAAACTGCTTCAGTGTATCTTTCCAGCTACTGTAGATTCTTCTTCTTGTTTCCATAAAATGCCCAATAGATTATTGGAAATATTGGTTGGCCCTTCCATTCAAGGATAAATTCTACATCTTATTTGCAGTGGAATCATTAAGATCTCATAGATTCTGTAGCCAAGTAGGAAGGATAAATGGAAGGAGATTTTTTTTTTCTTGAAATATCATTGAAGAATGGTTTCTGTTGATCTATAATGTAATTTCATTCATAAGACTCAGCGGGGCGGGGGGGGGGGGGGTGGTGTGTGGAATCTACATAAGAATCAGGGTCTCATGGGCCAGATAATTTGGAAAAGGATTCAATGGATTTCCCAGTATGTTATTTTGATATGGATAGGTCATAGACAATGAAAGAGAAGAATAAATTACAAAGCTATTGGCTAAATTACAAAACAATTAAGCTATTTAAAGTTTTAATATATTCAAAAAACTACTCTTGGCTAGAGGTGTTATAAGAACTCATTGATTAAGTAGAATTTGCTTTGTGCTCATAAATATGTCTCACTATCTAACAATGAGACAGTTATTTTAATAATAAAATCTTTTCCTTTATTGAGTATGTAATATGATGCAGACATTTTTATCATAAAATAAATATCACTATAGATAGAATGAATAGTGCTCAGAAATATTTCATTCCCCTATATGGGAAAAATTAATGGTGTTTTTCAAAGAGATAAAATTAAAATTCAGTGTAAAATTCAAATAATATATTTTGGCAAATGGAACAATAACAAAAAAGAATATTCAAACTTTCACAGATCTAGATGAAAAGTGTAAGACCATGAATAAGGAATTTGGAGTCTTTTAATAAGCTTGAGACGTGGTTGCACGATATGGGAACAGAGAGTCCACACTCAGCATGGAAGCAGTAGCTGGATTATTCAGGCAGCATAAACGAGTCTATGAGTAAAAGTGTAAGAAGTTCAGACTTAAGCCTAAGACTATTGACGAGCCATCAAAAGATTTTCAGCAGAGGGATGATTGGATCAGCTGTACACAGATAACAAATTTCTAGTAGTTCATGCCACTGCTTAACATAAATAGTTAAGCGCATTTTCTGCTAAATACTCTCTGTTTTATTTATTTCGCGGGTATAGCTTGCATCCCAGAAGGAGGTGCACATAGAGGTACAGGGGAAGGATATAGAAAGCGAATCCTCATCTAAAAGCAATGACCAAATTAGTATTATTTTCATTGTTAATATCACTATTTTGACTTACTGATTCAAACGGAAAGAAGTTAATGTGGTTGTTGATGCAATTTGAGTACTTTAAAAGGGTATTGAAAAACGATTCAAATAAACCAATGTAAAAGTCAGGACTGGGTTACCTTTGAGACATAGACAATGATGTGAGCAGTGTTCAGAGGGTTTCTGAGCTGTTGGCAACAACACGTCTTCATTTGGGCTGGCTACTGTATATGAAATATGGCATAAACGTCAGACATAGAAATGATTGGAATCTTAGGGGAAGAAGAGAAATTAAAAAGGGCAAATGTACGAAGAGATATGCCTGAAATTTTTCTAAAATTTATGGCAGATACCCAGCATGGATTTAAAGCACTGCCTTTAAGCAGCAAAGCAGGATAAATGTTAGAATAAACCAAATCTAAGCACATTGTGATCAATCTTGGAGACAAATCTTAACTAGAAACGGAACGTATATTGGTTTTTAAAAACTGTATCAATAATGCTACCTTCTGGCTTATAACTGGTAACAACAGTAAGAAGTCCTGGGAATCATATCTGCAGAGGACTTACAAACTAATTACCAACTGTGCAGAGAAACTTACCAAATTTGAGAGTGCTATGTTTAGGGGCGCCTGGGCGACTCAGTCGGTTGAGCATGTGACTTTGGCTCAGGTCATGATCTTGCAATTTTGGGGTTCAAGCCCCGTGTCAGGCTCTGTGCTGACAGCTCAGAGCCTGGATTCTGCTTCAGATTCTGTGTCTCCCTCTCTCTCTGCACTTCCCTTGCTTGTCCTCTGTCAATCTCTCTCTCAAAAATAAACAAACATTAAAATTTTTTTTCAAGAAAAGAAAAAAGAGTGCTATGTTTAGAAAGACCTCCTTCTAATGTTGTCCTTGGTGACATCTCACAATGTGTTTTTTAGGGTGTCCCAGGAATCAGTCAAGTGAAAAGGATGTTCAGCATGCCTAGACTTGTTATGAAAACATTATCGTTTATGTGAAACACCTGCTTTCCTGGGATTCTAGAACTTTGGTGTGTGCTACACAGCAGGTGTCCGTGTAACCAGCCCTAATCACAACATCCGATGTGGGGTCTCTTACAGGCTTCCCTGCACACAAAATCACACGCATGTTGTGGCAGTTTTGTGGCTAGGGGAGAGTGTGCTCTGTGTGATTCCTCAGAAGGGAAAGAGGAATCCACTCTGCATGTGGATTCCTTTACGCTCTGTGTTCGTATTGTGCCCTCATGACGGAGCTGCATTTCCTTGCCGGGCCCTGGGGATAACTTTCAGTCACGAGTACCCCTTATGCTGAGTCTCATGACTCCTACTCATCTGCAAGCGAGATAGTGGTCTTGGGGAACACAGCAACCAAGAGTCATATCCCTACTGACGTGATCTGTCAAAATCTGAAAGTAAAATGAAGCTTAAAGACAAAAAAACAAAAACAAAAACAAAAAAACAACTCCTACTCATCAACAGAGCTTTTAACAAAATACCAAAGAGTATTCTTCTGGCAGACATAAAATGATCTCAGATCATAGCTGCTGCAGAAAAGAATAAAAACTAGTTGAAACGGTAAATGTGTCAATGGGTTTAAACGAAAAGTTGTACCTATAGAACCATAGCATTGGATATGTACACATTGCATAAAACAGCAAACGGTGTGTATAGGCACATAAACATACATAACAGGCTTATACAAAACATACACATGACATCTATAATATGGTTTTGGGGAGTCTAGAAAAGGAGTTACGACATTCTACAGTCATAACGTCTCCTGGGGAATGAGAAAGGTATTCAGGAAACACATTGAAGTCTTTGGTATAACCAGGAAAAAGCAGCATTGTAATGGATTAGCCAATAGAGGAGGGAAATGGAATTATTAAATACAATAATTAATCGTAAAGAAGAGAAAAAAAAATAGGACCAGAAAAAAAAAATAAGAAAGTAGTAAAAAAGAATATTTAAGCACAAATTCATCAAAATTTTTATTAGGTAGACTAAGTCTTACAAATTAAAATTATTGTCGACTGGATTGTTTTTTAAATTTATTTAACTTTGAGAGAGAGAGAGAGAGAGAGAGAGCGCGCACATGAACATACTAGCACAAGGGGAGTGGAGACAGAGAATCCCAAGCAGGATCTACACTGATGGTGCCCCTTGTCAGACTGGATTTTTAAAAGGCCACCTTGGAGTCCCTGGGTGGCTCAGTTGGTTGAGCATTAGACTCTTGATTTCAGCGCAGGTCATGATCTCATGGTTCCTGGGGTCCAGCCCCATGTCTGGCTGTAAGCTGAGCACGGAGCCTGCTTAAGGTTCTGCCTCTGTCTCTCTGCCCCTCTCCCCTGCTCCTGCTCTCTCTCTAAAACAAAAAAGCAAAACAAATGAACAAAATCAACAACAAAAAAGTCACCTATATCTAGATTCTAAGAGGAAGACCTAAAATATAATGATACGGCGTGGTTGATGACATAGATTATGCAGATATAATATGATGAAAACGCTAACCTAAAAAAACCTGATATCGCTACATTATTAGCAATTTAAGGCAAAACATTATTTGACAGAGACACTTAATATTGATAACTAATATTAATAATTAATTTTTATATTAGCATTAATATTTAATAATATTTAATAATTAACATTAATATTAATATTGATAAAACATTAATCCACCCATAAATTATAACATTTTTTATGTGAGTGCATACATGTCCTGTTACATAAAGCAAGAAATTGACAGGGCTGGGAGAAATTTAAACATTTTGATGGAAAATAATGTATTTCTCTAATTACTGATAGAACAACCAGGCAGGTAAATAATCTATGGCATTGAGAAGCTCTGACTTGAAAATGAAGCAGCTCTGATTGACATGATGCTTCACCCAACAACTTCAGAGAATATCATTTTCTGGGACACAGAGTACATTTTAAAAACTGTATTTCCTGGGCAATAAAGAATGTCCCCAAAAATGGTAAGGGATGGAAATAAACTGATTTATGTTCTTTGATCAAAATAGAATTAAGGGAAACATCAACAACATCAAAAACATTTTTAAAACATCTCATGTTGTTAGAGAAGCAGTTCACTTCTAGATAACCTGGAGATTAAAGAATAAATCTGAATAACAATTAGATTAGATTTTAAACTGAATGATAATGAAAATAATGACAAGTTAAAGATTGTATAGAAACCTATTATTTTGAGGGAAATTTATTATTTAAATTCATTTATCAAAAAAAGGATAAAAAACTGTGCCCTAAGCATCCTTCTAAAAATTTGTAATCAACAGCCTATTAAAATAAAATAATTGGAATAAAGAAACCTAATAACAGTAATAACATAGGGCGCCTGGGTGGCTTGGTCGGTTAAGCGTCCGACTTCAGCCCAGGTCACGATCTCATGGTCCGTGAGTTCGAGCCCCACGTTGGGCTCTGTGCTGACAGCTCAGAGCCTGGAGCCTGTTTCGGATTCTGTGTCTCCCTCTGTCTCTGCTCCTCCCCTGTTCATGCTCTGTCTCTCTCAGTCTTAAAAATAAATAAACGTTAAAAAAAAAATTAAAAAAAAAATAATAACATAAATTAATAATGACAAGCTTACAGATTGTATAGAAACCTGTAATTTGAGGGAAATTTATTGTTTAAATGCATATATCAAAAAAAGGATAAAAACTATGCCCTAAGCATCCTTCTAAAAATTTATGATAAACATCCTATTAAAATAAAATAATTGGAATAAAGAAACCTAATAACAAAATAATATAAATTTACAATTATAATTTAGATAACATATCTAATAATAATTTAGATAAATTAATAGTAATAATTAAGATAATGTAATATAATGGAAATAAATGTAAAAATTGATGTCATAAATTGATTCTTTGGAAAGACTAGTAACATTGATAAGCCCCTCGTAAGACCAATTAAAAAAAAAATTTGCAAAACCAGCCACAGTCGGGAATAGTAAAGAACATTAGAAATTCTGCAAACATCAAAAAGATAATAAAAGACAATGATAATGGGACCTGCAGGAGGTGCCTGGTGGTGGGGCTGTCATCGGAGCCTGTAGAGTGTAGGTCACCGTTTCTGCTCTTAGGTGGTGACGGTCAGAAGGCACAATGGTATGTACAGCATCTCTATAGTTGTAGTATTTACTGTGCATCCTAAAACAATGCATTTTGAATAATTTTTTAAAAAAGGATATTCAACAGGTCTCTTTAATGCTCCTGTGTGTTTCCTTATTTGTAAACTAAAAAGGTGATTTTACTTACTTTTCCTTGTAGTTCACATTTGATGATTCTTTTCTTCTTTAATTAGGTCCTAATATACATTAATTCTGTGAGTAATCTGCAAGATAAGTGTGTAGCATTCATGACATTTAAAAAAATTTTTTTTAACGATTTTTATTTTTGAGACAGAGCATGAATGGGGGAGGGTCAGAGAGAGAGGGAGACACAGAATCCGAAACAGGCTCCAGGTTCTGAGCTGTCAGCACAGAGCCCGACGTGGGGCTCAAACTCACAGACCGCAAGATCATGACCTGATCCAAAGTTGGACGCTCAACCAACTGAGCCACCCAGGCGCCCCTCATGACATTTTTACATGACATTTTACTTTGAGCAACTTTGAGAGGAGCCCGGAATATGCATTTTTTTGTTTTGTTTTGTTTTGTTTTTTGACAGGAATCCATTTTTAATGTAAAGACAGTCCTGTGACCATTACTTGAGAAGCTCTGAGCATTGAGCTCAGTGTTCACCTCATTTTCCACCATATCCAAGGCCCCATCACCAGATTAATCAAAATTGGTTTTGCCAGTCCACCGACCGCTTTCTTGATCTACTCTTCTGTTCCCTGGTGCATTTTCTGTCTCTTGTACCCAAGTGCCCACTTCTGTGCCCGCGCCAGCATATTCTCACATTTAGCAGTTCATGTTCTGTTACCCTTATCCAAATTCCTTCCATTTCATATTTTTGGCCATTAGAAGGAAATACATTTGGTTAAGAAAAGAGTACTGAGTACTGGAAGCTGTATTTGAATGTCCCCATGTGACATTCCAATATGAACAACAGACAACCCAAATGGGATTGGAATTTTATGGCCTTAGATAGGAAGATCCTCAGGCATTGAAAACCTTTGAAAACTGTAAAGACATTTCTTTCTTCATATCATGCTGAACCCCCTCCAACCCTTTTAAATGAGGAAGGTGCACAAAAAGACTGGATTTCATCTCTCAACTTCACATCATTTGCTGAGGGTTCGGTACTTTATCTTGCGACATCTGACTGACGTTTTAATATTGGAGAAGGACAGACTTCAGTTCCATTGTACATTTAATAACTCCACATATAGAGTTTTCAGGAAAAATGTAAAATATTTATCAGTGTGGGTTTTCTTGTCCAGAGGTTTTATAAAAATGCTTTTTTTTTCCTAAGTGAAAAGTATTTAAAACAGATGGAATAATAGTTGACCACTAAATCGCATCCTGAAATAAAGTGGTTTATAGTATTTTATTTCACTCACAGAATTATATAGATGCTATGTAAACAATGATCTCAAATGACCAGAAATATTATATGAAGAATACAAAAGACTCTGTCAAAATACTTTCCTAAATTTTGTAATGAATTTCTCATTAATTCAGTCATTCTTTCAATGAAATATTGTCAGATCCCAGTGTACACGCAAGGTGACCATGACATAATTCATCCCCTGGAAAAGCTCTCAGTCTGGCGGCAGAAAACAATACATAAATGACTAATTATAAAATAAGATGATATATAGTCTATTACAAATAAGATGATATATATAGTCTAACAGACTCATAAGGGAATACAGTTCTGTTTCTCTGAGTCAGAGAAAGCTACCAAGCAGAGGTGACCCTTAGAAGAACATGTAAGAGGCAGGGGAAAAGTACCCTTTGCTGTAAGGCAGAAACATATACAAACATCCTCATCACCCCCCCCCATATGTCCTTTTATGATGAACAGCCTACTATAAAACTGAAGTAAGGACAGAAGGGCAGGAAGGAGACTTGTATCACCATTGACAATGAGGGAAGAGAGCAATCTCCCAGCTCCTCCATGATAAAGAGTGACAAAATATTTTCATGTGGCCTCCAGCGAGGTGAGAAGTATCAATACAGAGACAATGGCAAAATTGGCATTGTCAAAAATGGTAAATGGCAAAAATACTCAACCTAGATGTAGATAATGGCAAAATTGGCATTGTCAAAAAATGGTAAATGGCAAAAATACTCAACCTAGATGTAGATACCCCCGCTGTAGGGGTGATATGGTTGTGTTTCCTGCCTTCTTCTTTCTATACCTTCTTCATCTATACAAAGATGTTCCCTAAGGAGAGACAAAGAGGGACGTATAACGATTGTATATATTTTTTAAAATTCTCATTATATAATGGCGAGACTTGTGTATAATAGACAAATAAATATTTACTGCGGGTCTTCAAATTTGCTGATGATTTTAGCCTCGCCGTCCAGGTTGAAACTGAAAAGATCCAGGTTAGCTTACCATTCGGTCCACAGGTGGCATCCAAGCTCTGAGTTCACAGGGTCTGGTAGTTACGTTTTTCCTTCCCTGGGTTTATTCCTGCCAGTTTATGTGTGAATGCAAATCTAACACTGTGAATCCCAGTTGTCACAAAGCAATTTGCAAAACTGTTTCACGGAAGATGTGTATGCCAATGGCCACAGTCCTGCTCGACAGTGTGTGGAAACATATACATACCTAACAAGTCAGCTGATGGTGTGTTAGTGTCCAAATGCAAAGGGATAAAAGACAAAAGCGGGCAATTACTTATTAACACTTCACTGGGTCAGTGTGGGCAGAACTAATATATTCAAAGGGATCTGTTCTTTTTCCAGCCACTCTTAGTGAAGTTAGGGAAATCCCTGGACCAGGGTGTCCATTAGTGAGCTAGAGGTGCTCGTTGCTGGCATGCATATTAGCTAAAAGGCTTCATGCCACCACAGTAGTATTTGGAAGAGGTTTGCAAATCTCCTCATGAGATTTTAATTCTTGCAACACTAGGGAGAAAAACAAGAGCACAGAAAGATGTTAAAGGTAATACAAGGAGGATAACGAACTGGTACAAACCATTCTTCATCTAAAACTTTAATATAATGATGAATATTATTATTTTAAAATGGTAATGGCAATTTAAAGTACATTAGTCTTAACTGATGCAAGAATCAATGAATAAGCTTATCAATTGATGTCAATTAAGAGACTCAGATTTTTTGAAGTAGGTATGATAAAAATTTTACATAGACTATATTTGTGTGTATTATTTTTATTTACTTATGTGTATTTATTTAGTTTATTTATTTTTGGGAGACAGAGGGAGCCCGATGAGTGGGAGTGGGGCAGAAGGAGAGAGAGAAACTCTTAGGCAGCCTCCCTGCTGAGCATGGGGATTGATGTGGGGCTCAATCCCACGATCCTGGGATCATGACCTGAGATGAAATCAAGAGTCAGATGCTCAGTGACCGAGCCACCCAGGTGTCCCAAAATTTATGTGTATTCTTACTAAATCTAAAATTTATTTTGCATGGTATATCTCATGAGCACAAGAGTGTCACTTACAGATGACCAAGCAGTATAGGACCGGGTCTATGTGATCACGGACCCCCAGCTGAGATCTCCTCTCAGAGCTGGACTGCACCTGCCAGGACAGAGGGCCTGAGCTACTGCTTCTCCCATGAACTAAGTTCTTATTCTCATGTGATAATTCCTATTATAATAATTCTTGTTATAGGGGCCTAGGGCCATTTTCTCTATCAACGAAGTGGTTCAACTCAGATTCTGGAATCAGACCACCTGCTCCCCAATCCTTGCTTCACCACTTCAAAGATATGTCACATTGAGTAAAATATGCCATCTCCATGTGCCCCTTTTAACTCATTCTTCTAACTAATTGGTAAAATGGAAATAAGTAAGACTGCATTTTCATCGGGTTGCTGTAACAGTTGTATAACTGAACACACCATGGCTGGCAGTTCAGTCCGTGTCGGGAAGGGATAGCTGTGGTTACTGGTAGTGACTTAGGTTGTGGAACAAAAGCCACAGTTAACCTTGAAACTGTAGAATCTGAGGGCCAGAGAGGAAGGAAAAGTCAGGACCCAGAGGATGCCTTGAGCAGCAGGCGGGACCAATGAAGGAAGGTACTGTGCTAGCATGTTCCCAAAGCAGGGAACTCTGTGCTGCATGGGTGATTATGGGAGGCAAGTGCTCCTGAGTGGAGACCAGATGTAAGTGGAAGGGGTCATCGGCAGAGGGGCCTCATGGGATTAAGTACTGTAACATTTTGTGGTAGACGATTTGTTGGAAGAATTGAGATCATGCATTTGTAAATAAGCTACTATACTTCCGACATTTCCTGGAATCTCAGCCCCTGTCTTGTATTCTAAGACCCTGACACCGTAAGCGAGGCAGGTATGGGAGCCACTGTCAGAGGCACACCTTTTCTCCACCAGATACTTGAGTGCATGTTTTTAAGGAAATGTGAAGCCTTTAAAGTGATGGCATTTTCTGTTACAAGCGAGCTCATCATCAGCCATGAATTTATTCTGGCCATGACAACAGAGCATACAGCTCAGAGTTAGTGTGATTCTCTGTGTGAGAGGCAGATCATTCAAAAGTCGATTGCTTATTTTTAATAAAATATGTGTTCAGTTGAATTGTTCTCAGGCAAGAAAGTGCAGCCCTTCATCAAGCACCCGGCGTATTTCTGGCACTTTACCTATAAATCTGTCCATCGGCACCACCTACACGATGGACCCCAGGTGATGAATAAGGACGTTATTCCAATTGAGTGGATTTTGGACTTGTGATTGGTGAAGGTGAAAACGCTCTTAAAAACATACGTATGAAAGATGACATAAATAGTATTTCTATCCCTGAAAACGAAACAATAGGTGGATAGAAAAACAGAACAGGGCAATTGTGTTTCTTAATTTTTTATAGGAAAGGCTCTTAGTTGCACAAAGTCAATATTAAAATGTTTGTATTTTCAAAGTTCAAATCATTTTTTAATAAGGAGTCAGATACTGTGGTTATTAAGAACCCATGTGACTAGGAGGCGTGGGTTGTAGGCGATGATTATGTGAGATCAAATAATTTGTTTGGAAACAGAACAGGACTGCCAAAACCAAGGCAGCAAAACACAGGCAGATAAGTATATTGGAAGACCCCTCAAAGTTAACCAGAAGCCCCTGTTTGAATTTCAAAGTCAAGTTTTAAAAAGCCTCTTAACTGAATTTCTTTCCTTCACTTTAGTGATTAGTTTTCTGAAACCGTCCAAGGTGTACTAAGCAAATTTATTTCGTGCAATCATAAGCTCGTCACGTTTCCTCCTGCACATTCCTCCGTCTCGCCCTTTGTAGTTGCAAATCGCACCCAACGTGGTCAGGATGCCCCAAGGCTGCAGCTCCAGACGGGCCAGACCTGTGGCTGTCCTGCGGCTCCCGTACACTGCAGACTGTGCCACAGATCTTTCTTCTGAAAGCAAAACGACAGACTTTTCCTTCCACCCATCGCAAGAGAAATTATACCCCATGCCCAGCTGGGCCTTGGAGATACCGTGGGGCCCTGTGGATTCTCTGATGGGCTATTTCTATGGTCTGTATGCAGAATCCAGCCTCCACGTTTTCGGGTTAAAGATGGGATGTGCTTCTTAAATGCCACCACGTCACCGCATGGAAAACCAAGGGTCTTTAAAATAAACATTACGATCTCCATTTCACAGTCATTTGACCAAACTTTACTGACTAATAATGACAGACCCTTGAATCAGACCCATGACAAAAAGACAAGTTTTTCTACTAATTTAAGAGGATAATTATTGAATGAAGGGAAATGAGACAAGACCTGGAACGTAGTAACTGTCTACATAGTTATGTAGTAACCACTCTGTGATGTATCCTATGTATGGAATTGATAGAATGATAAAGTACCATAATGTCAACTATTAAATATATGTGATGATGGGGCGCCTGGGTGGCTCAGTCGGTTGAGCGTCTGACTTCAGCTCAGGTCACAATCTCGCGGTCCATGAGTTCGAGCCCCGCATCGGGCTCTGGGCTGATGGCTCAGGGCCTGGAGCCTGCTTCTGATTCTGTGTCTCCCTCTCTCGCTGCCCCTCCCCCATTCATGCTCTGTCTCTCTCTGTCTCAAAAATAAATAAACGTTAAAAATAAAAATTAAGGGGCGCCTGGGTGGCGCAGTCGGTTAAGCGTCCGACTTCAGCCAGGTCACGATCTCGCGGTCCGTGAGTTCGAGCCCCGCGTCGGGCTCTGGGCTGATGGCTCAGAGCCTGGAGCCTGTTTCCGATTCTGTGTCTCCCTCTCTCTCTGCCCCTCCCCCGTTCATGCTCTGTCTCTGTCTGTCCCAAAAAAATAAATAAACGTTAAAAAAAAATAATAAAAAAAAATTAAAATTAAAAAAAATAAATATATGTGATGAAATTACTTCAAATTTGCAATGCAATGCATTTTGAATACCTTCTGTGTCATTGATAATAACTTACCGTGGGCCACTAACTGGAGCATCTCTCAAGTAAACATCGATCCATCAATACGACCCACTAGTCTCACTAATAGGGATTAGAAACTGTTTTACAAATTTATCATTAGGGTGAATAAATATTTAATGAGATCGACTCTGTTTTAAAAGGATAACTGGTGTTTTTGTTTTGTTTTGTTAATTGTCAGTCAGGCTCTGCCTTTCCAGCAGGAAACCTTGAGCCTGAATCAGAACCCAGATGGGCAGGGACTCTATTTGTCCTTTTCAGGGAACACTCTGATCCTCTATCCTCCCCATCAATGGGAGTGACCAGATGCCCCAAAGAGCTCTGGGATTCACAACCATAGCAGATTTCCCCCCGCACCTCATTCCCTTTGAAGGATCTCATGAGATCAAGGTACACAAAGTGGTAACAGGCTGATGAGGGTGATTTGAATCATTTAATAGATAGGGCTTCCATAATAAACACATTCCCGGAGCACCTTATACATATCCTAGAGATCACTCTATTGGGCAGAATATAGACCTAATCTCTTGGGGCGCCTGGGTGGCTCAGTCGGTTAAGCATCTGACTTCGGCTCAAGTCATGTTCTCACAGTTAGTGAGTTGGAGCCCTGCATCTGGCTCTGTGTTGACAGCTCAGAGCCTAGAGCCTGCTTCATTATCTTTATCTTTCTTTATCCCTCTCTCTTTATCCCTCCACAGCTCTCTCTCTGAAAAATAAACATTAAACATTTTTTAAAAAAGAATATAGACCTAATCTCTTGAAAGAAAGAAAGAAAGAAAGAAAGAAAGAAAGAAAGAAAGAAAGAAAGAAAGAAACTAAGATCCCAGGAAATTAAACATATCCCCCAAAGTCATGTAGCGAAAGCAGAGCCTGTAACTGTTGTCTCTCGACAACAGTAGATATTCTTCCCTTTTGGCCACAGTGAATTATTTTTGTGTCTCCCACTGCTACAGACACATCTGTACAAAAAAAAAAAAAATAGGTGTATTATTAGTCTAATTTTTGGGATTAGAATAAAATTTAGGACAATTCTGTTTGATATAAGCATGGTGAAACTTTCTGTAGCAAGAAAGATGAAAAGATGTAAGAGGAAGTAAATATATTTAACAATTAGATATTTTATATTGTGTGATGAGAATCCATAAGCAAACTCAAAAGACACAATATATATCAGAAATGGTATTTACAACACACATGACAAATATTTAACATTCTTTTTGTAAAGTTTTCTGTTTAATTTCTATTATTTCACTTTTAGAGAGATAGGGCAAGAGCAGGGGAGAGGGGCAGAGGGGTAGAGAGAGACGGAGAGAGAGAGGCAGAGAGAACCTCAAGAAGGCTCCACACTCAATGCAGAGCCTGACATGGGGCTCTATCCCATGACCCTAGGATCGTGAATTGAGCCGAAATCAAGAGTAGGATACTCAGCTGACTGAGCCGCCCATAATATTCTTTACATACAAAATTTATTTTTGGAAATACAAAGAAGAAACCTAACATAAAAACGAGTGAAGTACACAGGGAGGGATGCCATAGATGAACGAATGTAAATGCCCAATGAGAAAATGAAAAAAAACAATCTCATTAATAAAAAGGGAAATGTAATTTATTAATGTATTTATTTATTTTTATTATTTTTTACAAGTGAAATGCTTTCTTTTTTAAATCTTTATTTATTTTTGACAGAGAGAGGGGACGGGTGGTGCATGAGCAGATGAGGGACAGAGAGAGGGAGACACAGAATCTGAAGTGGGCTCCAGGCTCTGAGCTGTCAGCACAGAGTGGATGTGGGGCTTGAACTCATGGACCACGAGATCATGACCTGAGCCAAAGTCAGACACTCAACCAACTGAGCCACCCAGGCACCCAGAGGGAAATGTAATTTAAAACCATGAGATGTTTTTATCTCCTACAAGACTGACAAAACTTTAAACGTTTGATAAAATCAAATTTTGGAGCATCCAGAGAACTAGAATTCTCAGACACTGCTGATGGCCAGAGGGGTGATAGGCTTGCCAAATAAACCAGGAGACCCAGTAAAAGAATAAACATACATTCATTTCTATTTTGTTATAGGGAGGAGGGGGTCAAGTCTTCATAAAAAAAAAAAAATCATTTGCTGTTGCAAACACTTAAATCCACAAACTCCAAAACATAAAAATATTAGTGTTGAATCAGAGCACTTCCTGTCAGGTCTGGAAAGTTCTTTCCTAATCTTATTGTCCCTTTGCTCGTACTGGAACATTATTTTCATTTTCTTTAGACTGACTTGAGTTCTTTTGTGCATAATATGAATTTGTTTCAGTTTCTCCTGCTTTCCTAAGTAACTTTTTATAATTTATCTGCTCTGATGGTGTCTTTAGTACCTTTCAAATTAGTCATGCTAGATAGTTCATTAAAGGCCTTGTTCTTCTCTCTTGCAGATCATTAATTAGAATATTAAATAAGTTCATTTCCAAAACTGTTCCTTAGGGCACCTGTTAGCACCTTTTAGTCTGTGCAAGATAATTACGATGAGTAGAATTATAAACAACTGGCCTTCTTTTATTTTTTTATTCAGGCAGTTGGCCAAAATAAAGGACATCAAGTGTTCACCACACTTAACATAAAGAAACACGAATATGAAAATTCAAATATGCCCTCAGGCTTTTCCTCCTCAGAGGAAGGGAGACCCCTCTCCTCCAGACCTGAGATCCACATCGTGTTGGAGAAGGCATGAACTTGGCTCACTAATGGCAGAGAAGCCTGTGATGGCACATTGGCAAAATGGAATAGAAATCCACAATCTGTAACTTGCTATAATTCTGCCTTCTTGGGTTCTGCAGAAAGCCGTTCACACAGGGAGGTGTCTCTTTGGAAACACCTGGGTCTGGCACAAAAAGGCCTTATGGGGGACATGGGGGAAAGCAAGTCTGATGGCTCTGTCCTCATGGCTGTTTCTCAGGGTTATGTTTGCAGTGAGCAACTTTGAGGAATGCCCCTGCATCTTGGTGGGTTTCCTTGATCAACGATCTACCCCTGTGCCCAAAGGGTGAGTATGAAAATCATAGGACCCGTCATGTCCATGTGCATTTTCCTGTTTCGTGGCACCAGGAAGGGTTCGCAAATCCAGCAGCAGGCCAGAATTCCAGATGCGGATGAGGTTTGCTTTAGGCAGAGGTGTTCATGCCAGGTCCCTTGTAACTCCTAGGGTCAGGTCCCAGGAACTCGGGGCAATGCTTCCCTTCCACCATGCCAGCATTGCTGTGACCCATTCTAGTGCCAGTAATTTCCCCTCTTCTGTGATCACCTCCTATTTGCACCCAAGCCTTTCAACCATGAGTATCAAGTGCAAGAGGAACCAAGTGCTTTACTCCCAATGTCTGAATCATTATTACGTTTGAATCTTTCTGGCCCCTTTGGTCATCTTTCCACCCAAAGGGTGTAAAACCACACTGGGCTGTGGTTACTTTTACAATTATTAGAAAACAAGTCCAAGACTTTTCAAGGCAAAATCCCAAACTTTAAAGTAGGTTTCTGTAGCCCCCCCTCCACTTCTGTTTATTATTGAGAAAGCCGCCAAGAAGAGATGATCCTTTGGGAAAGACAGGCATATTTGGTGACGAAACCGTGTTACCGAGGTATGTGGAGCATGTGGAGGTGAGGGAGATAGAAATAGTTTTGAGTTGATTTTTCAGGTTGCCATCCCAATATGTGCAACAACTCCAGATGTGTGTGAGTGGCAGGGAACACAGAACATCCATCCAATTCGTCGACTCCTTTGTGAGAAGGAGGGCATCACTGTCAGATTGTGAAAGGTCCAGAACCAGAAACATGATGCAGATGAGTTTCAAGGTCTGTGGTGTTGTGTCTGTAACAGACTGGGCTAGAGAAGTAGTATTATAACCTAAAAAAATGTTATTAATGGAGACATCCCATATACAGCCCCAAGAAGGAGTTAAAAATCTGATATAACTGATGTGTTAGGTACAGGGACATCAGTACCCCAGGCTAGATTGCCCAAAGCTATATTCTCACGCATTTTCTCTTCTTCTCTTGGCCTACCCTGTGTTCTGTTTTCATCAAATCCCACAGTTTAAAAACCGTATTTAGTTGGATGTCTCCTGAATTATCTACATCAGGTCCTTCTAACTCCACTGAGCTACAGACTCTAGACTTGCAGTGGCACTGTTACTTAGATCTTAGGGGACACCGCATCCTAGACATGTCCTGACACCAATCCCCAAGGCCGGTGACCCTTTGCTTTCCTCCTGATTTCTCTGCACCTCTCACAGAAAGAGATAACAATGAGATTAAAGCCCAAGTCTTTATGTATATGTATTTTTTTTTTACACTCTTTTCTCCCCTCAGAGAGTCCCCCTTAAAATTTCTTGCAGGGCTGATTTAGTGGTCACAAACTCCTTTAATTTTTGTTTGCCTGGGAAACTTTTTATCTCTCTTCCATTTTGAACGACAGCCTTGCTGGATAAAGAATTCTTGGCTGCATATTTTTCTGATTCAGCACATTGAATATATCCTGCCACTCCTTTCTGGCCTGCCAAGTTTCTGTGGGTAGGTCTGCTGCAAACCTGATCTGTCTTCCCTTGTCGGTTAGGGACTATTTTCCCCTTGCTGCTTTCATGATTCTCTCCTTGCCTGAGAATTTTGTGGATTTGACTATGATACGTCTTGTTGATGGTCGGTTTTTGTTGAATCTAATGGGGGTCCTCTGTGCTTCCTGGATTTTGATGTCTGTGTCTTTCCCCAGGTTAGGAAAGTTTTGTGCTATGATTTGCTCACCTAACCCTTCTACCCCTATTTCTCTCCCTCTTCTGGGACCCCTATGATTCTCATGTTGTGCCTTTGTAATGAGTCACTGATTGTCTAATTCTTAACTCATGCTCTTTTGCCTTAATCTCCCTCTTTTTTTTCTTCTTTGTTATTCTCTACAAGTTTGTCCTCTATATCGCTGAATCTCTGTTCTGCCTCATCCATCTTTGCCGCCTTGGCATCCATCCGTGATTGTGGCTCAGTTATAGCATTTTTATTTCATCCTGACTAGTTTTTGCTTCTTTTATCTCCACAGAAAGGGATTCTAATTTATTTTTGACTCCAGCTAGTATTCTTATTATCGTGATTCTAAATTCTGGTTCAGACATCTTGCTTGTATCTGTGTTGGTTAAATCCCTGGCTGCCGTTTCTTCGTGCTGTTTCTTTTGGGGTGAATTCCTTTGTTTTGTCTTTTTGAAGGGAGAAAAGGAGTTAATGAAGTAGAAAAATTGAAATTTAAAAACATTAAAATTAAAAAAATATTAAAATTAAAAAATTACATGCACACACACACACACACGCACGCAAATCTAATAAATGATGCTAGATCCTAGGTGTGTTTTGGTCTGGGTGTTGAAAGTCTTTTGACAGATTAGAGAAAAAAAAATGGGGGGAAGAAAGGAAATCATTTGAGAATTTGAAATAATGCATACCCTGAATTAGACTAAAATGAGATGATAGGAGTAAAATAGAATTTGAAAAAATTTACACAGAAGTGAAGAATATAGTAGAAAAAAATTAAAGAAAGATTTTTTAATAGGAGTTAAGAATAAAAATGATTTTTTCTCTTTCTGTATTCAAGAAAAAGGAAAGAAATGAAAAAGAGACAAAAGAAAAAAAAAGGAAATTGTTTGAAAATTTGAAAAAATGAATACACTGTAGTAGACTTAAATAAAATGATGGAAGTAAAATAGAATTTGAACAAATTTACGTACAAGCAAAAAATAAAGGAAAATATTTTTAATAGAAATTAAAAGTAAAAATGAAGTTTGTCTCTTTCTGCATTCAAGAAAAAAGAAACGAAAAAGAAAAAAAGAGAAAAAAAAGACATCATTTGAAAATTTGAAAAAGTGAATACACTGACATGACTAAAATAAAATGATGGAAGTAAGATAAAATTTGAAAAAATTACACAAAAGTAAAAAATATAGTGAAAAAATTAAAATTATTTTTAATAAAAATTGAAAATAAAAATGAATTTTTTTCTATTTCTGTATTCAAGAAAAAGAAAAGAAATGAAAAAGAGAAAGAAGAGGGAAAAAAAGGAAATTGAACATTTGAAAAAGTGAATACACTGTAGTAGACTAAAATAAAATAATGGAAGTAAAATAGAATTTGAAAAAATTTACATATAAGGAAAAATATAGTAAACAACTAAAGGAAAATATTTTTAATAGAAATTGAAAGTAAAAATGAAGTTTCTCTCTTTTACATTCAAGAAAAACAAAAGAAAAAAGAAAAAACAGGAAATCATTTGGAAATTTGAAAAAGTGAATACACTGACATAGACTAAAATCAAATGATGGAAGTAAGATAGAATTTGAAAAAATTTACACAAAAGTAAAAAATATTAAAAAAAATTATTTTTAATAAAAATTGAAAATAAAATGAATTTTTTCTGTTTCTGTACTCAAGAAAAAGGAAAGAGCTGAAAAAGAGAAAAAAAAAGAAAATTGAATACATGGACCTGCTAACAGATTGAAATAGGACTGAAATGACTTTGTTTTCCCCAGAAGTCAGACTCTGAAGCGCTTTATAGTCCATAAACTAGGCGGTGAGACTTGTGTTCTTGAGGAGCGAGGTTGGCCCAGTTGGGCGGGGCTCAGTGTAACGGCTCCATCCTCCACCAGGTGGCGCTGCTCGCCTTCTGGGGTGGAGTGTTGCGGCGCTCTTGGGTGCGTATGCGCATGCGCGGCAGAGGTGCAAATGGCGTCAGCCACCTACCAGGTCTGTTCTCCCGGGTCAGCAATCACGCGCCCGTCCTCCGTCTTCAGCCCTCGGCCACGCCTGTTTCTCACTGTCCCTGACCAGGCCCCGGACAGCACTTCTCTCCTGAGTTCTGTCTCAGCTGAGGCTGTTTTCCCCGGCCCCTTACTTCTGAAGGACCGCGGCTTTGACCGGTTCCGCCCTCTGCAGGAGGGTCTCACCCAGCAATGGCCCAATGAGCAATGGCCGAGTGTGGGCCGCACCCAGGAACGCTTGCGGGACCCTGCTGCTGCCGGTGCCCAAGACTGCGGCAAGGTGCTGCCCGCCCCAGAAAAAGTTCGCGAGATGGTGTAGCAGGTGCTTTTCAGGGATGATGGAAACTCACAACACGCATCTGGCACCAGGCTTCACCCTTAACGAGGGTGCTTGTTCCAGCCCCAGCGAATGTGGCCGTTTTCTGGGGTCTGCCGGGACCAGGGGGCTTCAACCGTCTCCACCAAGTGTCCTTCCAGCAGTGGAACCGCTTTTCCGCGTGTGGCCCGAGAACCTCCTGGACCCCACTCTGCTTCTGGGGATTCGCCCTTCCCATCAGAGCACCACCAGGTAGGGAGCTGCGGAGTTGCAGCCTTTGCGTTCCCCTTGTTTACAGTCTTAATGGAATTGAAACCCTCTCCTTTCTCCCTTTTTAGTTTAGTCCTGCGGCTGTTTCCAATTTTCCACTTTCTCTCCAGCTGGTTTCGGGGAGGGGTGCTTTTTTCGTATTCTCCCTGACCCCCCCGGTCTCCTCGTCTCTCCGCCTGCAAAAGAGGCTCCCTGCGCGCTGCCGGATCCTCTCTTCCCAGTTCACCTCTCAGTACCTGCTGCGCCGCGTACCTGCTGAATTCTGTGATTCTGGTTGTGCAGATTGTTGTGTTAATCCTCCAGTCAGTTTTTTAGGTGTGCAGGATGGTTGAGCTTTGGTCTCGCTGGATTTCGTCGTCGCGGGACACCCAAAAACCTTCCATGCTGTGCCGACATCTTGGCTCCTCCATGTGTGCTCTTAATAAGTACCCTAGTACGGGGGCGCCTGGGTGGTTAAGCATCCTATTTTTTTTTTTAACTTGTTTTATTTTTTATTTTCTTAAATTTATATCAAAGTTAGCATATAGTGCAACAATGATTTTAGGAGTAGATCCCTTAGCGCCCCTTACCCATTTAGCCCATCCCCCCTCCCATAACCCCTCCAGTAACCCTCAGATTGTTCTCCATATTTATAAGTCTCTTCTGTTTTGTCCCCCTCCCTGTTTTTATATTATTTTTGTTTCCTTTCCCTTATGTTCATCTGTTTTGTCTCTTAAAGTCCTTATAGGAGTGAAGTCATATGACTTTTGACTTTCTCTGACTGACTGATTTCACGTAGCATAATGGCCCGGTTCCATCCACATAGTTGCAAATGGCAAGATTTCATTTTTTTGATTGCCAAGTAATGCTCTATTGTATGTATACACCACTTATTCTTTATCCATTCATCCGTCGATGGACATTTGGGCTCTTTCCATACTTTGGTTATTGTTGATAGTGGTGCTATAAACATGGGGGTGCATGTGTGAAGACACAAGGGGGTGCATGTGCTTCAAAAGAGCACACCTGTATCCCTTGGATAAATGCCCACTAGTGCAATTGCTGGGTCGTAAGTGAGTACTATTTTTAGTTTTTTGAGGACCCTCCATACTGTTTTCCAAAGTGGCTGCACCAGCTTGCATTCCCACCAATGAAAAACAGATCCTCTTTCTCTGCATCCTCACCAACATCTGTTGTTGCCTGAGTTGTTAATGTGAGCCCTTCTGACAGGTGTAAGGTGGTATCTCATTGTGGTTTTGATGTGTATTTCCCTGATGATGAGTGGTGTTGAGCATTTTTTCATGTGTCTGTCAGCCATCTGGATGTCTTCTTTGGAGACGTGTCTATTCATGTCTTTGGACCATTTCTTCACTGGATTATTTGTTTTTTGGGTGTTGAGTTTGATAAGTTCTTTGTAGATTTTGGATACTAACCCTTTATCTGATATGTTGTTTGCAAATATCTTCTCCCATTCTGTCAGTTGCCTTTTAGTTTTGCTGATTGTGCCCTTCGCTGTGAAGAAGCTTTTATTTTGATGAGGTCCCCATAGTTCATTTTTGCTTTTGTTTCCCTTGCCTCTGGAGACGTGTTGGGTAAGAAGTTGCTGTGGCCAAGATCAAAGAGGTTTTTGCCTGCTTTCTCCTCAAGGATTTTGATGGCTTCCTGTCTTAAATTTAGCTCTTTCATCCATTTTGAGTTTATTTTTGTGTCTGGTGTGAGAAAGTGGTCCAGGTTCATTTCTGCATGTCGCTGTCCAGTTTTCCCAGCAACACTTGCTGAGGAGACTGTCTTTATTCCATTTGATATTCTTTCCTGCTTTGGCAAAGATTAGTTGCCAGTACGTTGTGGGTCCATTTCTGGGTTCTCTATTCTGGTCCATTGATCTGAGTGTCTGTTTTTGTGCCAGTACCATACTGTCTTGATGATTACAGCTTTGTAATATAGCTTGAAGTCTGGGATTGTGATGCCTCTTGCTTTGGTTTTCTTTTTCAAGATTGCTTTGACTATTCGGAGTCTTTTCTGGTTCCATACAAATTTTAGGACTATTTGTTCTATCTCTGTGCAGAATGCTGGTGTTATTTTGATAGGGATTGCATTAAATATGTAGATTGCTTTGGGTAGTACCGACATTTTAACATTATTTGTTCTTCCTATCCTGGAGCATGAAATCTTTTTCCATTTCTTTCTGTCTTCTTCAATTTCTTTCATAAGCTTTCTATAGTTTTCAGTGTATAGATTTTTCACCTCTTTGGTTAGATTTATTCCTAGGTATTTTATGGTTTTTTGTGCAACTGTAAATGGGATCGATTCCTTGATATCTCTTTCTGTTGCTTCATTGTTGGTGTATAGGAATGCAACCGATTTCTGTGCATTGCTTTTATATCCTGCAACTTTGCTGAATTCATGAGTCAATTCTAGCAGGTTTTTGGTGGAAATCTTTTGGGTTTTCCGTATAGAGTATCATGTCACCTGCGAAGAGTGAAAGTTTGACCTCCTCCTGGCCTATTTGGATGCCTTTTATTTCTTTGTGTTGTCTGATTGCAGAGGCTAAGACTTCCAATAGTATGTTGAATAACAGTGGTGAGAGTGGACATCCCTGTCTTGTTCCTGACCTTAGGGGGAAAGCTCTCAGTTTTTCCCCATTGAGGATGATATTAATGTTGGGTTGTTCATATATGGCTTTTATGATCTCGAGGTATGCTCCTTCTATCCCTACGTTCTTGAGAGTTTTTATCAAGAAAGGATGCTGTATTTTGTCAAATGCTTTCTCTGCCTCTATTGAGAGGACCATATGGTTCTTGTCCTTTCTTTTATTGGTGTGATGAATCATGTTAATTGTTTTGTGAATATTGAACCAGCCCTGCATCCCAGGTATAAATCCCGCTTGGTCGTGGTGAATAATTTTTTTTAATGTATTGTTGGATCCAGTTGGCTAATGTCTTGTTGAGGATTTTTGCCTCCATGTTCATCAGGGAAGTCGGTCTGTAGTTCTCCTTTTTAGTGGGGTCTCTGTCTGGTTTTGGAATCAAGGTAATGCTAGCTTCATAGAAAGAGTTTGGAAGTTTTCCTTCCATTTCTGTTTTCTGGAACACCTTCAAGAGAATAGGTGTTAACTCTTCCTTAAATGTTTGGTAGAATTCCCCCGGAAATGCATCTGGCCCTGGACTCTTGTTTGTTGGCAGATTTTTGATGACTAATTCGAGTTCCTTACTGGTTATGGGTCTGTTCAAATTTTCTATTTGTTCTTGTTTCAGTTTTGGTAGTGTATATGTTTCTAGGAGTTTGTCCATTTCTTCCAAATTGCCCATTTTATTGGCATTTAATTGCTCATAATATTCTCTTATTACTGTTTTTATTTCTGCTGTGTTGGTTGTGATCTCTCCTCTTTCATTCTTGATTTTGTTTATTTGGGTCCATCCCTTTTTCTTTTTGATCAGACTGGCTAGTGGTTTATCAATTTTGTTAATTCTTTCAAAGAACCAGTTTCTGGTTTCATTGATCTGTTCTACTGTTTTTTTGTTTGTTTGTTTTTGTTTTTGGTTTTTTTTTGGTTTCGATAGCATTAATTTCTGATCCAATCTTTATTGTTTCCTGACTTCTGCTGGTTTGGGGTTTTATTTGCTGTTCTTTTTCCAGCTCCTTAAGGCATAAGGTTATGTTGTGTATCTAAGATCTTTCTTCCTTCTTTAGGAAGGCCTGGATTGCTGGATACTTACCTCTTATGACTGCCTTTCCTGTGTCGCAGAGGTTTTGGGTTATGGTGCTATCATTTTCATTGACTTCCATATCCTTTTTAACTTCCTCTTTAACTGCTTGGTTAGCCCATTCATTCTTTAGTAGGATGTTCTTCAGTCTCCAAGTATTTATTTCCTTTCCAAATTGTTTCTTGTGGTTGATTTAGAGTTTCATAGCGTTGTGGTCTGAAAATATGCACGGTATAATCTTGACTTTTTGTACTTACTTAGGGCTGATTTGTGTCCCAGTATATGGTCTATTGTGGAGAACGTTCCATGTGCACTGGAGAAGAATGTGTATTTTGCTGCTTTAGGGTGAAATGTTCTGAATATATCTGTTAAGTCCATCTGGGCCAGTGTGTCATTCAAAGCCATTGTTTCCTTGTTGATTTTTTGATTAGATGATCTGTCCATTGCTGTGAGTGGGGTGTTGAATCTCCTACTATTCTGGTATTACTATTGATGAGTTTCTTTATGTTTGTGATTAATTGATTTATATATTTGGGTGCCCCCACATTTGGCGCATATGCTTACAATATTTACGTCTCCTTGGTTTATAGACCCCTTGCTTATGATATAATATCCTTTAGCATCTCTTGATCTAGACTTTATTTTAAAGTCTAGATTGTCTGATATAAGTATGGCTACTCTGGCTTTCTTTTGTTCACCTTTAGCATGATAGATGGTTCTCCATCCCCTTATTTTCAATCTGAAGATGTATTTAGGTCTAAAGTGTGTCTCTTGTAAACAGCATATAGATGGATCTTGTTTTCTTATCCATTCTGTTACCCTATGTCTTTGGATTGGAGCATTGAGTCCCTTGAGGTTTAGAGTGAGTACAGAAAGATATGAATTTATTGACATCATGATGCTTGTAGAGTTGGGAGTTTCTGGTGGTGTTCTCTGGTCCTTTCTAATCTTTGTTGCTTTTAGTATGTATGCACATATGTGTGTGTGTGTGTGTGTGTGTGTGTGTGTGTGTGTATGAGTGTGTGTATAATATATGTGTGTGTATGTGTGTGTATGTGCGTGAGTGTGTGGGTATATACATTTTTTTCCCTCATCTTTTCTCCCCTCAGAGAGTCCCCCTTAAAATTTCTTGCAGGGCTGGTTTAGTGGTCACAAATTCCTTTAATTTTTGCTTGTCTGGGAGACTTTTTATCTCTCCTTCTAGTTTGAGTGACAGCCTTGCTGGATAAAGAATTCTTGGGGCACCTGGGTGGTGCAGTCGGTTAAGCGTCCGACTTCAGCCAGGTCACGATCTCGCGGTCTGTGAGTTCGAGCCCCGCGTCGGGCTCTGGACTGATGGCTCACAGCCTGAAGCCTGTGTCCGATTCTGTGTCTCCCTCTCTCTCTGCCCCTCCCCCGTTCATGCTCTGTCTCTCTCTGTCCCAAAAATAAATAAAAAAACGTTGAAAAAACGTTGAAAAAAAAAAAAAAAAGAATTCTTGGCTGCCTATTTTTCTGATTCAGCACATTGAATATATCCTGCCACTCCTTTCTGGCCTGCCACGTTTCTGTGGGTAGGTCTGCTGCAAATCTGATCGGTCTTCCCTTGTCGGTTAGGGACTATTTTCCCCTTGCTGCTTTCATGATTCTCTCCTTGCCTGAGAATTTTGTGGATTTGACTATGGTATGCCTTGTTGATGGTCGGTTTTTGTTGAATCTAATGGGGGTCCTCTGTGCTTCCTGGATTTTGATGTCTGTGTCTTTCCCCAGGTTAGGAAAGTTTTGTGCTATGATTTGCTCACCTAACCCTTCTACCCCTATTTCTCTCCCTCTTCTGGGACCCCTATGATTCTCATGTTGTGCCTTTGTAATGAGTCACTGATTGTCTAATTCTTAACTCATGCTCTTTTGCCTTAATCTCCCTCTTTTTTTTCTTCTTTGTTATTCTCTATAAGTTTGTCCTCTATATCGCTGAATCTCTGTTCTGCCTCATCCATCTTTGCCGCCTTGGCATCCATCCGTGATTGTGGCTCAGTTATAGCATTTTTATTTCATCCTGACTAGTTTTTGCTTCTTTTATCTCCACAGAAGGGGATTCTAATTTATTTTTGACTCCAGCTAGTATTCTTATTATCATGATTCTAAATTCTGGTTCAGACATCTTGCTTGTATCTGTGTTGGTTAAATCCCTGGCTGCCGTTGCTTTGTGCTCTTTCTTTTGGGATGAATTCCTTCGTTTTGTCATTTTGAAGGGAGAAGAGGAGTTAATGAGGTAGAAAAATTGAAATTTAAAAACATTAAAATTTAAAATATATTAAAATTAAAAAATTACATGCACATACACACGCACGCAAATCTAATAAATGATGCTAGATCCTAGGTGTTTTGGTCTGGGTGTTGAACGTCTTTTGACAGATTAGAGAAAAAAGGGGCGGGGGGAAAGGAAATCATTTGAGAATTTGAAAAAAATGAATACACTGAATTAGACTAAAAGGAGATGATGTGAGTAAAATAGAATTTGAAAAAATTTACACAGAAGTGAAGAATATAGTAGAAAAAATTAAAGAAACATTTTTTAATAAAAATTAAGAATAAAAATGATTTGTTCTCTTTCCGTATTCAAGAAAAAGAAAAGAAACGAAAAAGAGAAAGAAGAGGAAAAAAAGGAAGTTGTTTGAAAATTTGAAAAAGTGAATACACTGTAGTAGACTAAAATAAAATAATGGAAATAAAATAGAATTTGAAAAAATTTACATACTTGCAAAAATATAGTAAGAAATTAAAGGAAAATATTTTTAATAGAAATTGAAAGTAAAAATGAAGTTTCTTTTACATTCAAGAAAAAGAAACGAAAATGAAAAAAGAAAAAAAAAGGAAATCATGGGAAAATTTGAAAAAGTGAATACACTGACATAGACTAAAATCAAATGATGGAAGTAAGATAGAATTTGAAAAAATTACACAAAAGTAAAAAATATTAAAAAAATTATTTTTAATAAAAATTGAAAGTAAAAATGCATTTTTTTTCTGTTTCTGTATTCAAGAAAAAGGAAAGAGCTGAAAAAGAGAAAAAAAAAAAAGAAAGAAAATTGAATACATGGACCTGCTAACAGATTGAAATAGGACTGAAATGACTTTGTTTTCCCCAGAAGTCAGACTCTGAAGCGCTTTATAGTCCGTAAACTAAGTAGGCAGTGAGACTTGTGTTCTTGAGGAGCGAGGTTGGCCCAGGTGGGCGGGGCTCAGTGTAACGGCTCCGTCCTCCACCAGGTGGCGCTGCTCGCCTTCTGGGGTGGAGTGCTGCGGCGCTCTTGGGTGCGTATGCGCATGCGCGGCAGAGGTGCCAATGGCGTCAGCCACCTACCAGGTCTGTTCTCCCGGGTCAGCAATCACACGCCCGTCCTCCGTCTTCAGCCCTCGGCCACGCCCTGCTTTCTCACTGTCCGTGACCAGGCCCCGGGCAGCACTTCCTTCCCGAGTTCTGTCTCAGACGTGGCTGTTTTCCCCGGCCCCTTACTTCTGAAGGACCGCGGCTTTGACCCGTTCCACCCCTCTGCGGGAGGTTCTTACCAAGCAATGGCCGAATGAGCAATGGCCGAGTGTGGGCCGCACGCAGGAATGCTTGCGGGACCCTGCTGCTGCCGGTGCCCTGAGACTGCGGCCGGGTGCCAGCCCACCCCAGAGAAAGTTCGCGAGATGGTGTAGCAGGTGCTTTTCAGGGATGATGGAAAATCACAACACACATCTGGCACCAGGCTTCAGCCTTAAGGACCTTGTTCCAGCCCCAGCGAATGTGGCAGTTTTCTGGGGTCTGCCGGGACCAGGGGGCTTCAACCGTCTCCACCAAGTGTCCTTCCAGCAGTGGAACCGCTTTTCCCCGTGTGGCCCAAGAACCTCCCGGACCCCATCCTGCTCCTGGGGATTCGCCCTTCCCATCAGAGCACCGCCAGGTAGGGAGCTGCGGAGTTGCAGCCTTTGCGTCCCCCTTGTTTTAATGGAATTGAAACCCTCTCCTTTCTCCCTTTTTAGTTTAGTCCTGCGGCTGTTTCCAATTTTCCACTTTCTCTCCAGCTGTTTTTGTGGAGGGGTGCCTTTTACATATTCTCCCCGACCCCCAGTCTCCCACCTCTCTCCACCCTCAAAAGTGGTTCCCTACCTTTCGCGGCTTCTTGCTCCCCAAATTCACCTGTCCTTGCCGCGTACCTTCTGACTTCTTTGGTTCAGGTTGTGTAGATTGTTGTGCTAATCCTCCAGTCAGATTTCTAGTTGTGTAAGATGGTTTAGTGTTGGTCTGGCTGTATTTCATGGACACCAAGTATCCTGCTCTTGATTTTGGCTCATGTCATAATCTCAAGATTCATGAGATTCAAGTCCCCATGTCTGACTCTGCAGTGATAGCACAGAGCCTCCTTGGGATTCTCTATGTCCCAGTCTTTCCGCCCCTCCCCTGCTCACACTCTCTCTCTCTCAAAGAATTAACAAAAAAAAAAAAAATTATTAATACAAAACATGTGGACCCATTCCATACTGGGCTATGAGTCTAATGTTAAGTGCAAGAACTTGGGAAGCTGGTTATTTAGCCATTAGGAGATGATTCTAATCAAAGTCCTAACACAGATAACTGAAAACACAACAGGCCATTTTGCTCTGTTTTATTTGTATTTGTTTATTTTTTTTTTTTCTGGAAAGCTGGTTTACCAGGACATTGCTGTAAATAACACTAATTGCACCTATCCTTGTCCAAATATAGGCATATGAAATGCTAATATACGAGACATAATTAGGCTAAATAAGTCCAGCAATTAAGGTGATAGCATATTCCTTATGTTTTTACCTGCTCATAACAGCTAGTTTCATTTAAAGAAAAAAAAATTCCCTAAATTCAGGCTTGAGCTTCAAGGGTGGAAAAAGTCTATATTCTGAGGAATTAGAGAAATAGGTCTACATTTACATATGCCATCATCAGCGAATAGCACTGCCACAGAGCTGTGAAAATTGCAGACCTTTACAACCCAGCCTTTGATTAATGACTTAATTAAAGTGGGATTAATATAAATCTGTTGGTAAGAAAGAATGCTAGGGAAAGTAGGAAATATTCTGGCAATCTACCCTTCCAGCAATCATTGTAAGAAACACTGATAACAGAGTGACAGTCAGTGACTTAAACACTGAAGATCCCCTGGAAGAAAGGCTGATGTTTGTGAGCTGTGCGAGAGGTCTGAATGCCTACAGCGAAGTCAATATATCATATAGTGTAGTTTTACTAAAGACCCTTAGGAAGGATTTCTCTCAGGTCTCGGCAATGAGCAAAGCTGACTTCTCTCCAATAATTGTTTCTTAACTTTATGCACACTATGAATCTTGTAAGTAATTCTACTTTCCTTTTTGGCCTGATGGCTGTGGGAGATTAGGGCTCAATTTGTGGCCAGAATCATTAATGTGTGGGACTGTGGGACACGTAAGTCTGGGTGCTCATGTAACCACTGTATTTACTCTTCCCTTATCTTATTTCCCTTTGCCTGGTTCTTTCAACCTGATTTCACCTCTTGTAGTGTAAGCACTTTTAAAAATCACCGTGAGGTCCTTTTGTTCTCAAGGGGGATGGAAGGAGAGAACAAGTGGGATATGGGTACGGCCGCTGATTCTGGAAAGCCCAGCTGTGCTCCTAAGGCTGCCTTGTTTCCAGGTAATGTGCTCCCATGATTTCAGCTTCTACTCAAAATGGCCCTGGGACGCTTAGATCCAGACTCATTTCTTAGATATGGTGACTGAACCAGAGAGTTTGGGATGTGACCAACATAATATAGTAACAAAAGAAAGACTGGAACCAAAATGTGTTCTTAAGCAACCTCAGAGATAAACATTGGGAAATGACCAGATAATGATGTGTTCGTAGCTTAGGAGCCAAATTATTTCAGTTTTTGATTTTATCAAGATCGATGGTTCTTTGGGTAAATTTGCCTCTCTGTAGCAAGGACCAGCTATAAACCTAATAATATTATTTAGATACTTGTTTCTAGCCTATATTTATTGCTCAGCAAGCAAGTTATACAGGTTATGATATCTCCAATATACATGCTAGCATAAATAAGCTTTTAAAGGTTAATTTGAAAAGCCATACTGTATATATACTTTACTTTTAATTGGCAAATATTTGTTGTATCAGGAGTATACATTTTTTTTTTAAATTTCTTTTAACGTTTATTTATTTTTGAGAGAGAGAGAGAGACAGAGCATGAACGGGGGAGGGTCAGAGAGAGAGGGAGACACAGAATCTGAAGCGGGCTCCAGGCTCTGAGTTGTCAGCACAGAGCCCGACGCGGGGTTTGAACTCACTGATCGTGAGATCATGACCTGAGCCGAAGTCGGACGCTTAATCGACTGAGCCACCCAGGTGCCCCAGGAGTATACATTTTTAATCTCACCTTCTCACTCCCTCGCAGAAAAGAACGGTCTTAATATTATATGAATGAATACCTGTAGTTCTGGAGAAAACACATACTGACTGATGTTGATGATGAATTTAATAGTATAAATAAGATTATATGACATGTGAGAGTCAATAAAAGTAGTATTTGGATAATATATTGTGGGTTTTTTTAATGTTCATTTATTTGAGAGAGAGAGAGAGAGAGAGAGAGAGAACATGAGTGGGGGAGGGGCAGAGAGAAAGGGGGACACAGAGTCCCAAGTAGGTTCCAGGCTCTGAGCTCTCAGCACAGAGCCTGATGCGAGTCTCAAACCCATGAACCATGAGATCATGAGCTGAGCTGAAGTAGGATGCTTAACCGACTGAGCCATCCAAGCACCATTGGATAATATATTGTTTAATTTATATGAATTTAAATATATCTATGCAACTAAAGTAACAATTCAAGTATGTGTACGCATATATATATATACACACACATATATACATATACACACATATACCATCTATATTTATGTATATACCATTTATATCTATATATATATATACCTACGTATATCTATCCATCTATCAGCTATTTATGTATCTAAAAGACAGGTAAAATTTCATTTTCTTTCATAGTTCTATGAATGATATTTTTAGAGGGTTTAAGAAATCAGTATTCTTTATAGGAGACGGAAGAGAGAAATAGTAAAGGGACACAGAGTCACAGATACTGACATTTCCAAAGCATCTTTGTTCTATACACTCATTTATGTAAATCTTGATGCTGAGATTAAGGTGACATGGCCAGATTTGATAAAAATCTAATCTCTTTCACAACAAATTGAAAAGAACCATTGTTAATTCAGTGATTACTGTATATAAAAGATGCATTTAAGGTAAGTAGGTTAGAATGAAGCAGATTTTAGACAAGACTTCTCTGTGGTCCCTCATACACCTGTGAAGTCACCAAACAGTCTTCCTGTAGTGCACCCACTGCACAGTGCTGTTTGGACAGGTGCTTTAAATACATATACAGACGTATCTACACACACAATAAATTAAAGATATATATACACATAAAATTAAATATATATATAGATACGTATGTATATATGCCCAAGACAGAGGGAAAAACTTCCCATACGTTTCTTTTCTCTTTGAAAACCTATACCTTTTTCAGTACCATGGGCAAGAAACATACTTGCTAACAATTTAGAATATCTACAGTGTGGAATAGATCAATCAAATTTACACTGGCATTTAGCTATGAACATGTTAGAAGACCCATTTATGAAGAAGAATGCAAAGGAAGTTTTCTAATTTCTTATTCTTTACATAGAATACTATAGAGTGGCAAAATATGTGCAGATTAAATATCTGATTTTGTCTCTTAATTGCGGTGGATGTTATTATGGCCATTTTCTAATAGGATAAATTGTAAAATGCCATGCCCAAAGTTATACAGTGATGAGGCTAAAATTAACTCATTCTGTTGAATACGATATTTTTGAGGGGTGCCTGGGTGGTTCATTCGGTTAAGCATCTAACTCTTGATTTCATCTCAGGTCATGATCTCACAGTTGGTGGGTTCAAACTCCACATCAGGCTCTGCACTGACAGCATGGAGCCTGCTTGGGATTCTCTCTCCCTCTCTGCCCACTTATGCACTCTCCCTCTCTCTCTCTTTCTCTCCTTCTTTCAAAATAAATAAACATTAAAAAAATACTGTAATTTTCTCAACAGCTGTTGTTTATGTAAGGTGTGTGTGGGCCCTGGAAATACAGAGATAAATAAAATTCTGTTCCATGACATGAATGCCACAATGGCAACAGACCAAGAATTCTCTCGTTCTTCATGATGATTGTTTTAGAAAATTTATTCTTGCCAATCTTGATTGAGATAAAAGGCGATTGAAATTATTACATCATCAGCTACATTATAAAGTGAAATTAAGCTGTATGTGGACAGGGAAATAATTCCTACAGCCAGAGCAGTGGATGAATGGGTAGATAGTTAGATAATGACTCAAGCATACAAATTATAAATCTCTGAAACGTCAAGACTCAATCATGTTAAAAGACACAATGTAACTTCATATCGACTATGCTTTTTGATATATTTACTCTGGTTAGTAGTTCTATGAATATAACTGATTATAAGTGAACATCTTCGTGTTTAGTAATTATAATTTTTTAAATAGGCAGTATTTTAGGGAATAGTGTCCATCATTCTTAGAACTTGGTGATATGTGTAAATGACTGAAATGTGTAAAAAAGGATGAGACTTCCTGTTTCCAATTAGTTCAAAGATAAGAGTCTGCAGGGAAGGCTTTTCTTTGTATTTTCAAACTGAAATACTGAACATGTAAATGGGAAACTAGTTACTGATTTTTATCCCCACCTGACAGAATAATGAGAAACATATTTTTCAAATGGAAATTTATTTTTGAGACATTGTGTAGTGAGTAACAATGCATTTTAACTGAAAATTTCTAATTCAGATTCTTCAGACAGGAACATAATATTTGTTAAGGAAAAACAGGTGTTTGGATAAAGAAATTGGGAAAGTAGTGACTGTGTTGATAATTTCCCAAACTATAGACAAAGGTCAAACCTTCCGTACATGTGCTTAACTTACCATAAATTTAAAGTAGATTGCAGTGAAAAAAAAATATATAAAAAGTAAAGATTTTTATAAAGATCAAGGTCTACAAATGCAAAAACAAGAGAGAAAAACAGTAGAACAAAGGAATTCACATTATCACTTGAGAAGAGGGAGAAACTATCAATAAAAATCGAGGTTCTCAGTATTATTTTGAACATATCTCTCAGCCTATTGCTGTGTTATTACAGGCACCAGTGGGCATCTGCCCTGAGAATCGATTATTAGCACATTCTGCCTATTTTCCTAATTAGTGGATGTGGTGTACTTAAGCTCCACTTACCGTATAGACTACATACAGGAAGTGAAGCAGAACAAGAGAAAAAGCAAGACTCATGAAGTAAGAGAAAGAAAATGTCTTCCCTCAAGCATCAATATTCCTCCCTCCCCCCCCCCCCCCCCCCGGCTTTATCAAACACATATGCAATTAATGGTGGTTTAATAGTGGCTACCATATTGCACTTGGAAGACACACTTAGGATAAACAACATGTTTCAACAGCCCTGTTAACTGTTGGTGAGAGTGGTTCTGTAACAACTCTCAGTCTGTAATTAATGAAAAGAAGAAGGCTGGGCCAAGAGGTTAGTGTCCGCCATCTGATGGCCATTGAGTCACAAATGTTGACCTTCATTCTTCTTCCCCTGCCCTTCACACCCACGCGACCTTCCCAAGCCCGCAGGTTTAGCGCAGTTCCAGTCCTATAAGCTTGTTCTCATCTTAACCAGCTAGGATTAGCGGGTTTTTCTTCCTGACTGAAAGCTGGTACTAAGAACAACAACAAACAATTGCTGTGCCTATCTAGGAAAAAATAACCATTGATTTCTTTATAAGCATTTACATAGAAACATCCTTTATATCAAGTATTCTTACGTTTAAACTACTTGGACATCTCCCCTGGATTCCATGATTTTAATCCTGAGTCAGTTTTCCAGAACAGTGACAGTCCTATCAAAGTAACTATTCAATCATTCCAGATTTATGTATTTAGTGTTAACGTTCTTGCCGCCGTGTATACCTGACCTCAAAATACACCAACCAAATGTTTGATTTGGTTGCTCTGTGTAAAGACTGCTTATCTTCATACTAACTGCATTCACTTAGGGACAGGTTAACTTCATGAGTGGTTTTACTGAAATGATCAACTTGAAGTTGCTGAAAAATGTCCATCTGCTAAGTACCTTGTGATGTTTTGCTATTTCTTTATAAAACTTGAATCGTAAAGTGCAATGACATCTCATATTATCGGGACATTAGTCTTCTTCCAATTTCGGATTTCTCGAACCATGCTCAGAAACCAGTAGCGATCCCCCAAAGCATCTGAGAATCTCCAAACTTTCATTTGAATCTGCATACCTGATCCCTATCTCAGGCTTTACAATTTTTCACTAACAAGCAAAACAAATGGAGACACAAACTTTCTCACCAGGAAATTAGAAATAAACTGGAGAAAAAATTTTAGAGAGAGGCTCAGTGACAAAATTCATTAAATATCACAGCCTGAAATTGGAGAAGGAGAAAAACAAAATCAGATAAAGCTCTTTGCAGAGAGAATATCATGGGATGTTAGGTCAGATGATCCTCAAAAATCAGGAAAATAAATTATATTTGGTGATCTCTGATTGAGCAAATAGGAAAATATAATATGCTTACTCTAACTTCTATCCAAAATGTTATACTAAAAACAATGGCTTTAGTGTTTCAACGAGTAAGACCTAGAGTTCAATGTGTAGATAATTGTTTCTCAAAATTTAATATTCATACAAACCAGCTTGGGGTCTTGTGAGAATGTGGATGTTTGTTTAGTAGACCTGGGGGCGGGAGCAAGAGTCTACATTTCTAAGAAGCTAATGTTAGAATGTCATATTTCTTTCCAGTTAATACTGGTAGTTTTTCTGGCAAGGGTATAGAAGGCATCGATTTCCAATAATGTCAGAGAAATGAGATGTTCCTGCATTTGCTCTCAAGTACTTTTTGAAACCTGAAATTAAGACATACTACTTATATAAGTTGGCAAATTTATGTTACATACAATTCATTCACTTTGGAAATAAGGAAACATTATAATCAGCTGTTTTTAAACTATGAAACGTGAGAAAGGAATTAATAATAGTGCATTATTCAATCTCTTTCAACCATATAATAAGCATGCATGAGAGAATTTTATTGAAATCCGAACTTGCTCAATATTGTGCAAAATGTGAGGTGAACTATAGCTATATCCTACGAAGTCCTATTCAGTAAAATTCCGAATTATCTTCAATTATAGTGCAATCCTTTTAACATCTGGAGAGTATGCAGCACACAAGGCAAGTTTCTGGGATTTTTTTTGTTTTGGAAAGGAGACATGGTTTTCATTTCTGTGAATGGTGAAACGCTGTGCTTTGTTTAGTGGTGAGAAATCTTGACTGTGTTCTTTGATAATGATTGCCTGGGCATTTTTTTCTTTATCTGGTTCTGCACTTTATGCACATAGATATTACCATTCTTAAAATAGTCTATAAAGAAACTGGAGCTGGAGAAGTGAAATACCATAATAGACTTGAAGCTATAGATTTATACCCTTCCTAGGCATTTTACATGTTACCTAAATTCTTGACCCTGCCAAATTCCTTTATGAAATGTTCATGTCCAATGACATTAATGTGAGACATCTCTGATCTTACTACGTCTTCCATATTGAAATTGCAGTTCTAGATGCATTCTTCCTATTTGATCTTTTTCCACCTCAGTAAACTTTTGATGAGGGGGAGATTTCTGTGGAGAATTTATTTGGAGAATTCCAAATCATTATTCATTTCAGATGGCGAAACTCAATTATACTATGTTTGGTGTGGATACAGTGTTCATAAAGTGTGTGTGCAAAGGGGTTGGGAGTGAGGGAAAACCGCGGATGATATTTATAAAAGAGATAGGACCTCGAGCGTTCCTTAAAAGGTCAACAGATACATATGTAAAATTTTGAAAAACTTTATATCGGACAATAAGGAAAAGAGGTTCATGATTCCTAATAATTTACGGAAGATTCCCACATTTGCTATCACTTTGTAATTCTATTATTCTTTTAAAAAATCAGTATGGTGTAGACAGCAGCTGTATAAACCCATTACCTGTAAAATCCTCTAATATAAATTTTTTTCCCATTTTTTAATGAAAAGAAAATTCGCATGTACCAAAAAAAGTTCTGTGAAGGTGGAGATGAAGAGTCATCTATGTTAATCAACAGAATATAAATGATGACTTAGTAAATTATTTCTTGTTTATTATAATGAAAAAAAAATTCAAGACCCAACAAAACAGCTAAGTGATGCATTTAAGTCAGATGTTATTTAGTGAATTGAGAGTCTGTCCAAAAAAGATTTTCCCGGAAGAACAATTCACTGATACAAATGTGAGTGAGTGCAAATTTGTCTTTTTTTTTTTTTAAAGTTTAAAGCATATTTTCCAAAGTTTTCGCTTGTGTGCATGATATAAATCCCATACGTCATTTTGTCAGCGACAATAAAAAGCGCAGTTCATTAAAAACTGAAGTAAAAATCAAAGTAACTTCTTAGAAAACCCCAGTCACAGTTTTGTCATTGGTATATGCAGGCTGTTCCAGGGGCCCATCCAGAGCTCCTCGTCGTCTGAGTGCGTGTGGTCGCTGTGGACTTCCAGAGGGTCCCTGACGTTCTTACTGTCGGCCTCCTGTTCAACTGTGCTTTTCAGCCTGGGGCCCAGCGGCCTCCCTGCTGAGCTGTCGGTCCCCACGGGGCAAGGGGCGAACGTGACAAGAGTGGGCCTTGTGTTCATCTTCTCGGTGGAAAACGGGCCCTTGGACAACGTGTTCAGGGGGACATTCTCCTCCTGTGTCACTGCCAACTTGTCGAGTTTCTTAAAGTGCCTCCCCAGGCGCACGGGGGAAGTGGCTTTTAAGGTATCAGCGAGGCAGGCCCGGCGGGTTCGCAGCACGGAACCGTTCTGTGCGATATAGATATTGCCATTGATGTTGCTGTGCGGGCCGCGAGGGTGCACACGGTTCCTCTGACACTCTGGGGCGCTGTCTTCTCCAGTGGAGCTGGCCTCATACTCGCGGTCCACGACCAGCTTGATCATCCGTCTCCTGGCCCACTGCTGGGAGAAAAGACAAAGAGTCACTGTCACAGGAATCAGAGGGGCAAAGGTTACAAGGCTTGTGAAATTCAACACCCGTGATGCAAAGCTGTCGGAGGTAAAGGACTGGAGAGAGGTAGGAAGAAACTACTGTCCATTCGTGGCCCAGCCCACGGCTGGTAGGGCATCCCTTCTCAGAGTCAAGTGGGGCTCCCTTAAGGAGCTGACTTTGCAGGTGCACTTGTGTTGTTGTAGATCAAGTTACTGCTCTCTGTGAAAAACAGGCGTATTGTTTGTATCGGAGTGAGGATCTCATCCACTGTTGGACAGTGGCTACACATTTCAGGGAGGTCAGCTTAGAAGGCAGGCACAGCATTAGTATAGCCTGTTCGTAAAATCCTTCTTGTCCCCAAATCTTAAAGATATTTTTTAAACCTGCATTGTTCTAATTCCTAATTAATCCTGTTAGCCAAATGAGAAGCATCCTAGTGTTCTGGATACTTCATTTAAATATATTTAAATATATTTCATTTAATATATATGTTCTGTATATTCCACTTAGATGTATGTTAACTTGAACGAAAATATCTTCCCATCCTGAATAATTTACCCAGCAATACACAAAACAGTAAACAAATTATTGTGAACTTTCCTCTAGTAAGCAACTGGAACACATGAACGTTTCTGCATTTTTCTTTCACCAGTCCACATCAGGAACGACAAGGAGTGAAGGGTAGCCAGTACTAAATAGTTCCACGTTTTCGGAATATGTGAACCACCAACATGTTGCAGTAAGTAAGCCACACTTTTTGGATTTCCAGGTATATCTTGCAAAGTTATTATGTTTACTTACCCAGAAGAATGTTTTGTGAAAATTCAATTCCTTTTTTCCTAAATCTTTAACCCCTACCCACAATGAAAAAGAAATGGTATATACTTCATTTTTAAACTTAATTAATTTCATTTAGCTTCTAGTATTTCCAAGCGCCAGCTACAAACCTGTTTGAACATGTGTGGGATTTTTTTTTTTAAGTTTACTTGTTTTGAGAGAGAGCGAGAAAGAGAGAGCGCACATGCAAATGGGAGAAGGGCAAAGAGAGAATCCCAGGCAGGCTCTGTGCTGTCAGCACAGAGCCTGACGCGGGGCTCAGCCTGGTGAACCGTGAGATCATGACTGGAACTGAAATCAAGAGTCGGACATTTACGCCCCTGTGTGGTATTTTATATACTACTTTTGGCCAGTTCAAATGTACACATTGACAAAAGTGGACTTTTAGAGCTGTCACTGTTGCAAGTTGTGTCCTGATTTTATGGTCTGCAGTTGAGCCGAAACCCCCGTATGGATTCATGAAGCCACGTGGCCAGGCCGGGCGTCCCTGGTGAGCCGTGATGCCAGATGCATGCCCAGGAGCCCCACTAGGAAGTATTAAATATGGATTAGTCACTTGTCTTCCACGACCCAGAAGAGAGGGGAGTCCGTGTCCCCTGACACCCTCTAATGCACACATACGCGTGGACAGCGTGGGCTGCCCTTTTCGGGCATGCCAGTGTCAGGTCACACAGAGAGGAGGCCCACGACCTCCCTGCAGGCGTCACCCCAGAGAGCACACAGAGGGCACAGCACACAGAGCAAGGAGCACCGCACACTCCCACCTGTCCTGCTCTCAGAGGGCCGTGTCGTAGCCCTCGGAGCCTCCCGGATGCCTGTCCCGGCGCGCGTCCCTGCTGCTGTCCTGCTCTGGCACCTGGAAGCCCCAGGGCCCTCCAGACTGGCTCTCGCTGCTGCTGCTAACACTACTGGCCGGCTCTGACTCCTCCTCGCTGGCCGAGCCCTCTTCCCCCGAGGCCGCCTCTGCGCTCCCCTCCTCGGTGACCTCCAGGCCTGCCGGCTCGTCCACGGAGGCCAGCTCGCTCTCCCCTTCTGCTGCTGGCCCTCCCTCCTCCTCCCTGGGCTCCTCCTCGGGCTCTTCAGGGGGCTCCCGTTTCCTGCCTTTGACCTCCTTGACCTCCTCAACAACCGGCCTTCTTCTGGCCAGAAAGATGTTCTTCCTGGCCTTCTCTCCTTCTGACTCTGTGGACTCCGACTCTTCGGATTCAGGGGTAGAGCTCTCTTCCTCCTCCTCCGAGGGCGTCTCCGACTCAGACTCCTCTTCCGTGGTCTCCGACTCGCTGAACTCCGACTCCTCTTCGCTGTACTCTGTGTAGTCGCTCGAGGATTCTTCCTCTGACTCCACCGTGCTCTCTGTGGCCTCGTCTTGGTCCAGGGTGAGCTTCAGATAATCCTTGTCTGCTTCCTCAAGGCGTCGCTGCCAGTCTTCACTCTCGAGGTCCACGACGCCCCTCCTCTCGGCCAGCCCTCTAACTTTCCTGAAGATCATCGGGAATATCCTGGCCCTCTTCCACGTGGTGCAGGGAGGCTCGGCCAGCGGTGGCTTCTCGATGGTGACAACCACTTCCTCCTCCTCACTAGGCTCTCTGACTTCAACTTTAGGTTTTTTAATTTTCTTTGCCTTTTCCTGAAAATCACGAAAATGCAAGTGAAGTGTCAGCTGGGGGACGGTTACCAGGTGACCTTGTCCCACACAAGTTGGGCAGGGATGAACCTGCAGGTTGTAACTACTTGTAGAGAATGAGCAGGCGGCTCTCCACCGTTCACCCCACTGCATCCAGGCACAGGGTGATCACAAAAAAGTATTTTATTTTGGCTTGTACTTTGTATTACCAGAATCTAACGCTTTCACATTTCTTTTTCTTATTCAGAGTTTATTTTGCGTCTTAGATCAAAAGAGAAAGAAGTAATCGTTAACTCTTCTCTCTCCCATCCCTACACGTTGATTAAACACTTTGTGTTTTCTTAAAATTTTAAATAATCAGGAAATTATAAATGACTCCTGTTAATTAAAACTAAGTGATAGAATTCCATTAAAAATATTGGTGGTAATGCTTTCCTTCTGTTTGACAACTATACTGTTTTCATGATTTTTAGATATGCTGGATAATGTGGGAACCAAAGTGACCATTGTTTTGCAAAATACTTTTTATGAATTTGATTATGTTATTTTTATGGAGTCACATTTAGGATTTTAGAAGATATAAACTTCATTGTGGCTTTATTCCAGGTGTTTAACATTTTATCATAGGAAATAAGTTAAACATACACAGTAATGAATTTCCTTCTATAAACAAGGTGATGAAATGGTCCACATAATGAAATTTCCATGAAAAACATGTACTAAGTGAATGGGAGTTCTGATTTTTGAAATATTTTGTAGCCTGCTATTCAAATAGGGTTACACATCACATTACCTCTTCCTCCTCATATTCTTCCTCGGCTTCACCAACCACCTCACCATACTCCTCTGGTCCAGCTGGCGGTAAGAGACGGCGACGGCTTCCATACTGAGGCATCTCATACCTGTAACAGAAACTTACAACTTTCAACACGTTTCTGTGTGGTCCGTGTAACCTTGACTGATCTCGGTGTTCTTCTTTGTCTTCATCACTCAATCAACAGACATCTATTTACAGCACCTATCATGCTCCTTATCAACTAGTTACTAAAAACATAGAGCAAGAACTACAACCTGATGGCCAATGGATTTTGCCATGACGGTGCCCTGGAATAACAGCAAAAAGAACCAGGTTATTTCAGATTCAGGTTAGGGGAGAGGCTAGTGTGAAGGGAACAGCATATCGTTCCTTAATGAGTTGAAGAATTTAGAACATGAAATAGGTTCTTTGTAAAACTAATAGCTTGTTCACAACATAATGTCTCTATAGTTACAGCAAAGACCTGCTTCAGACATGATCTGGAATGGTATTTACATTTTCTTTCTGTGTTTTGGGAAAGCAGTTAACATGTGTGTAGGGTGGCTTGAAATGCTTATTACTGGGTTCTAAAGTATGTTTTCTTCCTAATTTCTCTTGGGCAAGTCTTGAGGCTGACTAGTTACATCAAATATTAAACATACCCTATGAAATAAATGGTGAATTCAGGAATTGAGCAAATATGTTTGAATTCTATTCCTCATTTAAATAAGTTTGAATTATTTTACTGCTTCATTAGAGTTGTGGTCAATATCAGCATAGAACATCAAACCAGAAGTGAATGTTAAAAAAATGGATAAAACCTGATTGAAACTAAAAGTAGATACATAATTCATTTTCAAGGATGAAATGGATGAAATCACATTTGCAACACAAATGCTAGTAATATCTAATAACTCATTTTTCATAAAAATATTGATACTGGATAAAAAAAAATCTGAAGATGTACCCATGCTCATAACTGTAATAATCTTGTCCAAATTCCTGGCCAGGATCAATTCCAGACTCCATGGATAACTCCTATTGTTCAAAAAGAGAAATTGCATTTGAAAATAAATTCTTATCACATTTCATATCTTATGAATTTAGATTTCCAGACCTAGAATCCCCATGACTCTCAGAACACTCCTGCCAACAAACTTTAATGTCAAATGTTAGTTAAACATATTCAGCATTTTTTTCTGGCTCCAACTATTTGACATGAAATAAAGTTATGTCATTAGAATGGAGGGGGTAAAAAAAAATACATTTTTTCTAATGGTGAGTCTATTAGATCTATTAGGTGAATCTATTAAAGATTACAGATGAGCATTTCACTTGTTCTTGGGTAACTTTACAAACTACCAGTAGAAAATATTTCACTGTATTTTAACTTGTTTTATTAACAGACTTTAGCCTGAAGGAATTATAATGTTATCTTTAGCATTTTTTCATTTCCTAAGAACAGCTTCATAGTACCCGGAGCACTTCTATTCATTACATTTATTTTTATTAAAGGATATGATGATGATAATTTATACATTAATTCAACACAACATTAATGTGTGAGACCGCTCAGTGATGTTTACATTTTAAAACCTGCTAATTCTAAGGTGCACCTGGGTGGCTCCGTCGGTTAAGTATCCAATTCTTGATTTCTGCTCAGGTCGTGCTCTCACAGCCCATGAGATTGAGCCCTGAGTTGGGCTCTGGGCTGACAGTGAGGGGCCTGCTTGGGATTCTCTTTTCCTCTCTCCCTGCCCTTTCTCCACTTGCTCTCTCTCGAAATAAATAAGAATAAATTGAAAAAGAAAAACAAAACAACTAATTCAGTCTGCCCACAAGAATGGCTAAAACAAGCAAACATCAAGATCAGCAGTCACATGTTTTGGCAGTGACATGGGGTAGCTGGAAGTCTCACATACTTTTGGAGAGATTATAAATGTGCCAAATCCTTTGGAAAATGTTTGGCAGTAATACTAAAGTCAAATATATGCATATCCTTTGACAAAAATTCAGTATAGTTCAGTTTATATGCTGAACATAAATGAGTATAAATGTGCACCAAAATACATCACTTGTAAAAGCCAAAAACCAGAACCAAAGCAGAAGTCCATGAGATACACACACCTACCTCACACAGTCACAGAGATGAACCTCCCAAACAGAGTGATGGGCAAAAGAAACACACGATTCTATATAATGCTATTTACATAAGCTTGAAACACAGACAAACAGATATGTGTGTTAGAAGCCAGTGAAAAATTTCCAATCAGTGGTAAGAGTACCTTGGATAAACCTCACTGGCTACCGTCTTGCCACCGTGCACTACAAGTCTACATTTAAAAAGAAAGTCTGGCCATGGGTGGCAGCTGAGAGTGTTACATTAAGGAAAGCAAGCCAGACATAAAAATACACATACTGGATGGTATCATTCATACATGGAGTACAAAAATATATAAAAATAAAAAGGCAAACTCATAAAGACAAAGATTAGCAAAGTGGTTGTCAGGGGCTGGGGGAGGTGGGGAGAAGTTGGGAAAAGGGTACAGATTTTTAACTACAAGATGAGAATGGTCTGAGGATTGAATGTATAGCATGGTGACTGCAGTTGATAACTGTGTAATTGAAATTTGGTAAAAAAGATAACTGTTCTCACCAAATAGCAAATCACAACAATGTATACTTTAAATTTCTTATGGTTTTGTCAAATATACTTAAACAAAGCTGAAATTTTTTTTTTATTTATTTATTTATTTATTTATTTACCTAACATACTTATCTTAGGAAAAAACAAACAAGCCGGCTGAGTCACTGGCGGAAAGGAGAAATAATATCCGGGTGTTGGTATGGACAGGCTTCTAGAGAGCTAGTAGGGGGTGTGCATTTTGTAAAACTTTTTCCTGCTGTGCAGTATCACTTGCTTACTTTTATGTCTGTAGTTATATTTCAACAAAAAGTGCTCATTACAGAAAATGGTAGTGGGAAATGAGGTCAATAAGAATTGGGACACAGTTAAAGTCTAAATTTAAGTTATTCAAACTAAACACTTTAAATATAAATCTCTCTACCTATATTTTTCTTATCTGTAGGCTTGGACTTTTGACGCATCTAAAACCCAACACAATTATACTGGTTTAAATGAAGCAAACTGATTTCTGAACTAATGCTTTTAAACTCTTTGGCCAATGCGTGTTGAGTGTCATGCATATGGAGACTGAGAAAAGACCACCAACAGATTTTGAAGTTGAAACCTAAATGTTCATCAGTGGAAGAATGGATAAAGAAAATGCAGTACATAAATACAGCGAATATCACTCAGCCTTATAAAAGAAGGGGTTGCTGTTATATGCAGCAACATGGATGAACCTTGAGAACGTTATGCTAAGTTAAATAAGCCAGTCACAGAAGGATAAATACTGCATGATCCCATTGAACAAGGTGTCTAAAATTGCCAATCTATAATGATATGGCCACGGGGTGGGGGAGGGAGAAATGTGGAACCGCTTTCAACTGGTATAAAGTTTCAGTGAAGCAGAATGGAAAGTTCTAAAGATCCTTTATGCAACACTGTTATTATAGTCAACCGCACTGTGTTATCCATGTAAAATTTAAGAGGGAAGATCTCAAGTTATGTGTCGTTACAACAATTAAAAACAAAAGTCATTTTTGGGGGCGCCTGGGTGGCGCAGTCGGTTAAGCGTCCGACTTCAGCCAGGTCACGATCTCGCGGTCCGTGAGTTCGAGCCCCGCGTCAGGCTCTGGGCTGATGGCTCAGAGCCTGGAGCCTGTTTCCGATTCTGTGTCTCCCTCTCTCTCTGCCCCTCGCCCATTCATGCTCTGTCTCTCTCTCTGTCCCAAAAATAAATAAACGTTGAAAAAAAAAAACAAAAAACAAAAGTCATTTTGAATTTTGATAACTTTTGGCAATAATGAAAAACAAGTATTTATGGAAACATAATGCAACTGAGTGAATTTCAGATTTTCAGAGTTAGAATCAAATAATTTCCTTTACAGACACACACTTTTATTCTCCTAAAGGGAGAATAGGATATATATACCTGTTATCAGATGACTTAAAAAATATCACAGAAGGATAGAAGCAATTGGAAAGGAATCCAGGAAACTTAATCCTGGATTCAATCAGTCACTGTGTTGTCTGAGCTAGGTGGGAAAAGACAGAAGCTGATAGAAGGGAATCATCTGAAGGGTCCCTCTTGGATTCTTATATCATCAGTTACTGAAGGGCAGAGCATCAACTCTGCAGAGGTAGATGATAGATAGTTAACAGATAGATGGATGATAGGTAGGTAGACAGATGATAGGTAGATACATGATAGATAACAGATTATAGATAATAGGTACATAGATAGATACATAGATACGTACATAGATACACAGACACATACATACATGAAGGAAGGCATAGCAACCATCAGGCTCCCTAATTGGCCTGAACAGACTGGGGCTGTCAACTCTTTCCACTGCCCCATGCAGTCCCTGTTGCCCCACATTTTTTCTGACCACACAGACAAGATAGAATTATTTTAGCAAATTACTGACAAAGTATAAACGTGTATACTAATGCAAACAAAAGCAACAGTATTACTACCATTTGCTGAGTTTCTTCCTACCGTGCTCCGGTGGCTGAGGTAGGAGCTTGTATATTCAATATTACTGCCAAGATTTTGGGGACGATGAAACGGAAGGAGCATATCTTGACTATGGTTTTGCATAGAGTAATTGCCATTCGGATCTTAAGTCCAAGTTATCTGATTCAGTAGTCTATGGGAATGTCTTCCTAGAAATTTTAGCTAAAAGTTTACAAAAGCTGAATATTCCTGTCACTCAACCTCCAAATTTTAGAGAGTCAATTCTAACCACTTAACCACTTGGATCGCACTTTGGCAGCCAACTATGCCAAAAGAAAGATACATTTAAAATAAACATTATTTTAAAAAATTTAGATAGTGCATAGTGCATACAAGTATAAATTATGTGCATTCATTTTAAAATTCTGATTATCTTTTTCTCATGGCAGCAGAAAATGTCCTAGGCATTTTGAAATAGACATGTGTCCAAAGGCATCATGTTTGAATCCCATGAAATGATTTAAGAGTGTCAATCACAACCCAATTTCTACTTTTCCTTATTTCAGTACAGAGGCCAGAGCTCTTTCCTCAAACCCTGACTGGTCCCAGGAAGGGTTCTGATGCATCTAGATTCACTGAGACAAGAGAATGATCAAGTTCGTGATCTGTCTCTTTCAATGAGAGCTTGTTTTCAACAGGAGCCAAGGGCTTCCTTGTCTAACTCCTAGAGAACGGAGCTAAGGGTTCAGAATTTCAGCCCCCCCCCCCCCCACCGCCAGCAGGAGAGGAGTGATTTTCTTGCCTACTTATTTGTGTTCATGTTTAACCACCTCCTGTCTGTCTTGTACAATCGTGTTGGCAGTCACCCAGTCTGCCTACAGGTAGAACGGGCCTTAATTCCGAAGGCTCAGCGAGGTTGAAAAGAAAAGAAAACTGATACCTCTGGTTTAAGAAGAGAAGGCCTCAGCAGTTGCTGTTGCTGCCAAAGGAAGTTAAAATAGAACAAGGTTTAGAAAAGACTTCGGGTGGAAAAGGAAGATCGTGATTGAAAAGAGAGAAAAAAGAGGGCCACAGCTTAAAACTGGTTACCTTGGGATTATGATTGATCATTCATGTGATAGCAACCGATATTTTGACGATTTATGTTAGAACATAAAATAGGGATTTGCAAAAAAATCTCATCATTGTTGTGATTAACTTCAAATCACCTTAATAAGAAACTTATAAATAACTTTTTAGTACAAACTTAATATAGTTGCTTATGATTTTAAAAGCACTTTAAGTGCCACAGAATCCTTTTGAACAAGTCTAACCTTGTTTCAAATTGCCCCTTTTTTTTCTCCCCAATCACATTAAATGCAATCAGGTTCATTAGTGAGAAGGGGAGAGCACACAAAATCACGACACAGTTGTAATATACTCATCATCAATATTTAAGAAATGCTCCCCATTTTTCTTTTTACCAAAACATGAGTTGCTTACAGTCAGGCATTAAGCACACTTTCGGAGGTTCTTTGTGATTAGGGAAATCGTCCTTCCTCTGATTTCGTGGGGATCACTTCTTACTGCCTCCCAACCTCACCCATACTTACTGAAAGGAAACCAGGTCTCTGTTGGTCCGTTTCACGATAATTTATCAAACTGTGGCTTACCCACGCTTTGAGGGGTGGGGGCGTGTCAGCTACACAACATGAATCTTACAGGAAGCACTGGGAATGTGGGCACAGAAGTTCCGGGAGAAGTTCCAGCAGTGAACCAGACATTTGAAAGGACCAGCAGGACAGCTATGAGATTGAAGGGCTACAGTTTCCACGACACGGCTGTGAGCGAGCTGGTCTAGTTAAGGCACTCACTTAAGGAAGCAGGAAGTTGGAGCTAGAGATATCCTGATCCGGTCTGTTAGCTGTTATAATTGTCCCCGAAAACCAGTTATTCTTAAATTCATTCGTCTTGATCTCCAAACACGTTAGGATTTGTGCATTTCTACACTACTGGTCAATCAGGGTGCACACTCATTTCACTATCTTGACTGGGAAGCTGTCTGCTAAACTCTGCTGGGTTCTCGGTGGCCTCATCGGCAGTACGACTCTCCAAGGGGCCAGCCAGATGCCACTGGCCAGAACGCCCACTATCGTCTCCACAGACTCAGACTCAAACGAACACGATGGAAAGCCAGAGATTTCTCAGTCTGACCTTTCACAACTCTTTACGATCTTAGCTTGAATATGTTGGGAAGGAGCCTTGGACTGGTAAAAAGGATAAAAGTTAAGGAATCCTAGGTGGCTACGTTAGGTTTATAGCTTCCAAGAAATAAATTTGGTGGAATACTGGACAATATCAACTAACAGCAATTCAGGCAAAATATGATTTATCCTTGAAAAGGTGAGAACTTGGTATTTGTTCACCCACTTTAAACCCCCAAACAAAACGGTAACAGGTACACAAGAGAATAAATAGCACAGCACATTTGTAAGTTTTGTTGAAATAAAGGAGAATATCCTGGTTATGAAAGAATGTAAACCAGGCCTTCCTATAATGCAAATATTTTCCTAGTAGGCTTGATATAATATCAATACCATAAAGCCCTTACCTCTGATGCATACCCTCTCCTGCAAGGCAGAAACAAAGAAATCAGTATTAAACAACTTAGAGTTTCAGATTAAATAAAATTATAGATAAGGGTGTTTTTAAAAATATGAGGGGCACTGAGAAGGTAATTTTTACTAAAAATTGTCTCAGTGAGAAATACAATTTGTGGCAGTATCAGGACAGGAGGATCGAAGTTTCATGCCTGCTTTACTAAAAACAGTGACCAGCCAAGACCCACATGCCATATGATACTCAACCATACACAGTCTATTATATCCCAGTGGTGTATAATAACACACTTTGACTCTGTTATTGTCAAGTGGATCAAAAGTATTCTATATCATCTGCATCCTAGACAAGTTTTAATGTATATAAGATGCTCATTTGGGGAAAAGATTGTTTTAGACATGAAAAGCATACTGGTACAGAATGAAAAAATTGCCTCAATGACTACAATATATTCTTCCAAACATTTGTAAGGTTTTTTTTTTTCTTTTGTCTCTTTGCATCAATTTATTCTAAAAATAATGAATGCAAAATACTGACTAGCCTTTAAGGGTCAAGGACATTATCAGACATAATATAAGAGCTGACTATTGTCAGAGGTATAAGAGCCAAACATTCAATATTACGTAAGGATTTGTAAAGTTCATGGACAACAAGTTGGGGAAAGGTTTGACTGTAGTTGAGAGGGGAAAAATATATATATATATAGAATGCTTTCAGTATTGAATGTCTTTAATTATAAAGATTTTTTCTCATTCACTAAACAGTTGATCTAAAGTGTTATATGTATAGTATGGTGCGAAAGACTGAGTATATAAAGCTAGTAACTGCTACGAAGAGGCACCCATAACTTTAAAGTCCAACAAAACAATATCTGTAGAAAATTTCTTTAAAATATTACAAGGCCTTTACAAAAGAAGTCTACTTATCTGAACAAATCTTAAGTGGTTAAGGCATTGCTGATTGAAATGGTTGGTAATAATGGTAATATAATGCTTAGTTAATCCTGTCGCAATTTATTATCTGAAATGGACCTTCAGTGAGTTTTGCTTCTGTGATTCTGCCAATAGTTATGCAAATTATAATCCTTCTAAAGCATTTAGAAGTTTACTGGATTTATATCTTTCAGAGACAGAGAAAGCTCATAATTAGGTTTTAGTAATGAGAATTGAGTCACATACATGATATAAATGTCCAACGAAAGCTGGACTTTACTCTCCAGGATATTTAAGCTGCCTTTTTTGGTGCTTGTTTTTTTTCAGTAGCAGTCTTTTTCCTACGTGTGGAGAATAAAATACCAATAGATGAACTACACTGTTTCCATTAATCTTTTTGTTGTCTTTCACGTAGTTATTTGGATTGTCTCAGCTCAAAGGCAGAAAGTGACTTAGAAAAAGTACAGAACAGAATCAATATGTATAATTGTCTGTATGCTTTCAATTAATGTGACTTTCTGTTGACTCTTACAAGACAAGTCACATAATACTGATGCATTTTTATGCAGATGGTATTCCATGTGTGTTAATTATCATTGTATACCATTTGTACGCATTTAATAATAAGGAAAACATATGGTAACTTACTTATATCTTTTATCAAGGCATCTAATAATTTCTTATGCACAATTGGAACATAATAAATGCAGAAGACAAATAATGTATTATGATTCTGGAGGTTCGTTGGCAGGTTGTGGGGGCTTATGGGTTGAGAAGGGAAATAATATTTTGGCCTAAGAACTCAAAGAATATTTATAGGTCTCATGCAGAAGGCATTCGAACAGACTTTTACAATGAATCCAGGGATCTCTAAATAGAACATGAAATAAAAAAACTATTAAATAGAAAACATGGGAATGGATGTTTCATTTGAAAAGTGTAATATACTAATAAAATGTTTAGACTAAACAAATACTATAAAAACGATACAGAAAAGGACAGTGTGACAACTCAGGCTGCACATACCTACATAAAACTGTTATTTGGGGTTTTCATAATATTTCTTTATAATTATTTAGAGAATATATTAAAAATTTCTCATATCCAAGAAGTTGATACAAATAGCTTAAAAAACACACACACTCAAATGAAAGGCTTACACAATTATGAATAATACCTTGTCAGAGTCCGCCAAATAGCATAACTTCCAATGCATATGACCAGCTGCCAACAAAAATTCCAACTGAAATGTTTCAGTGAAAGACAGAAAAAAATCAGGTTCAAAAACCCCAAGAAGGAAATTACTCTTGATTTGGATGAAAAGAATCTGAAGCAAAGGAGCTAATGAAAATAATTCGATTTATAGATTTTTCAAAAAATCTGATACTATTAAGGATGACAGACCAAATTCTTGAAGAAATATCACATAATGTAAGAGCTGAACAAAATCTTTGAAATGATGCACTATACGGGCCTATATTAGGTATCTACAATGGAGATCACCTGGTAAGATTTTGGTCTACATTTTGAAACCATGTTTTGTTTTCCTGTGCAAACTTTTATCTTCTACAATATTAAAACTGCAGAATAAATCAAATAATTACGCTTGTATTTAAAGTGGGGATTTCCAGTAAATAAAATTTATTCCATGGGTTAGGTGGGAAAACAGAATAATTACTTGCTAGTCAAGTGTAGTTTTCATTAAAGAGATAGGAAGATAGCACTTAGCTCAGCTGAGGTCTTTAAGAATTTTCCAAGTTGAGTTCTGAGAAAAACTACAACATAACGTGTTTTTGTTTTTTTTTTTTTTTTCGAGGATAAATTTTTATCTTCTTCACTTAAAACAAAGAGTAAAAGCCTATATAAAACTGATGACACTTCACCAGACATATTCTTTCTTGATTTCTATTTAAAGTTTTTATATCTTATTTATACAAATAAGTTTGGATGATTTATCTAGAGTAATTAAAGGTAACTAGAAATGAAGCCAATAATGCTGTTCTAAAATTACGGCAGGCAAACGTTTTATATTATTGACAAACTTAATAAAAACATTTATAATTTTCATCAATCAAATAGCAACTAAATTCATACTAGATAAACCTCTGTAGACATTTAGTTAACTTTATTTTGGTGAAACTAATTAGAATTTCTTTATTAAACTGAGATAAATATTTTCTTTGAAAGAGAATCTTATGATAAAATTATAATGACAAGATGATAACATAATGTGGGCAAGCAAAACCAAAGGTCCCTGTCAACATCTGTGGGAACAATGAAATGTCTTATAAAAGCCAACAGCTCAAGATTTATTTTCATTATAAAGAGGGGAAGAGAAAGCATAATGAGAAATAAGTAGACTAAGACAGTAACTGAAAACATAAAAGATTTTTCAACTGTATAAGCACACTAGTAAGATAAAAGCAAGCCAGACTGAAGACTGTTCATGTAAGAAAACAGATGACTACATCTTATAGCACCTGGGATTTATTTTGGAACACCATAATGTCTGTCAACTCCTACATTTCTAGATACATAACATTTTTACTTTGGTAGTATTTAATCTTACCAAATACATAGGCTTCAAGGAAGAAACAGAACCTATGATATCATTTTTTTAGCTTATTTTAACAGTTTGCTTTTTTTTTTTTTTTTTTTTTTCCTGGAGCACTCAAATAAAACTATGATCAGGAAGTAAATGTAGACGTTACTGCATTAACATGTTAACAAACCATTGGTTTAAGTTGGATATCTAACTTTCTTGCCCACATATTCCCACTGAAAAATAGACTGAAATTACTTACTTTTTAAAACAAACGTAGACAAATAATGCTACTTCGTAGTTAAGAAAATTAAGGTAAATCTATAATATGAGTTAGAAACGATGAGGTTAATAATCTTTAAAAGTAAAAAATGAGGGAAAAAACAGCACTGCACGGAGTTTTGGGTAAAAGAATGGAATCTTCTCTAACGTTCCCATTTGCCTCCACTCGAAGATTATGGTCAACAAAAGAGTTGTCCGGTTAAAACACGAAGAGCAACATTACAGGGAAGTAGATTCGCTGTGAGGTCGGTTTTCAGTTCCCTCGACAATCCTGTGCAAATTCCCCTGGTTTTGTCCAGAGGTCATTTCCACATTTTCTGTCTCTGGAGGGCAACTAGTTTCAAGGTCTGAGTTGTGCATTGGTGGGAAGTTTTTTTCTATTTGACTGTACATGTTAGCTACTGACTTTTCAAGGTCTGCTACGTTTTTAATATGCTTGAGGATGCCTTTTGGTTCCCTTCGGGGATCCGCCTTGCACTCCGTGGTGGATGCTGGCAGCTGTGTCCCAGAGGACGTCCTTTCCTCTGCTGGTGTTACACCGACAGTACCTTTAACAGCTGGTATAGGGACACACCTGGTGGACGGAACCGAAGGGGGAGGAGACAGTGGAGAAGGAAGAGGGGGGCATGGTGGAGGGAGGGAAGGAGGGAAGGGGAGAGGGAGGGAAGGAGAAGTAGAGGGAGGGGAAGGGGGGCCGGACAGCGGAAGAAGTGGAGGAGGAGGATGGGAAGGAGGAAGATAGGAAAAAGCAACAGGAGTTGGAGGAGGAGAGATACGGGGTGGTTCGGGAAGAATTTCGAAAATGTTCCTTTCGGCTTCGACAGTCAGCATACACACGGGTGCCTCTCTCCTAAAGACTGGAGAATGCAAAATGCCAGGCGTCGAAGGAGAAAGTTCCAAGGAACAGTCAGCCGGAGAAATGGCGGCATGAGGCTCTGACTGGAGCTCCACAGTTCTTGACACAGTTGGCAAAGTGGAGAAGGAGGAGCGAGGTGAAGGAGAGAAACAGGAAGAGTCTGAAGATGGAGATGCCACGTGTTCTGTTCCCAACACAGGCAGTGAATCACCTGGCCTCATTTCCTCTCTCTCTGCTGCCTGCGTATCCCCGGCTCTCGGCAGGGGCTTCCCGCTACCTCTTTGGTTTGGACAGGTTCCAGGGCTTTCCTTTCTACCTTCCCGCCCGTTGCTCTGCCAGTGCTGCAGATCTGTGGTCTCTGGTCTCTTGGGAAGTTCCCACACTGGTCTCTGAGGGAAGCAGACTGGCTGATTCCACATCCTCTGAAACATTTCTCTCGGGCCCCTCAGGGACTTACTCCTGCCTTTCGTTCTGGGTAAAAGTGAGTCTATGAAATCTGTTCTTAGCAAAAAGTCTGAATTTGTTGGTCTTGGATCTACGGTTTCCTTATAAAGAGTACCGTGGGTACTCAAGGCGTCCTCATCAGATACCAGTGGGAATGTTCTTGCCGACGCGGGCTGGTCGTTAAGTGGTCCGTCTACACGAGCCTCTTTATGAGCCCGAACAGTGCCGGAAGAAAAGGGCATCCCACTGTGTTGATTTTTCCTGTCTTCTGAGACTGATTTATTTCCCCTGCTTTGTTGGAAATGGTAGAGAAGGAAAAGACTTGAAAGAAAAGAACATAATGAAATGTAAGGAAACAGGTTGTGACATAACTTTCACGAGAAAGATGTCTTTATGGTTCTCGTCACTACTTCAAGACACAAGAGGCCAAGTGACACTAATCTACCGATTAGCAACACTAATCTACTAATTACTTTCGTGCCCTTGGTCTCAGAAAGGCAGGGCAGGAAAAGCCTGAGAGCTGTGAGTGGCAGGAGGAATTTTCATTTTTAAAACCTGTGTCAATCTGTAGACTGATTTTTTTTTCCCCTGATTACTCTGATACAGCGAAGTATCCAGAGCCAGACATCCCAGTTCTCTCTCTTTTTAAATAAAGTTTAATTTTATTTATTTTGAAAGGGAGATAGAGGGCAAAAGGGATGGGGCAGAGAAAGAGGGAGAGAGACAGAGTCCCAAGCAGGCTCTGCACAGAGCCCAACACGGGGCTGGAACTTGGGAACTGTGAGACCCTGACCTGAGGTGAAATCAAGAGTTGGAGGCTTAACCGACCGAGTCATCCAGGCACCCCATAACAGTTCTCTTATGTAGAAATCACGATCCTCCAAATTGCAAACCAGGGTTTTGGCGAATGGTTTTACATCCTTTGCTTTGCTTTAAGGTGCTCAGAGCTGATGGTTTTGGGGAAAGGATTCTTCGCTGTATCTGATTCGGGGTCATTATCTCTCATCTCAGTAATTCTGTCCTGGAGCTAAAAGTACTCTCGTACCTGCGATGCAGCTGACCAGAGAATGCAGAAAGGAATTCTCTATTCTCCAAGGACAGACGGGAGAAATTTCTCTCACAGGGCTCAAAATCACAATTGAGAAATGGAATTGATGCCAGAACCTTGACAGAGATTACTTTCTTCGATTTCCATTTTAAGCTTCATCAGTTTTAAAACGCTATCAACATTACCATAAGAGGGGTTAGTGGTATTTAGTTTGAATATGATCTGCATCCAATTTTGGTCAAGACCGACTTTAAGGAAAGGTTTATGGTAAAATAACAGTTTCGATATCGCTGCAAGATGTGCTCAGACACTGACACTGAGTGACGGGCTGCGAGTGACAAACGCAATTGAGCAGGTGAGGGGACGTAAGGGTCTCTAAGGAAAGCATCGGTACGTCCCCCCACCTCCCGGCAAGGCTGGGTGCTTCCCAATAGTCTCTCATTGAGTCTTGCTCTCAAGCCCAAACAGAGTAATGTTGACTTTGGTTATTATTTAATCTCTAGCCACACAGGAACGAAATAAAAGGAAATACTGTGAATAAAAATTAAGTAGCCGCGCTGATAAGAATGACAGATAAGGCAATAAAATGCTATATAAAGCCAGAGTTGTTACTGAATCATTTCACTAAGATACAAACTACACGTGGATGTGGGGCGTCAGGCCCCCTTGTATAATTCAGGAAGGACACATAATGTGGATTAAACAGACAACAAACACTTACTTCTGATCTTGCCAAGTCATTCTTTTTCAAAAAATGGACTTGACATATTATTTGGCAATTTTTTATAGATTTGTTCTTGTTTAATTTTTCCTGGAAAGAATGATACATAATGATACCACATCACTTTTGATGGAGAGGTATCTTTAAATATTTTTAGGATATTTTAATATCTTTAAATTTAAGCATTTTAAGAATTTTGATACTTTGTCTTGAGAGGCACAGGTACTGTCAGTGAAACACTTGTTTTAAGTTCACGCCATTTCAAGATACCAAAAGGGAATGAGATATGGAAGACAGGACTTTCTTTTTAAAAGCTGATGACTCCATAATAGAAGATGACGATTACTGTATTTAGAGTAAAACAGCAGTTAATCTATTCTATTGTATCTTTTTACCCTAATGCCTTGTATTAGAATGATATTATTTACTTACTTATGCCTATGTATCCACAGGTGGGAAAGAGAAAACATGGGACAGAAAAAAAAGAGTTTGAACTATAGTTAATTGGAGGTGATTATGAAAATACTAACAGGAACTTGCTTTAAACATTTAATATGTATATCCAGAAAAGAAAACATATGTTTTTATATTTTCTGTGTATTTACTCATACAAATGATATGTGCTAATAGTTTAGATAAAATCATATGGCACTTATCCAGTGGTCTCATCACAGAAAGTAGCTAGCCATCCATTTCCCGTGCATAGGCAAAATTCACCTTCATTACACACGACTGATTTCAGCCCCCAAACAGAAATTTTAAATGAGATTCTAAGAATAGTTTCTACGTTCTAACTAAAAAAATCAGTCCGCGCTGATTTATAGAGAAGATAGAACTAGGGTTTGGAAGAAAGTAAACATATAATACTATGATGACTATCACAGCGGTTGTTGAATCCGTACGAAGTTATCAACTAGTTCATGAAGATTCTTTTTCAAAATGACCTTTGATTTTTTTCTTTTAAATTTGATAATAATTTATCTGGAGCTAGTCCATTTTTTAGTAACATAAGGTTTGAATCCTTGTATAAAGTTTTTTAAGAGATAGGTCAAACATTTGTTAAAGATAATTAAATGTGCAGAACTCAGGATCCCTCATTAAATACATATTATAATTGCAAAACTGTCTACTTAGTCTATCACAATTTTTCAAATAGAAGTAGTCCTTAACTGTTGCTATTTGAAAATGATCACCACCACACTATATTGATTCCAGATGATGTTATAGTATGCTTACTTTTCTTAAATAAAAATGAATATATATCCCTCAGTAATTTCAGAGACAATAAAACTTAACACATAAGTCTTTCTTAGTTTCTGAATATTTTTTTCCTGGAGAGAGGTGGTTAATATAAAGAGAATCAAATCGTATTGGCTCAATTCCTACATTCACCAGTAATTCAAAAAGATACCGTCATTTTCAGCTCATTAAAAAATTAAAACTATATTTAAAGCATGAATCCTGTATTATATTGTTAGTTTAGAAATAGAATGTCAAATACTAAGCTGTCAAGCATTAAATTCAATTTTAGCATTAAAATATACAACATTAAAATCACTTTTAACATTTTTGAAACTTCTTAACATCACCTTGTGCATGTCGGGATGAGCACTGGGTATTGTATGTAAGCCAATTTGACAATAAATTATATTCATAAAAATAGTGGTAATATGACAAAATTATCGATACATGTGTTTAAAACTGGTTTTCCCATTAAAAGGTAAATTTCTTAATTTTTGAGGCTTGCTTTATTCCTACTAGTAAATGCAACAAATGTAACAGAGTAGAATAATGTGTTTTAGTCCCTCAACTCTGCCAAATTCTAGTTAATAAAAGGTGTCTTGGATTTAATTTAGTCAGATTCAAAATTTTATAATATCCTTGGTTGTTTTGCATTTCATGTCCAGAAATAGTTCCTCTTTAATTTTTAAAACATAGGCAGGTTAAATAAGTCAGAAAGGAATCTGGTTATGAGGGTAGCACCAATCTGGAAACATCTGTGAAGTCTTTTCACAATACTTTAAAAGTCTTTCAAATGTGTATGAGTTAATATTGCTTAGAGGTTCCAAATAACACAGGAGAAGTATTAAGCTATCACAGCAGTCTCTTTTGAGGGGAATATAATAAAAAGCATATTCTTTAAGGGGTTGGATATTTAATATTTAATTCTTTATTTGGGTTTCAGATTTTCACTCAGATTTTAATTACTCCATCCTATGACATCCCGAGACAGTCTCTGTAAGGAGTCTATGATTTTAGACCATACCATTGGTTTTAAATTACCAAATAAGAGTTGCCTTTGGATACTAAATCAAGAATTACTCTTTTATGATTGTGCTTTACCCTGTCTTTATTTCTTATGAGAAAAAAAATTTTTTTCAGAATGTATTTTGAATTTTGGAGAAAAACGTGCATAATTGTGAAGGTTTAGAGATTATATGATTCAAGCTAGTCATCTACAGATGTCTCTCCTCCAGCCAAGTACTTCTTTCTCTACTCATTTTTTAAAAATGTTATTTTGTTTGTTTGTGTTTTGGTTATGACTTTTCAATTCGACTTTTCTTAGGTTCTCATCTTAACAATTTGTTTTCTTTTTTTCCCATTTAAAGTAGTAAATGAAGTAGGCTGCAAACCGTGTTTCCGCATGGGGTGGAAATGAAATACTCACCACCCAGCATCCATCAGGCCCACCTGTCTGGCAGAGCAGCGCCCTGGCCTACTTACATGGTGCTGTCTCCCAGCTCCTCATACAGGTGCGCCCCGGGGGGCGGCGGGGGCGCGGCCACAGGTGCGGGCGCAGGTGCAGCAGGCTTGGCTGCGGGTAATGCCGACTGGATTCGCGCTGTCTTGGTGCACTCGGCTTGGCGTCTTTGAGAAGGGAGGGATGTTGTGGAAAACCATTTTAGAAATCATACATTTCTCAGAAGAACCCACTTAAAAAAATCGTTAACACAAATACTAGGACTTATAAACCCGTGTGATTACAGCAACATCCCCACAGAGTATCGTTTTCCTGTATCTTCTTCCCCTTTAAAATATCTACCCTGAAATAATGGCTGGAATTTAGTAGAAAAATTTGCATATTACGTGACATAGGAATATGAAAGGTAGGAGTCAAGCTATCTATAAAAATGTGATTTAATAATTGGGGGCCATGGAGTGGGTCTCCTTCCTCAGGTGAGGCACGTTGAAGATGCATAATTTTTCTTTATTATTCATCTTCCATCTAGTTCAAGAAAAGTTATTTCATTTTAAATGATTTGAAACATGTTTGACATTAGTTTACGGTGTCCCTTTGGGAGAGAGACGTGGCTGGCTTTTGTTTCCTTTGGACTCCTGGGAGGCCTGGGATTCTTGCCTTGGAGTTGCAGCCACGCTTATTGAATGTCCTGGACAGCCAACTCTTAGTTCCTTCCTCAAAATCCAAATCTCAAAGAGTGGGAACCGTCAGAGTCAACTGTCTTTTTCACATTTCCTCCCTCCTATCCCCATGTGAAAACCCAGCCTGATTCCTTACATACAAAAGTACATGGGAATTTGAACCAAAGTATACACCTTCTGCAAACACAAGACAGACCGGTGATCCATGGTTCTGAGCAGGCCGACTACTTTATCAGTAGAATCCAGGCCTTTCCTTTTCATATTACGTAAAATCGTATGCGAGATATTAATTATACTTACACTTTAAACCTGTTTTGAAAAGCAATAAGAAAAAAAAAGAGAAAGCTACATTAGAAATTCTGCGTTCATAATATTTTAACATCTGATTTATTCCAAATTCTGAATAATTTACTGGTGAAACTCTTAACGACACAGACCTATTGACACAGTAGGGAAACTGAGTGTTTCAGTTCAGAAAGTAAAAATGGGGGAATGCTTTATTGTTGCTGTCACTGTCCTACAAGCTGTGAAAACATTTTTTTAACAAGAAAACAAAGAAATGAACTAACTGGGATTTCAAAAAAAAAGCTGGATTAAAACATGGATACATGAATTTGAACTCTGATAGAGAAATGGGTTATTAAAGGTGATCTGATCTTTATAACTGGCTTCTTGGCATCCTGTGCCTGAAGAATGTTAAAGAGATGAAGGCAGGCAGTGGGCTGATTATACCCTGGGCTTCACTTTGAAGCTGAGCCTGGAACTGGAAGGTGACGTGCCTGGATAATGAATCCATGACACTTTTTTCACATTTGCTTCTTAGTTTTCCATGTACAGTGAATTAAAAAAAAAAAAAAAAAAAAGAATGTTAATAGGAAAGAAGAGCCATCCGTTCCAGTCCTATGTACATGCAGAATATGAAAGTACAAAAGCTGGAGTTTTAAATGTGAGAATTTTACACTGACACATGGCGCACAACTCATCTTGTTTAATTCCATCGGTCTACAAAAAGCAGTGACTACAATCAATTCATAGAGTATAGAACTCATTACTGAACCAAAAAAATATTAAATAATGCATCTATGAAACGTTTAAATGGCAAGCATCTTAGTGGTTTGTTAAATTATAACATCCAGGATGCTTCAGTTTTGAGCACTGTGTTGTGTGCCAGATAAAAGTTTTCTCTCCGATTTTATTGCGAGCAGGATTCCTCTGGGAAACAGTGCAATGAAACAGAATAACTGTAATACAGGTTCGCTCCAACATGAAAATTAATATTGAGTTGATGGCTTAGTAATTCAAAACCATTTGTCCATTATTAAGTTTGTTTCTAGCCTTTAGAATTGGTGCATTTGTTAAGGATACATCAGACTCCAGTAGGTCAACCTGAAAGTTCTGTTTGCAACTTCACATGGCTTTGGCGATGACAAAATATCCCTATGGCATCTTCATGCAGAGCACACTTTTCAACTTTTAGGTTGCAATTACCTAACCTTACTTAATCTGAAAGAAAATTCTCAGTGTTAGAGAACAAAGATAACACGTTAAGAATATATAAGTACTATTTTAGTGCTTTCCCTGCAGGTATTTTACATGATGAAGAGCAGCTGCACCATTCGGTCTTACCCTTTGTTATGTCAAGTAATTTATACGACTTATGATCCCCGTCTTATTTATTTTCATTTTATGGCACCCTTAGGGCTCCCTCTCTTCTCAACCTATTCCACAACTTTCGTTACCCATCACTGTCAATAGGGATATACCTGAAATGCCTGGACTTCTATCACAAAAGTTCCCTGTACCTGGTGTGAAATAAAGAATAGCTTAATAGAGGACTTCAAATACAGATGCTTAAATCAGCTATAATTACTTCACTACTTTGAAGGGACAGAGTAAAAGATAGGTATTTTATTTTTAATTTTTTAAAAATGTTTTATTTATTTTTGACTGAGAGAGAGACAGAGCATGAGCGGGGAAGGCACAGAGAGAGACAGAGACACAGAATGTGAAGCAGCCTCCAGGCTCTGAGCTGTCAGCACAGAGCCCGACGCGGGGCTCGAACTCACAGATCGAGAGATCATGACCTGAGCCGAAGTCAGACGCTCAACCGACTGAGCCACCCAGGCGCCCCAAAGATAGGTATTTTAAATGAATGTATTTGCCTGTAGGAACAAGAAATGAGTAAGGCCTGTGCAGCCAAAATATCCTGTCCTATGTTATACTACAGGATATGGCAGGGCTATCCGGGAAGGAAGAAACCCCATGGAGAATTACACATGGCATACTATGATTTTGAAATGATTTTGCCAATGCTGCGATCACTTCCACAGATGTCAGTGTAACAACACGGACAAAAACTTGTCATGACAGTGTGGATAGGTTGCAGACCTTCCTCAGAAACCTGGGAATCTGGATATGGCATTCTGCTGCATATGACACCTCCCCCAGGACACCCACTGTATTCTCTCGCAAGGCTCTGCACCCGATGAGGGGCACGAACAAAGCCACAGGAGCTACCCTAAAATTCCTAACGGATGAGAGCATGTTAGGAACATGGCAGCATTGAGGAATCGGGCAAAAATGCTGGAAGTTTGTTTCGTTCCGCCTTAAAGGAAGGCCGCTTGGTGCAAGAAGGATGCAGCAATCCCCTAAATGGTGGCATCATTACTGTTTTACGACTACAAAGCCACGTTGCCAGGGATGGCTTTTCGATCAGGCCATGTTTAGAAGTGGGAATACTTACTGTCTGTAGCTGACCAGAACTACCAAGATGGCAGGGATACAGCAGAGGATGATGATGAAGGCGAGTGCAAGCAGGGCCCCCTCTGTATAGCCTAGGCTCTCTCCTCGCTTTTTAATGCTGGTCACTGCCTCCGGGGTCCGGATCTCCAGAATACGTCCTCCTTCGCCGTAATACGGCTGAAAGTCTTTATTGATATCAAGCAGTTTGCCATCCAAAAATCTGATTGTCAGATAAATAGTAAAATCAATGATGTTAACAGAAAAGATAATTTTGTAATATCTTTTAAAAATTTCTTTAATTGAAACACAAGCTGAATCAGTGTTAGGAATAAAAAATATACAAAAAGCAAGAACAATGAGGAACTGTAACTACACAGCTATATACACATATCAAAGATATTAATAACGATGACCCTTACTTCATATGCTCACAGACTTGAGAAAAGTAATTATCAACCTCAGTGAGCTTACTATCACTATGTTGAAATTACTGACATTATTCAGCTATTCAGGTGAAAAAATATTCTGAGTTACATGTAGCATAGTTTATAATTATATTCCTGCATTTTGTCTGCCTGGGTCCTCAGAATAATCCTATAGAACAGAACATCTTAATACTAATTCACCGTAGGCCATATAGCTACACAGTTACGGCAATGAATCTGAGACACCAAGTCTTCGGTCTCCAACATCTACATTTGTCTTGTATGTCGACCTTCTCAAATCCCAAATCAAAAAGCTTTTTATGGGCAAAAGGTGAACAAATTGAAAGGTGTTTCCTGCCTAGAGAGAGAGACTATAGGAATGATGCAGACAGCAAATCAGCCAGGATGAGAAGAATTGGCCAACTGAAGCCAACAGTTCTTGCAAACCCTTCCTATGAGTAATACAGCTCCAGCTACGGCCATTCCATTGGGGTGGAAGGGACAATCAAGGGATAAGTGTTACTTAATTTTATTGGATTGAACGATTTTGTTTTGTATTTTATGTTGTAATTACCAGATAATAGTTTTTTTATTTTTTTCAAAATTCTTTGGGAACATTTGCATAATCCCTTATAAATCCCACAATATTAATGTAACAATTGTGTTCCTAACACCACAAAGCCATACCAAGTCCTGGGTATTTTCATTTTTGTATTTTTAAAGACGTTTATCCATAAAGGTCAGATATCTTACTATAGAAAGTTGGAAAACACAAAACATTTCCAAAAGCAAAATCAGGCACAGGCCCACAATGCAAACGCTGCTCACAATTTGGTATATCCAGATCTAATTTCTTTCTATAAACATTTTTATTTTTTTAAGTTTATTTACTTCTTGAGAGAGAGGGAGTGCATAAGCAGGGGAGGGGCAAAGAGAGAGAGAATCCCAAGCAGGCTCCACACTGTCAGCACAGAGCCGGACGTGGGGCTTGACCTCATGACCCTGAGATCACAACCGGAGCCAAAATCAACCTGAGTTGGAAGCTTAACTGACCGAGCCACCCAGGCACCCCAAGAAATATTGTTATATACTCATATACTTATGTTTTATATACTCATGTTTATATACTTATGTTTTATATACTTATGTTTTATATACTTATGTTTTATATACTCATATACTTATGTTCAAAATGTAGAAAACATACAGAAATGGAAAAGAAAAAAATAAAAACGGCCCCAAATTTCACCATCAGATGGTAACAAAGCATGTCACGATTGTGCATTTTACAGTCTATTTTTATCCCTTTGACACTTTTGATTTTAATTTTCCGGGTAATCATTCAGACCTTATATCTAGTGCACAGCGTTTATACCTTCCCTATGGAAAAAATAGATGCCTGATGTCAGATGTGAATTCCACTGGGTAGTTTATTAGTCTTCCCATTTAAGAAAACCAATGGCCCAGATAACTCAAGCTTAGTTTTAAAGCTGCACGTTTTTATTCAAGTTTCCATCCTGTAACACAAGACAGATAAGCTTTTGTAGATATAAAATATACTTTTATAGCAATTTTCCTAGGTGATTTTTAGGCATGTTAAAAAAGATATAATAAAGGTTTAACCGTTGTTCTAAGTGCTAGAATAGAATGGTACATTATGTTTTTTGAATTGTTTACCAGATAAAGTAAGAAGTTCCAGATAAAGTGCAGATTAAGAGTTAAGTTACAAGAAAACATTAGAAACTGGCAAGTATCAGAAGTAGAGAAAGATCGTTAGTTTCAGGGAAGATTTCACCTATATCATGTGGGATCCACTAGACAGACCACACTTCTACTGGGTTCCTGAAATTAACATTGCAATAACCTGAGGGAAGATTTTTTAGTTTTTTTATACTACAAGAGCTCTGTTATTTAGATACTTATTTTGGTTTATTTTCCAACTTAGGTAAATGTCATAATTGTTTACTAGAAGAGTTGATTGCTTTTGAACCTGTACCTAGTCTAAAATATCTTTCTTTTTGCTTTCTACATGCAAAACAGTTTGCCTAGGTAAAAATACATGAATCATAACATTTTTTTCCTCAAACGATGGTGGATTTGATTCCATTAGCTTTTGGCATTTTATCATGCATATGGCATGTGGAAGGCTTATCTAATTTTTGTGCCTTTGTGATTAAGTCACTTTTATTTTTGTTTCAATGGTTTTAAAACATATTCTGATACTTTTTAGTGACTCATGATGACATGTGCATTGATTTTTTCTGGTAAAGTAATGAAGTCTTTTAATTACTTTTTTAGCTCTTTATTGCTGTGATAACTAGTACAATATTTTACCTCAGAGATACTATTTTCAGATTGTAGCTCAATTGTCCTCTAAATATATTTTGATCTCTTTTATAATTTATCTTTTCTTTTCCTTAATATGCTTTTTTAAAAAGTGCTAATCTCAAGATGGTAGAGCATTCTTTTCTTATGTTTGTTTGTTTGTTTGTTTAGAGAAAGAGAGAGAGCAGGAGGGTGCAGAGAGATAGGGAGAGAGAGAGCATGGGAGGGGAAGAGAGAGAGAGAGAGAGAGAGGGAGAGAGAATCTCACAGGCTCTGTGCTGTCAGTGCAGAGCCCAGTATGGGGCTCAGACTCACAAACTGTGAGATCATGACCTGAGCTGAAATCAAGAGTCAGACCCTCAACTGACTGAGCCACCCCTGGGGCTTTGTTTTATACTCTTTCTGATGTCAGGACAAAGCCAGCTTCCATGCCAATCCTAGAAGAAGGACTCTAACTGGCCTCCCCTGGACTGTGTGCTGACCATACCCCATCGGTGTGAGCTCAGGAACCGCATCCTGAGGGGGGGCACGTCCAAGCGCACCACGGTGGTGGACAGTCAGTTCTCACTCCTCCCCCATGGGCTTCTTTCACCAGAAACAGGGAAGGATTCAAGGCCTGTGCAACACGCATACCATTTCACTGTCCCATAAGGTCCTGCTTTCTATTAAAAATGTTCCATTGTTTGCCAGTGGTTTCCATACGAGAATCTTTGCAGAGTTAAACTCTACATTTGAGTCATCGGACGTTATTTCTTTTATTTTGTTTTCCAGTATTTATTACTGATTCCTATTTTGCCTGCCGCTTCCTTATCTTAGAGAGATGTATCTGTCAGCTCTGCCCTGTTTTCCTGAGATGAGATCAATTTGTAAACCAATCCCATGTCTTCCGGGTCACTCTGCTGACGGGGCATGTGCAGGCATGCCCCCACCTCTGTTGGCGCCTGTGGTGGGATTCGGCCATCAAAGTATGGTGTGGAACCACTGGTCTACCTTGCATTTTACCTTCGTGGAAAGGGTATTGCGATGCACACATAAATGCAGAAACAAAGGGGACGCTGAACAGCACACACTCTGAACTTCACAAAACCTCAAACCTAAATGGTGGAGGGGCGGATACCTCTTTCCCTGGTGGGTACACAGTCTGGGTCTCTGAACCAGGTATGCAGACTGAGTGATGCTTAACACATATGCCCACACCCATTCCACTTGGATAAGGTTGTCTGGCTGAATAAAGCAAACCATGGGTAGACCGCTATTTCCTTTATACAGTTCCAAATTATGGACTAACTTGTATTCCTTCATATTTTATAGTAAGCTAGAGTCTGATAATTGTTTTTCCATTATTTAAATTTTCAGTGTTCTTAATTTTTATGTTGTTTTCCCTGGTCTTAGGAATTTGGAAGAAGCTTTAGAGTTTGGTAGCCAGATTCTATTTTAAAGTATAAATGTGATTTTTGTACACTATATTTTATTTACTTTTATTTTTTAAGGTTATTTATTTATTTTGAAAGAGAAAGAGAGTGTGTGTGAGTGGGGAAGGGGCAGAGAAAGAGAGAGGGAGAGAGAGAATTCCAAGCAGGCTCTGCAGTGTCAGCACAGAGCCCAACGTGGGGCTCAAATTCATAAACTGTGAGATCATGACCCGAGCTCAAACCAAGCAAGAGTCAGACACTCAACCAACTGCCACAGAAGTGCCCCTATACACTATATTTTAAATTTAGTTTATAGAGTATTCAGGGTTTTTCTACCTTCTTCTGCATTTCTCATTTACCATCTGGGCAGACTAATGTTAAAACAGGCTGGCTGTATAAAAAGGGGCATGAGCTAAAATTGTATTTGCTTTTATAAACAAATATTTAATTAAGTTCTATTTTAAAATAATATGGCCTGTTTCTGCCAAGGATGCCAAAAGCTGTAAGAGAATGTGACTCCCACCCTCATGACAAAAAGCCAGGTGATACTAAAACCATAACAAATTCCAAAGAGTGACAATTTCCTCCACAGGGAGATGGGACGATTATTTCACCCTTTGCAGAACACGGAAAAGGAAGCTGCCAAAAGAGCAAATAAAATAAATGTGCTAAAATGTTAATGAATTTTTAGAAGCGATGTACGTACCAACATGTGAGGCTAGAGACCCTTGAACACAAGCGGGGCCTACCTTGAACTCACTTGCAGACTATTTATTTCCAAGGACCTCTGTCAGATAAACTTGGACAAGGCCGGAGACAGGAGAGAGATCCCCGTCCTGTGCGGGGACAGAGGAAGCACTCGGCTAAGGCTGGATACGCACAGTTCTCCAGACCCCTATCTCATGCAAAGCAAGAGCCTTAAGCCACAGAAAGAGGGGAGGAAGTATTCCAATCCCTAGGGCTGAAGCTAAGGACCGCTACTTCTGGGGAAGAGGTATAAGCAAAAATACCATCTCCCAGGGTGAGGAACAGGAGCTCTCTTGGGCACAGAGAGGTCGCCTACTGGTTGGGAGAGGCAGGGAACTGTCCTGTCCCCAAGACACACCACAAATATGGCACAGTATGTGGCTGCCACGGGGAGGGGGAAGAGAAGAGCCGAGAGAGCCCAGCCCACGTCCCGGGCACGCAGGCTGGACAAGGAGAACCCAGAGCCCCGGGCCATGTGGCCACATCTCCACCGTGAGAGTGGGACCAGGCCATGAGCAAGGGCAGTCTGTCGGGCTGGGAGGGTTAAGAGAATGCAGAGAAGCCCCCAGCGGCATGGGTTCACAGGGTCTGCTGAAGATGAAGCCATGGAGCCAGACCAGAGAGACACCCCAGATGCTGGGACACCAGACAGACTTTGGCACAGCCCTGCAGTGCTTTACAGAATCCATCGGAAAGTGAAAAAACATGCTTGAAGTGATAGGAAGTTCCATAAAGTGGTAGAAACTGTAAGAAAAGAACCAAATGGAAATGGAAGACTTGAAAGAAAACAAGGATATAAAGATGAAGAATTCCTTTAATGAGCACATCAGCAGGCTAACACAGATGAATCTGTGAACTTGAAAACAAGGCAGCAGCAATTATCCAAAGTAAAACACAAACAGGAAAGATGGAGACAGAGAGGAGAGGAAGAACAAGAACAGAGCATCCAAAACCTCAGAGAAAAAATGAATTTTAATTGGAATCCTGGAATGAGGATAGAGAATGGGCTGTAAGAAATATGTGAAAAGATGTCTAAGGATATTCCAGAAATAGAAACTACATTAAAAAAAAAAGCAGATACAAGAAGTTCAGAGAACCACAAGATGAATAAAAGCAGGATAAAAGTAATATGTATTTACTGCAAAAATCTAAATAATTCAGATAACCAAAAATAAAAAAAAGATCTAAATACTCATAACCTTACAAAACAAAGTAAGTAATTAGCATGTCGATATAGGGATTCCAGTCTCCTCTATGCATTTATAAGCTTTTAAAAAAAGTTGTGATATAGCTAATCAATTTTCTTTCATTTTTTAAGATTTATTTGACAGAGAGAAGGAGGGGGAGAGAGAGAGAGAGAGAGAGAGAGAGAAGGGGAGGATCCCAAGCAGGCTCCACACTGTCAGTGCAGAGCCAGAGGTGGGGCTCAAACCCAAGAACCGTCAGATCATGTCCTGAGCCGAAATCAAGAATTTGACACTTAACCGACTGAGCCCCCCAGGCATCCCTAGTTATAACAATTTTTAAAAATCAAAGTGGACTCCTTGGAGGAAATACCTTATTTATGTATTTATATATTTCTGATTCTTTGCCTGAGAATTCCAACATCTTCAAAAGCTTAGATTTTTGGGTAAGGCAAAGTTGAAATAATAATCCTTTTTCCATTGGACTGGGCATCAGGCAATAATCTTAATGTTCTAGTATATTTTTTCAATGTTAAAAACTAAATTTTCAATAGTTTTTGTAACTACAGGATAGAGAATAATATCAGTGCATTATGAGCCTTGGATTATGGACTACATCTATATAATTTCACTATAAAATATTTCAAGGAACAACTGTAGGGTTTAGGTTATTATATTAATAATAATTAACTAATAACATATTCAACTTATTATAGTGTCTCAGCTCCCAGCTCAAGCTAAGAGAAAATTTTATTGTTTTATTTTATTTTATTTTATTTATTTTTTATTTTCAGAGAGAGTGAGCGAGCGAGTAGGGGAGGTAGAGAGGGAGAGAGAATCCCCAGCAGGCTCTGCACCATCATCACAGAGCCTGATGTGGGGCTCAAACTCAGAAACCATGAGATCATGGCCTGAGCTGAGATCAGCAGCTTAACCAACTAAGGCACCCAGGTGCCACCACCCCCCACCTTTTGTTAAGTTTATTTATTGCTAAGGGAAAATTTTAATACTTCCTGGCTGTTCACTTCTCTGTTTAATATACAAATTTTGATTTATAGTTATCCTCTATTCTCCCCTTCCTTCCAGTTATAATTGTTATTCAGTTGAGTTTCTATCTTTACTCTTTACAATATAATCTAGGTTTGGGAAAACTTGTTTCAGTTGAAACCCAATTGGCTTCAGTTTCCAAACTGTTTACCTCTAAAATGTTTACATGTGAAATTCAAATGATCAGGATCATTTACTTTACTCTTTATTAACGCTGGGCGAACTGCCTAAAGAATACAAATTTTTTTTTTTTATTTTTTATTTTTTCAACATTTATTTATTTTTGGGACAGAGAGAGACAGAGCATGAACGGGGAGGAGCAGAGAGAGAGGGAGACACAGAATCGGAAACAGGCTCCAGGCTCTGAGCCATCAGCCCAGAGCCCGATGCGGGGCTCGAACTCACGGACCGCGAGATCGTGACCTGGCTGAAGTCGGACGCTTAACCGACTGCGCCACCCAGGCGCCCCAAGAATACAAATGTTTTTATAGTTAGGAAAAACACTCTAAATTCAAACAATCTATCATCATATTTAAAATTTAAACCAACATATATAAAAACACAGCACAGGTGGATTTAAATAAGTGTTAATAATGGCGATAGAATATATGTAACTTTAAAGCATATTTCTAAATAAATTTTAAAATTAATGAAATATGCAAAAACTGGCTTGGCGGATCTGAATGGTACTTCATTCGGATGTTGATTCTAGAACTTGAGAAGCCACTGCTTTAGTCATCCCTATTCTCCACTGTGATTAACATGCTATCTTGCATACGGCCCAAATATCTATTAAATATAAACTGATGAATAACATACTTAATAACCACGGCTCTTTTAAAAATTAAGTTGATACAAATCACTATGTCATTATTTCTAAAATAGCAGCAGTGAAATTTTGTTGAAGAACAGATTTAAAGTAAGACTAAATTCAGAATGAATGGGTTTTAATAAACGGGTAAATAGATATTTGCTAAATACGTAAGTGCAGCCACATAGGGATATATGTACATGTAAATTAGTATACACCTAAATTTATTTGTTGCTCTTAGTATACACAGGCAAACTAAGTTTTGGAATTATGTATTTGGGTACACATATGCACAGATACCAATAAATATTTAGTGTATGTACGTATGGTTATATATCAATATATATTGTTTAACTAAAAATGTGTCTTACTTTAAATAAGAATGACATTCCAAGAATCTGTTGGGCGCTAGGTGTCACTAGAGCAAAGCTGAAACTAATAAAACAACAAAACAACAAAGCGGTAAGCTGTCCTAAAATCATTTCCAAGGTACAACACATAGCAGCGTTTTGTTTAAAATTCTGCATTTTCTTTGTTTTTAGGATTCAGACCTCAAAATTCAAATTCACCAGGATGAAATAAATAAATAGATGGGAAGTATGGACTGAGGTGGAAGGGGTCAAGGGAAAAAAAAAATTGCAATTTTTGCTGAGTCAATAAGACCTTGAGGACAGCTATATTTATTCTTAAACTTCATGCCTAGTGACACTGTCACGGGCACACTGACACTGGAAGAAGGAATCTGTGCGTTCCCCCTTTGACCGCTGGGCTTGGCAGCAATGGAGGAGCTACTCTGAGACCATCTGATGAACTGCACCTTGCTTATAAGCACAATGGACCTTCCGACCTTCTCCAAAGTCGCCGGGCCTCAAAACATCTCGGCATGCATACCCTAGGTATCGTCTCTGATTTTCTGCTTACACTTCACTTGCAATAACAATTTAGTGGGTTTTAAACTTTAAATACTTACGGACTTTGATAGTGCCAGCGGAGAGCTGTTACAGACAACAAAAGGACTTACTTAAAAAGCTCATTTCTGTCGATGGCTCTGTTGGTTTGGGGGTCGATTGCATAGACAGTCAGGTCACATTTGGTGTAATCTTCTAGCGAAAAGGCATCCCCATGCCTGCGAGCACCGATGGACTCCACCACCACTTTGGCACCAGGAATTTGCTCCTGAACATACCGATCCAAAATCCTATACATCGAAGTACAAACATGGCATTCACTCTCAAGTTGAAATGACATTTAGAAAGTGAAAAATGATGACAGCCTGGTTTTTGCTAATGTTTACTGAATGTGAACACTTGAAAAAAAATTCTGTATATTTTGTCAGCATTTAAGTCCCAAAGATGCTAGAAGCTGAATAAAGTAGAAAGGTCATCGACCATGTCCCGTCGAATTCTAGACTCTTTGAATTTACGATACCATTTGAGCTTTACAGGTCTCATGGGAATTGCCCACTATGATGTACAAGTCAAGCTGTCTGTGCTTTATAGGAGCCGGGGGGGTGGGGTGGTTAGAACTCTTGAGTTCATGTAGTTGGTGTTATAAATTATACCTTCCACCAGATTCTGTGACCCAAGGTGCATAGCTGTATACCAGGGTCCCAGACCAGGCTATCTGTTTCCTCCAGGGCATCAAGACTCTTAGAACCTTGCAGCAGTGGGAGAACGTATAGATGCTTTGCTATGGGAGGTTTATCAGGTTAAAAAAAAAAAATTGCATGCCAGGCTCAGAAGCTACTTAGGTGAATACAAACAACATAAAGATCTATCATTTGGTATGGACTCAGTAACATTCAATAGAAAAGACAGAAATAATGTTAACCTGTAGGTAATTTCCTGGAAAATACAATTTGCACAATTTCATTTTAATGGAAAGTACAAGTCTGTATTGCCACAAATGGTAATTTCCTTAATATCTTTTCCTTATTAAAAACTTTATATTGTTAATTCTTGAGATTAACATCAGAATGTATCTTATTAAATATTTATAGGCATTCAAATGCAAATGAATTGATCTTAATAACTACACATGGCAAATGTTTTTGAATTTATCTATAGATTCAAAGCTCTGTTTGGAGTCCACGTTGTGAGGCCCTTTCCAACACATGAACATAAGGGAAGGGAAGGGAAGGAAAAATAAGATAAAATCAGAGAGGGAGGCAAACCGTTAAGAGACTCTTAAAATTTTTTTTAGCGTTCATTTATTTTTGAGAGAGAGTGAGTGAGCGAACATGAGCAGGGGAGGGGCAGAGAGAGAGGGAGACACAGAATCTGAAGCAGGCTCCAGGCTCTGACCTATCAGCACAAAGTCCCATGTGAGGCTGGAACTCATGAACCATGAGATCATAAACTGAGCCGAAGTCGGAGGCTCAACCAACTGAGCCACCCAGGTGCCCCCATAAGAGACTCTTAAATACAGAGAATGAACTGAGGGTTGATAGAGGGGGGTTGGGTGGGGGATGGGCTAAATGGGTGATGGGTACTAAGGAGGGCACTTGTTGGGCTGAGTGCTGAGTATCATGTAAGAGATGAATCACTGGGTTCAACTCCTGAAGCCAAGACTATACTGTATGTTAACTAACTTGAATTTAAATTTAAGAGAATGAAAAAAAAAATTTAAAGAAATAAAAAAAAAAAATGTTGCCTTAAGGGTCTGGTATGTGCTGGGTGTGCCCTTGTCAAAATAACAAGCACTGATGCTGAGCCCAGGCCAAAGGCTGTGCCGGGGAGCACAGGTGTGCAGTGTGCGCACCAGGAAACACAGCACAACGCTTTGTTGGTTTGCTTCCCAATGTGTACGGACCCGCGTAGGCGGAGTCTCTCATTAAAAGTCCAATTCATTCTCTTCCTTTTCTGCCAGCTCACACCCACTGGTCTGGCTGCCTTCCAGTATCTTTTCTGATGAGATCTTTGCTGAAGATTAAGAGAAGAATGCATTCTCCCCACAACCTGAGGAGGGTGTCTGGACGAGGACACAGATGTGGAATAGTGTTCAGACTGCGTCTTAGGATCCTTTTCCTTAGAGACTTATGCTCCCGTAACAAAAACAGAAACAAAACAAAAAACAAACAAACAAACAAAACAAAAGAAAAACCAACAACAAAAAAGAAAGGCTTTGGAGTGCACCCACTTACACTCTTGACAGCTGATACAGGTACGGATGGTAATAACATAGTGGCAAAGAGCACGGATGTTTGGATTCAGTTTCCAGCTCCTTTACTTATGAACTGCAAAACCTTGGCCCACAGGAAGCCATCATAGGGGAATCACAAAATGAGGAAATCTGCCGCATGGGGTGGTTGTGTGCAGTAAATGCACTAACGCTTGTAGTCAAATCGCGGCACGATTTGGAGCACTTAGTCACTGTTCCAGAAACTATGATGCTGCTTATTATTAATTTGGCTTAAAGGTTTGCATTAATAAGCTTCTTCCCTGCCCCTAATTCGTTCAAGACATTTAACAAGTTTATGGAATGATTAGCGATTTTTCGCTAGCAATATTAGTTCACCGATCAAAAAGCAAAGATGAGTACATTGTTAAATATGTTGCAGAAGATGGCTATCAGTCCCGATACTTCACTTTAATAATTTATAACTGCTCTAGTGCATTCACACATTGACTAAACATGTTCCAAGGAAATCATTTGTATATGCATAAACTGTGTTTTTGTACAATGAAGAAACGTGGCTATTGAACTTGTGCCTTTTTCTATATTTCTGGGGAATGTTGCAGAGTCATATGTGAGTACTAAAACTGTGGAATGAAATATTAATGTGGAATGAAATATATCTGTACGAATTCCTTTATCTTATCAGGGAATCATACATCAAGGAAACCTAAAAATGAATTATGTGTTTTAAGACTTATAACAACTTCTTCTCCCTGAACATTATTCTCTTAAAACTTTAGAGACCTTTTGGAATGAAGTCTCTCGTGTAAAGAAAAAGGTGTCCACACTTCAGTTTCTTCCGTACCTTTTTCTGATAAATGTACGTTAAATGAAATTTAACAAATTTTAAACAATACATTTTGTAAAAATCTGTCCCTCCACTTGTTGTCTATGTCCAGATACCTAAGCATTTCTGCTAACTACATACGAACATAAATATATTACATATATACATAAATTATAACATTCAATGAATAGTTCTTCAGCTTTTTGATCTTCAGATGTACATAGGTATGTGGTTATTTCCTAAAGCTTTGTTGACTTCATGATTTTTTAAATATAGCTCTTTAGTCACTTACTTTGAACTGACTCATATAAATTTATACCAACATTTAAATTGCCTTTATGTTTTGGCTTAAATTATTAATATGTCAAGCCAATTCATATATACATTTTGGAAACAAATATCATGAGAGTTTATTACATGTAAACTCATTACAACCGAGCATGTGTCTCCAGCCTATCAGCTTAAAGTATTTGCACACGACCAGTATACAGACACGCACTTTTACACAGTGACACAGAGAGGTCTACAACATTGTTAATCTGTAAACTCTGTGTCAAGGATATCTCCCTATATCAAGGGAGATGTCTGCATTGATATTTAAATAATATTAATAATGCTTAGGTCCCAATCGTATGATTTTGAGTTTGCCATAAAAAGTCCATGAAAACTTTCGTCTTTGTAATATGTTGCTTGAATTTCTTGTAATGGGCATAGTAAAACAATACAGTCATTTAAAAAAAAAAAAAAACAAAACTTTTTTAGCTCCCTAGCTCCTCTTCCCCAAATTCTTTTAAAATATCTTTATAAAGTCTTTCTTTTCGGAGTTTAAAAAGACGGAAAATTAAGTTAGAGTCACAGTTGTCTAATAAATTTTTGGAAAACTTAGGTAAGTGGTAAGTGGGAAATTTTCATTCACTCATCCATTTATTTTCATTAATTCATGGAACACAAATATTAACTGAATGTACACCATGGGCCAAGCACTGTTCTAGAGCTTTGGAATACATCAATGGACAAAACCAACGTCTGTGACATCACGGAACTTACATTCTAATTGAGCAAGATAGACAAGATAATAGAATAATAAAATTGGCAGGAATGTTCAGGAAGCACGTCCCTGAGAAACTGATGTGTGAGCAGACCCCGAGGAGACAGTGAGCAACGTGGACCTGGCGAGCAGGGGCATCCCAGGAAGAGGAAGTTGCTAAGGCCCAGGCAGAGGAAGTTGCTAAGGGCCCAGGAAGAGGAAGTTGCTAACGGCCCAGGAAGAGGAAGTTGCTAAGGGCCCAGGAAGAGGAAGTTGCTAACGGCCCAGGGGGAAAGTCCAGATGTAGACCTGTGGTGTGGCTGGAACAGAGAGGGCTGGGGCAGGTCACACAGGGACTTTTGAGGATTTTGTTCTCAGTAAACCCACTGCTGGAGTTTTAACACGGACATCATATGGGTGACTATGGTTAAGAGGAGAACACTGGCGGCTTTGTTACCAACAGGCTGCAGTGGGAGCCAAGAGGAGAATCAGGGGAACAGGTCAGGAAAGGCTTTAAGGGGATGAAGAACTTCTCAAAAGCTCAGGCTACTCAACAGTTTGGAGGAAAAGAAGACTGAGTAATCTCTGATATGAGTCACGAATGGTTCACATCATCAGGTATTAACATACATACTATTGATATGCCTGATGAAATGTACAAGAGGCATAAATCCTCTAAAATAGATCAATATATGCAATGCTTAACTGGACAAATAGTAATTATCTAGTTGACCCAGATAAGAGTTGGCCTTTTGTGGTTGTTCATTGTGAAGCAGGCCAACTTTTATAGATGATTGTTTGAAGAAAAGCACAAAGGAGATACTGAAGCTCAGAGACCAATTTCTGATGCTCCCTTATCTCCCTCCAAGCGTGTACCTACACACAGGTGGCTCTCAAAAGAGGGCGACATCTTCTCAGAGTTCTGGCTGCTTCTTTCTCTTGCCTTTTGTATTGAACATAGAGCACAGATCCCTTCTCTGTGTCTTCTCAATTACCTTGAACCTTCTGAATTGTTTCTTTATGAAGTCCAGTACTTTGTGTCTGAGGAGAAGTTTTCATGGTGGCTGTGGCATAACCACACTGTGATACAGTATTTCATTAAAGCCGGCTGACGTCTCATGAAAGTGGAGTGTGTGCATGACTACTGGGTACTATTTGATGACGTTTTTTGATTTTGTTTTATTTACAATTTTTTTTTTTATTTTTACATTTACTTATTTTTGAGAGACAGAGTGAGACAAAGTGAGAGTAGGGGAGGGACAGAGAGAGAGGGAGACACAGGATCTGAAGCAGGCTCCAGGCTCTGAGCTGTCAGCACAGAGCCCGACGCAGGGCTTGAACCCACAGACCATGAGATCACAACCTGAGCCAAAGTCGGACGCTCAACCGACTGAGCCACCAAGGTACCTCAGTTTTAATTTTATTTGAGGGAGAGAGAGAGAGAGAGAGTGTGTGTGTGTGTGTGTGAACTGGGGAGAGGAGCAGAGAAAGAGAGAGAATCTCTCTGACACAGGACTTGATCCGATGACCCTAGACCTGAGCTGAAATCAAGAGTCAGAGGCTCAACACACTGAGCCACCTCTGATGAAACTGTTTGATGATACCTTAGGTGTATATTGTAGAGAAAAATGTATTAAGCTGCAAAAATAAAAACAGTAATAGGGAAGTATTTATTGAGTACAATATCTGTGAAAGAGCCAGAAGGGCTGAGTATTTCCCCCCTGCAGGGGGACCTCTGATGTATGCATTGGGTCGGTACCTGCTCCCTGCCCGCCTCTCAGTCACCCAGACTACTCAAACCTTGGCTGCTTGCCCCAAGAGCAATTCTGTTCTCAAAACCAGCTGAACCTTAGCCAATCCTCTACTGTTAAAGTCCTATAGAACATTCTGTCCTCCCTCCCCAAGGTCCTTGGGACACTTCCATGCCTGGCATTTTCAAATAAAAGTTTATGCTAATAGTGCTCTGATTTCCTTCCCTGATTTTCATTCACCTGCCCTCCTCCCCCTCCCTTGGCTTTATAGAAGGAGTGTTTTAGAGATGTATCTAATATTAAATTTTAGAAAAACAAATCCAGGGTTCTGCTTTACATTAGGATGGGGATGGGGCTTATATTTTATAATGTCATAACTGCTGAGTGGTTTAATACCTGCCATAAAGTGCATGCTATTTGGGACCTCTAAAGAAGTAATACCACATGGACACAGAACAAAGAAATACCTAGTAAAGCATGTTGGCTAATTATGTTCCTGAAAATAGAAGATTAGGGGTCAGACAGTATCCCCCTTTTACACGTAACAGTGCTGGATTTTACCCAAGATCTTTGCTCCCAGAAAAGAGCAAGAAGTCTGCCAGCCAGTTGTGTCCCAGGAAACTGCTTATTGCAAAGAATCATCCTTCTCTAAGCCACGGGGAAGCCAGGCACAGATCCTCCAAATTCCCATACTTTGTCTCATACATGGTTAGCTGGACTGTTTTGTCCCCACTGATCAAGGAGGAGGAGGACAAGGAGAAGAGGAGGAGGAGGAATAAGAAGAAGGAGAAGGAGGAGGAGGAGGAGGGGGAGAGGAAGAAGAAGAAGGGAAAGGGGAACAGGAAGGAAAAGGTGAAGTTCTTGTTACCCAAACATTGGTTAAATTTGTGTCCTTTTTTCAAGTCTCTGAATTCTGACCCACCCTTAAACTGTGACAGTGTGCAAGCCTTCTAAAGGCCCCTTCCCTCCTCTCACTCTCTCTACTCCTTATGGGGGGAAAAAAAAAAAAAAGGTTTTTTTCTGCCTAATCCCCAAGAGCTATGGGACCTCTTGGTCAGACAGTTCCCCTATTACAATGGTTCTTCTCCCTGGCACGTCAATTCCTCTCTCCTGCCTTCCAACAAATAATCCTTACAAACCAAGTTTTTCCTTCTAAACCCAGATTTGCTTTTATTTAGACACATAGTAGACAGCTGAAGGAGACCGCTTCTCCTGTTCCTGTGTGGTCTTACAAAATGAAGGTGTATTAGCAGCCTAAGCAGGCGAGATGTAAAGACTTTTTAGCAAACTGTACATGGAGCAAATGATTATTCATTATCCCCTTTCCTTGATCCCCGATGCCTGCTGTGAAGCAGCCGTGAGGCCCCAAATTTCCAATTGCATTAGCTGCTTTTCTGTCAGTTAAGACGTGTGAATTCTCATCAGCACTACTTAATTAGAATGTAAAAACGGTCCAAACGAACTATAAAATAATAAGCTCTAACGTTTGTCTCTGCTGCTAAAAATCATAAATAATAACAAGCAAGGCTGATCTAGCCCCCCACCGCCGCCCATGCTGGCAATGAACTGTCATCCGTGTGCCGTCTACTCTGGCACATGGAAGCCACTGTCCCCCTTTTGTCATTCATTTCCCTCGTGGATAAAATTACGTGCCTGGGACTGCACTAGCCACACCACAAGAACTGGGTTTAGTCCTTTGAGATACGTGAAAAGGCGGCGTTGAAAAAAAGGTGTTCATACCTACAGGACCCATGTGGACTTCGTTGGGTTTTGGTTACAAAGCATTCATATTCTCTCCCTCCAAACACCCTGATTTCAAAGGAGGAATTAGCCTTGTCTCCCGCAGACACGGCTGACTTTAATCACTGGTCCTGTCCTGCCTCATCCCAGGCCAAAGGAGACCGCAGGTGACCCAGGCCAGGCCATTTTCTCCCTGGAGTTTGGTCCTTGAGTCAAAGACACAAGAGTTTAAGACGGCTGGGACCCACTCACGTGAGGTGCTCCCTGCTCATCAGACGGAAACTGCGTACCCACCTGTTCACTCCTCCACTTCTTGTTCCCAGGCTCCTGCACCTGCCTGTGTTCCAGACTATTCCCTAGCCTGTGTTCCTGCCCACAGCTTCCAATAAAGTTCCCTGCACTGAAGGGAGCCTCAGTCGATTGCTGGCACATTAGAACTAGTATTAAGCACATTCCCCTTTAAGGTCCAGCTGCGCTAAAGCACGGCTCATTTTCTAATTCTTTCACGGTAGCAACATCTGCCTGATCTTCCTGGTCCTGGTCTCATCCGTCCCCCTAGACTGTTTGTAATTCTACTGGCTGTGTATTTTGCATTCTGCTTTAAGTTGCAAGGCTGCTCATTGTAGAGTTTGATAAGAATTTGTATTCTGGAAAAAATCCAGTCATTTACATGCGCCATGAATCTATATTCTTGGGAGGAATATATCGATTTCAAAAAAAAAAAAAAATATATATATATATATATATGATTAGTATTTGATTATGAAAAAACTTTCTTAAGAGAAAACATGGTGCTTGATCTTCTGACAAGCAAATACAGTGCAAATGAATTAGTATAATAATTATAATCATTAACCACAAATTAAATGTTTATTTAGGGTTTATTCTTCTAATTTAGTTTAAAAGATTTGTAATGTATTCATAATTATTTAGTAATATGTCACTATGTAATCTTTAGACAATGTTTCAGAAACTAAAGTAAAATTAATTGACACATATATTTTATATGTATATAAATATACATAGGTGGATACATATGCATATATTTATACAAGAATATATATTTACATGTTATATAGGTGTATTTGTATGTATGTGTTATGTTTTATACACATAAAAGTTTATATGAAAATACATGTATATAAATATTTTTACTGTGTTACCACATGTTAATTAATTTAAATTTAAACTAGTTTGGGGTGTTTGGGTGGCTCAGTCGGTTAAGCTTCAGACTTCGGCTCAGGTCATGATCTCACAGTTCGTGAGTTCGAGCCAGGCATCGGGATCTGTGCTGACGGCTAGGAGCCTGGACCCTGCTTGGGATTCTGTGTCTCCTTCTCTCTCTGCCCCTCCCCTGCTTGCACTGTCTCTCTTTCTCAAAAATAAATAAACATTAAAAAAATAAGAAATAAATTTAAACTAGTTTATAAGTTAAACTAGAAATAGTTTATCTAAATAGCTTTTTTCACAATAAATGTTGAATAAATTTTACAATAAATGTTCAAAGGCATATTTAACTGAAATCTTGTGTAAATAGTTTTTTTTTTTTTCTTTAAATCAGAAACTGAAGGTACCAATAAAGAGCTGGCTCACTTACGTAGTTTATTCTCAAACCATCTTTGGTGGATGCCCCTAAATTTTAATTTACAACATCACTTTATCCATTTACCTATATGCACCTCTTCTGTGAGCTCAGCCAGACATTGCATTATAAAAAGTTAAGTGTGGAGGCTTAAGGAAAAAGTTGTATAGCTGATGTAGGTACCTGTTTACTTATGGATTTAGCTTTCATTTTTTTTCACCAAGATCAGCAGCCATCCTATTGACTTCCCTCTGTGTGCAGGAGCCACACTAAAATTACCCTTTGATGGAAGTTTCTCTGTGAGGGAGTGGCCCACTCCCAGGAGAGGATGGGTTGCATGTGTAATTAGGTTTCCCTCCCTTTTTTTTTTTTAAAATTTTTTTTTCAACGTTTTTTATTTATTTTTGGGACAGAGAGAGACAGAGCATGAACGGGGGAGGGGCAGAGAGAGAGGGAGACACAGAATTGGAAACAGGCTCCAGGCTCTGAGCCATCAGCCCAGAGCCCGACGCGGGGCTCGAACTCACAGACCGCGAGATCGTGACCTGGCTGTAGTCGGACGCTTAACCGACTGCGCCACCCAGGCGCCCCAAAGGTTTCCCTCCTTTTTAAGAAGCACTGCAAAGAGGGAGTGGTTAGGGACCCAGCCTGCCCCTGGCCCCTACATGGAGATTCAAAGTAAACCTCTCCCACTTGCTATCTGTGTCTCTGTGGAAAGTATTCAACTTCCAATGTTGCAGGGGACTCACTGGTGCAAGGGGAAAGCAGTCAGACCTACCCCAAGGGGCTCTGTGAGAAGTTAATTAGCGCCCAGTAAGTGTACAACCCCCAACAAATAAAAAAGAGCAGCACGAAGATTATTTGTCGTGGTTGTCACCGAAGCCCCTCACAGTGAGTGACTGCAAGCCCCACCCCAGGTACTTGTGGATGTTTCTTCAAAAGCCTGGCTGAAAGGAACCCATAGGACTGTGGATGCCCACAGGGATACAGCACAGCTTTCCTGATACCCTGCACTATGTCCTCTGTTAATACAGACCTTAGAGACCCCACCCACAGCACGTCCCAGGTGCTGTGCTGAGAACCACGGGCCACTTCATACCTCACACTTTGTACATTCTGTGATGTTCCACAGGATGGAAACATCCCCTTCTTCTTCCGGCATTTGACTCAGAAATGGTTCTGTCTTCCCACCGCAAGTCCCCCCCCCCCCCCCCCCCCCCGCCGATTTTTAACTGATTCTGTCCCTTTTGGTCTGTTCCTTGGTTTGCCTCTTTCACTTTGACCCTAAAATGATGAAAAGCAAGTTGGGAGCACTCTACCAATCTGCAGGGCATGGTCACGGCCTCTCTCTGCTCATCTTACTCAACTCCCTCCATTTTTTATTCTGCTTGCTTTATTTTTATGACTCATATGACACGTACTTTACCTTTAAAAAAAAAATTAATGCTTATTTTTGAGAGAGAGACAGAGCACGAGCAGAGGAAGGGCAGAGAGAGAGAGAGGGAGACACAGAATGTGAAGCAGGCTCCAGGCTCTGAGCTGTCAGCACAGAGCCCGATGCAGGAGAACCCATGAACTGTGAGATCACGACCTGAGCCGAAGTCAGATGCTTATTAACCTGAGACACCCAGATGCCCCTACCTTGTGTTGTTGTATGAATCATTGTGCCTCAACTTCTCTTTGCAAAGGTGGAACATTGAAAAAATAATTTAATGTGGCATCTCATAAAGTTTCGATAGAAAAGAAAGTATCTAAAATACCATTTGTGTTGCTGCTGATACAAATGGGATTTTCTTATATACACTTGTAGCTGAATGTATTTCTTATGTTAAAAAAAGCAACAGCATAGTCAGAGGTAAATTGTGCATGAGCTGGAGGAAGTTAGGAGGAGAACCATACATGTAGCTAAGAGAACACAGGTGTGGGCTCTTGCTGGTCAGGTCTCCGAGTTGAGGGGCTGCACAATAAAATGCTCTATTTACCTCCCACCACTGGGTGGGACTGATTTTAAAAAATAATAAGCTGTTGTATTTGGCAAAACTTCTGCACCATAAAACTTAAAAGACTATGATTGCACAAAAACAGACACTCACATCAGTGGAACAGAATAGAGAACCCAGAAATGGACCCACAAGCGTATGGCCGACTAATCTTCGACAAAGCAGGAAAGAATATCCAATGGAATAAAGACAGTCTCTTCGGAAAGTGGTCCTGGGAAAAATGGACAGCAACATGCAGAAGAATGAACCTGGACCACTTTCTACATCATACACAGAAATAAACTCAAAATTGATGAAAGACCTAAAAGGAAGACAGGAAGCCATCAGAATCCTCAAGGAGAAGGCAGGCAAAAACCTCTTTGATCTTGGCCCCAGCAACTTCTTACTCAACACACCTCTGGAGGCAAGGGAAACAAAAGCAAAAATGAACTATGGGGACCTCATCAAAATAAAAAGCTTCTGCACAGCAAAGGAAACAATCAGCAAAATTAAAAGGCAACTGACCGAATGGGAGAAAATATTTGCAAATCACAGATCAGAGAAAGGTTTAGTATCCAAAATCTATAGAGAACTTATTAAACTCAACACCCCCCCCCAAAAAAAAATAATAATCCAGTGAAGAAATGGGAAAAAGACATGAAGAGACACTTCTCCAAAGAAGACATCCAGATGGCCAACCGACACATGAAAAAATGCTCAACACTGCTCATCACCTGGGAAATACAAATCAAAACCACAATGAGGTACCACCTCACACCTGTCAGAATGGCTCACATTAACAACTCAGGCAACAACAGATGTTGGTGAGGATGCGGAGAAAGAGGATCTCTTTTGCCTTGTTGGTGGCAATGCAAGCTGGTACAACCACTCTGGAAAACAGTATGGATGTTCCTCAAAAAACTAAAAACAGAACTCCCCTACGACCCAGCAATTGCACTACGAGGCATTTATCCATGAGATGCAGCTGTGCTGTTTTGAAGGGACACAAGAACCCCCATGTTTATAGCGGCACTATTGAGAAAAGCCAAAGTATGAAAAGAGCCCAAATGTCCCTCGATGGATGAATGGATAAAGAAGATGTGGTATATATACACATACATATATATATATATATGTGTGTGTATATATACACATACATGTATATATATATATATATGTATGTGTATATATACACATACATATATATGTATATATATACATATATATATATACATGTATGTGTATATATACACACATATATATGTATATGTTCATATATATATGTATATATGTATGTGTGTATATATATATATACACACACAATGGAGTATCACTCGGCAATTAAAAAGAATGAAATCTTGCCATTTGCAACTATATGGATGGAACTAGAGTGTATTATGCTAAGTGAAATTAGAGAGAGACAAGTATCATATGACTTCACTCATACGAGGACTTCAAGACACAGAACAGATGACCATAAGGGAAGGGAAGCAAAAACAATATAAAAACAGGGAGGGGGGACAAAACAGAAGAGACTCTTAAATATGGAGGACAAACTGAAGGTTACGGGAGGGGTTGTGGGAGGAGGGATGGGCTAAATGGGTAAGGGGCATTAAGGAATCTCCTCCTGAAATCATTGTTGCACTATATGTTAACTAATTTGGATGTAAATTCAAAAAATAAAATTAAAAAAGAAAACTTTCAGGAAAAAAAAAAGACTGATAGAAAGAAGAATTTTTAAAGGAAAAAGTACCCACTATATATTTTGAAGACCTTTAGAAGCAACCGTGATTCACATTTTAATGGAGACATATCATATGTAACAATCTGTACCCTGCATCCATTTTCCAGTTATGTTCTATTTTGTGAGCAAAGGCTCTGAAACATGAACGGAACTCAGTGGTGTGATATTTGGGAAAAGTAAAACAGAGATTATAATACTCGACTTGTTTCTGCTTCTCTAATTTCCCAACTATGGTCCCAATGATTTTTTTTTTTTTTTTTTTTTATCAAAAGCTAAGTTCAATAGGAAGCTGGAAAATACCTTTCTTCACTGTTTTTGTTAATGGATTTCACCTTTGGAGTATGAATAGCCACTTTCCCTCAAATCACAGGATGGAATATACCTGTATAAATTACCCTTTTCTTTTATTAACTTTTATATAACTTTTCTTTTATTAACTTTAATACTTATGTTAGTAAGTATTCAAATTCTTTATATATATACATATACATCTGATCTGTGCTATATGTATAAATGCTATATGTAATATAGCACAGATCATAAGTTAAAACAAGAATATTAGACAACGTACTGGTACCTTCATTACAATGGTCTCTTATGGATTAAACTGATTTCCCCCTCAATCAAAACCCTATTCTTCAAGCTTGCTATTCTTTTAAACAGGAAACCTCCTTCAATACAACTTTATTTTTTTAACGCTTCCACTTTTCTCACAGAGCAAACAAAGGCAATAAAGAAAATGTCTCTGTCTGCTCCGAATCTCAAAAAATAGCATTTTAAATTGATCCTCCATGAAAACAGATTTTCAGCTAAGGAAGAGTCTACTCATCTCTTCTTGAAAACAACAGCTATAGCTCAAATATTTCAAACGCTTTTTTTTAAAATACAAACAAAATCCAAACATCCCCCATGGAATTATAGGAAGTATTTTGTTTATTTGTTTTGGCTTTCTTTTCATCATCTCCGAAGGTTTGAATGTCAATGAAAAAGCAGAAAAAAGATAAGAGACAAAAGTACTTGTATGTCCATATTGCTGAGGAAGATGGGGACATGGCACAAATAATATATTTAAATTTTCTATATGACAAGTGTCAGGTGGTAAGTATTAACTGAGAAACACCATTTATTTTCCTTTAGTACTTTTTGTTTCTTCCAAAAGAAACTAGTATAGTTTTGACTATAAAGATTCTGAAATGGGGCACCTGGGTGGCTCAGTCAGTTAAGCGTCCAACTTCAGCTCAGGTCATGATCTCACGGTTCGTGAGTTCAAACCCCACGTCAGGCTCCAGAGCCTACAGCCTGCTTCGGATTCTGTGTCTCCCTCTATCTACCCCTCCGCTGCTTGTGCTTCTTCTCTGGCATTGTCTCAAAAATAAATAAACTTTAAAAAATATTAAAAAAAAGATTCTAAAATGTGTTAGTGAATGATGGGTATTGTGACCATTAAAATATGAAACAAATCTATTGAAAGCAAGACATCAGCATACATAATGTTTTACTGAATTACTATACGATGGTATCTTAAGAAAAAGCGAAGTCTAGTTGACAAGTCATTTGTTTTTGGTTAACTGTGCATGTAGGAAAGTATATAGTCGACCCATATATAACACTGAGCAGCATGGTTCCACGTATATACATGGAGCTTTTACAGTACAGCACTACAAATGTATTTCTCTCCTTTATGATTTTCTTACTATCGTTTTCTTTTCTCTGACTTTATTGTTAGAATGTAGTATATGATATGTGTAACACACACAATATGTGTTAATTGACTGTGGGTTATTGGTAGAGCTTCCAGTCAACAGTAGAGTATTATTAGCTAAATTTTTGGAGATTCAAAAGTCAAATGTGGATTTTCACTTGTACAGCACCCCTGAACCCTATGTTGTTCAAAGGTCAAGTGTAATATGAATGTGGAGAATGCATATAACATGAAATAAAAAAATAAAAATTTACCCTAATACATCAGAAACGTATTATCAGAAACAAAATACTAAGTACCGTGAATTTGAGCCATTTGGACAGAAGTTTAATCCTTAGTGTAAATAATATATTCATTTTCTGCTATGATAGCAGATCTTCAAATGAAAACTAAGAATTCATACAAAATAGGACATTTTGACCCTCACAAATAGGACCCCAGAAATGAGAGTACTGAAACACCCCTCTTTGTAACTATGATTCCATGATGTCAGCTCAATACTGACACCAGGATAATTTAAAACTTTGCTGTATGACCATGCAATACAAATTCTACATTTGTATAGAAATGGAATTCAAATGTCTATACTTTCCCACATTTCAAGGAATTAAGCATTAAACATACTACTACAATATGTACGAATAACAACATCAGATAGTATGCTATCAAAGCCTCATTGCATTCTGGGCCAACTTCCATTCTGTAAAGAATTATCAATAAGTTGAAATAGTAAGTTGAAAATAAGTTGAAAATAAGTATTTTTCTTGCAAAAAGAGATGACTTCTCCTTCTCTACCAAAATGAAGCCCCAAACTGAATATTTCTGAAAAAAATAGCAGATGAATTTCCTTTGTGTTGAAACAATGAATCACCAAGACTGACTAAAACCAAAGCATATTTATGTGTTCTAAAGAATCATGAATTGTACCTTAAATAGTAAAAAGTAGCTCAACATTTTATGTTGAGTTTGTGTTTTATTTTTATGATCGGCTTCAATTTATTTTATAGCTATTACATGACTAATTCGGAAAATGTTGTCTCCAAAAGTTGTACATTGAACTCTCTGTGCTTCATTGTGATAAAAATTAGATCACTTATGATCATTCTCTGTTGATAAGCTCTTCAACTTTGACCACATCTTTGTGCTAAGTATACTTAAAATCGGCATGTGATTGCCGATACAACAATTTAATTTAAAATACAGCAGATAAGAAAGACTACACAACTGAAGAATCTCTCAGATATAATAACATTCCATATGTTCCAGCTGGACATATTTTTGAAACAGCTTGCAACTGGTTTTATAGGATAATACCATACCTGACGTATATAATACACTCAGTTCATGAGTAATAAATAAGACAAAAGAAAATAACCTTATTGCAGGGCTAGGGAAGTGGCCATGGTGACAGGAGGTAGATAATGGAGTTTCACTTTATCACTGAGTTGAGAAATCAGCAGGATGAAGACAAGAAAAGGAACTGGCATCATTTATTGTGGGGAACCAAATCTTGCTAAATAAAGTCGACTGTCTCCAAGAAGAGAATACTGTGACCTTCCCACATATCGTTTTATCAAAGTCTTCAGTGGCCAGGTAAAGAAATTTTTATTTTTTCCATTTGCTAAGACCCCAAACCAAGGAATTTTACAAATTTTATAGACTGCATCTTCAAAATATACCCTTCATCTAAACATCTCTCCTGCAGCTACCTTAACAACAGTCCAAGCCCCAGAGATCTCTCCCTGGACTCATAGCTCCTCACTTTGTCTCCCACTCAACAATATTTAAAAACTTAAGCCAGAACATTATTTCTCTGTGCAAATCCTTACAGGTAACACCGGCCAAAAGAAATATAATGCAAATCACATGCAAATTCAAATTTTTTAGTACCCACATTAAAAGATTAACAATAAAAATGGCGAGATTAATTTTAATATATTTATTTCACTCATTACACCCAAAAAATACCATTTCAGTGTATAATCCATCTAAAATTATTAATGATATTGTCCTTTTATTGGGCGGGGGGCTACCAATCTAAATTGGCTACACCAATTTAAATCTGGTGTATATTTTATACTTAGAGCACCTTCCATTTGGACTGACCACATGTTAAGCACTCCTATGCTTCATGGCTACGATATCAGACTAACAGTTCTATGGACTTTGTATCTTCCACAGGGTAAAATGTTAAATCCTTCAAGTGGCCCATGATATCCGATATAACTCACTTCCTATCTTGATATGACAACAGTCTCCTCCATCTGGGTTTTCACATCAGCAGTGTCCTCTCTCTGGGAAAACTGCCCCCACCCCCACACATCATGGTAACCACCTGGCTGTCTCCCTTAACTCCTTTCTGCTCTGATTTCAGCTTATCACAAGGTTTTCCTCCATCATCCTATGTGAGACAGGACCTTTCATCCATAATTTCATATTGCTACATATTATATATGAATTTATTATTATTCTATTTGCTGTTTTCCCCCCAGAGAATGGAAGCTCCATGGGAGCACAGACTTTGCTTGGTATACTCACGCTGACACTACTTACAACCGGTAACTACTTTTTATTTAATTAATAGATTTCCAGCATTGCATATGGATATTAGGACTTAGAGAGTTTAATTGGCCAGAGACCTGCCACCTAGTCACTGGTGGGTGGGGCTTGAGCCTAGGGTCCCTTCAAGAAGAATCAACTTCCTGGGTGAGGGTGGGGAGGGGGGGAGTTAATATATCATTTAGGAATTTTACATGAGATTTTCTCTGAAGTGTTTTCTTATAGGAATCTGAATAGAATAAATAAGCATTTCTTTTTTCTATCCAGAGAGTGTAACACTCCAAATTAGGAATTTGCAAGTTAAAGCATATAGGCTAACTAAATTCAGGCTACTATCTGTTTTTGGAAATAGAATTTTACTTACATAAGTATTGTTATTAAAACCATTGATTTAAAATTATTGTTTTTTAAATTTGAAATTACTGTTAACACTTAAAAAAGTATAATGGAAAGGGGTGCCTGGGTGGCTCAGTCGGTTAAACGTCCAACTTAAGCTCAGGTCATGATCTCATGGTCCGTGAGTTTGAGCCCCGTGTCAGGCTCTGTGCTGACAGCTCAGACCCTGGAGCCTGTTTCAGATTCTGTGTCTCCCTCTCTCTCTGACCCTCCCCCATTCATGCTCTGTCTCTATCTCAAAAATAAGTAAATGTTAAAAAAACTAAAAAAAAATTATAATGGAAAGAAATAATGTAGTAAAAACCAAAATTTAAGTAACAGTATAAACATTACAAAAATCTCTTTCAAATGTATTAGTCTATTAACATTAATATTTGTAATAGGAATATCTGTCCCTTTATAATGTCTGGACCTCAAAAGCAAGGAGAGGGTAAAAATGATCAAAGCTAATGTGTTTATTGATCTGCCTTTCCATTTGACCTTTCCCCTCAACACCAGTCTTTATTACACTGATTTAAGAAAATATAAGTGTGAGCATTTACTGTTTACTGTTTCATAGATTCTCTTCCCAAGAGGTTTCATAATTCTCATCCTAGAAATGTGTGTCTCGGCTAGATTTCTGAAGTATGTTTTGTAACCTTAATTCAAGGAGCCATAAATTAGTGACACAGACACATTTCAGATGCGGTATCAATATTTCATGGAGATGGGCTCTCCTACGCCAAATCAATAACTACTTCAATAAAGTCTACGGTCGCTGAATTTTCATATCGTATTTAGAAAGTAAGAGAAGTGTTTGAGCAACTCTGTGACCTTAATTTTCAATTCCAATTCATGCTGGAACACAGTATTTCTGAAACTCCTTGATGCATACTCTTCAAAAAATGCCATTTCTGCAGATTCTTAAAGATTTAAATTTTAGAATCCCAACCTTCTTCTATTCCTTTGGGCTTCATGATGAAGTGGATGGAGAAAGGAGACACGGACCCCAACACTTCCCAGCTTCCTCTTCACACACTACTGCCAGTCCTTTGCTGGTCATAGCCCGGTTTCCCCATCCTCATCCTTATAGCCCTGCCCTACCCCTTAACCTCAAGCATTTGTTAAGTCAGAGCCCACAAAGAGAGAAATCCTAAATTTAACCTAAAGTACTTGAGAACATAGACATGAAAGGGCCACCTGCAGCCACAGATTCTCACTGGAATTTGCTGAATAAGTTAATACAATTTAAAAGAAACATGTTTCATTACAAAGGGGCGTTGGTCTCCCATAAATTCCCTAAGCCCCAAATAAAGTAGTAAAAAACAGTAGAGCCATTTATGCCAGGGGCATGGGGAATAATCATTACCATCACTATAGCAACGTTTATTTACAAGGAGCATTCTGTTTTCCAGGCATTGTGTTCTTGGCCATCAAAGGATACTGACCCCCTTTGCAAAATCTTCCCCATCATGAAATGATTGTATTAGGTCATCAAATTTTTATTTTATCAACCCTCCCGGTCTGTACTGATTTCACACTTGCCAAGAAAACTATGGATTATGATCTGGCCTCATTTATGGGTCTGTCTAAAGGAAGAAAAAACAAAAAGTGATGATCATATGGAATTTAAGTTTCCTTCTTATGGATAAAGATATACGGGGATTATAGAAAATGTCTTTGATGGGGGCACCTGGGTGGCTCAGTTGGTTAAGTGTCCAACTTCGACTCAGGTCATGATCTCATGGTTTGTGAGTTCGAAACCCTGCATTGGGCTCTGTGTTGACAGCTCTGAGCCTGGAGCATGCTTCGGATTCTGTGTCTCCCTCTCTCTCTCTGCCCCTCCCCTACTCATGCTCTCTCTGTCTCTCTATCAAAAATAAATAAACATTAAAAGAAAGAAATAAAAAGAAAATATCTTTGATGGTAGTGTGACCTGCCATCTAAGAACGTCTGTAGGAAACAACGTGCTGGTTAGTTTGGTCACTGGAACAATAAATTCTTGTTTTATTGAACAAGCTGTCCTTCTGTTGTCTACTTCAGTTACTGTGTATTTTTATTCCTCCCCTGGACATTAAAGGGTGTTTGGTGCTTCATCAGGCTGAATCAGATCTAACAGTCCTTATCAGGACGACCAGCAGCTTTCAAAAAGGAATCAAAAAAACTACAGACCACAGGATTCCAACCATAAGACATTCCGGACCAGGCAAAACCAGAGAGACAGTAAAAAGAGCGGTGGTTGCCAGGGGAAGAGACGAAAGGAGGGATGAAGAGGTGGAGACACAGGACGTTGACAGCAGTGGATCTATTCTGTGTCCCGTACAGTGATAGGTAGAGGCCGTTAGCCATGAGTTCAAACCCACAGTGTGCACACCGGCAAGAGGAAACCTCACGTGGACTATGAGTTTAGGGCGTTTACGATGTGTCTATGTCGGTTTGCTACAAAGGCGCCACTAATTCTGAGGCACGATGTTGACAGTGAGGGAAGCTGTGAGTGGGGGGCACTTGGGAATCCGCTGTGCATCTTCTGCCTAGTTTCGGTGTGAATGTAAAACTGCTCTAAAAAAATAGTCTATTTTTTTAAAGGGATCAGAAATTTTTGTGCTTAAGAATCTCTAAATTAACACAAATTTTTAAAAATTGACACTAAGGACTTAGGCATGTGCCTGCTATATCCAGAGCACTCTGGATCCTATTACCCAGAGCACTCTGACTGATTCATCATCATAACCAGCAAACGCTGCATAGAAGAAAGAAATCCCAACATTCACTATGAGAGTCTAGATTTTGATTCTGTGGCCCTGAATGATTCAACCACATAACTGCTGACAAATGATGCTATACTGCCTAAATTTTATCAAACACAACACAGGGTTGACATCCTTGTTCCAATTTTCTAGACGAGGAAGTGTGGCCCTAAGTGCTAAATCTCTTGCCTGAAGGTCACACAGTTATCCTAAGTTTCAAACTGGTCAGGTTGAACCCGTAATCTGAGCTCCACACTAAACTACCCTCTGGAAAAAACCGGCGTCTCTATCTTCACACTCCTGACTGGCTCACTAACCTCGTTGTTAGAATACCTGCTATTTACTGAATATTCACAATTCTCACTGCCCTACACAGCTTATATTATTTAGTTCTTCACAACAATCCCACGATATAAGCTTCACCAGCTTTTGTGAACAAATGATAAGACATGGTAAGGCCGACTGGGGAAGACCAAGGCATCTTGATCGTGTTCCAAAACTGATATGTGACACGAAGTCCAAGCTCCTTTCACAGGGATATATTTCTTTCAAGACTAGAAAGCTGTCTGTTCTTTCTCTTTCAGGTCTTCCTTTCCACTTAAGAGGGGGGGAATCATAAAACTGCTATGAAATCATACTTCTACATTGCCATTTCTTCAGTTTTCATAAATTTTCTCTTGATACGAGAAAGGGGAATCATGATTTAGCTTGTATAAAATTTCCATTCAATAAAATGGATAGGGTGCCTACTACATAACTTGAATGACAGCAGTGAAAATACAGGACAGCACCCTATCCTCATGGAACTTGTACTTCGGTGGGAAATTGACGTAAAGTGAAAATATTAGTTAATGCTTTGAAGACAAAGAGAGCAGAATGAAGGGTTAGAGGTTGAAGATGGTTGTACCATATTTTGATGGTACAATCAGAGAAAGTCTGCTTCCATAGATAACATTAAAGCAGCTAAGAGACAGGCGTGATTCTAGATTTTTTTTCAGGTGTAAATCAGCTATTATTTTGACAAGAGGTTAAGAGTACATAAACCCCTTCTGTAGCGGTAACCCAGACACTGAATGATTGCTATTCCAAGCATAAATATTGAGAATCCTCTTCTCCACAGGACATTGTACATGGCGCTCGAAGGTGAAGTCTGTGATGTAGTAAGAGATAATTGTTACAGAGCGCATGCTTTTATTACAGAAGAAATACTCAGGCATGCATTAAGCTTTTCTTATTGTATACGGCACATAATTACTAAAAGTTTCGCCGTCTGATATCTGAAGCTTCTTCTGGCAACTTGGAAGTGAAAGATATTTTGCTAGAGAGAGGCAGTGAGAAATTGGTACCTGTCAACCTGAACTCAAGGGAAGATGCAGAATTAACAAACGAGTGTCCATCTAAAATTATGAAATGATGGCAGGCTAGGTTGGCTGGCTCAGAGTGAACTCGTAAAGACATTTAGTAATCTTTTAGAGCATTCAGAATATCAGAGAACTGTGGCTTCATAAATAGTCCCAACTTTGTCTGATTCAACAATGACATGTTAGGTATACACTGTTCAAAAGGCACAATGTGGCATATTTTCTAATATTGTCTAAAATTAGTCTCCTTGGTTTTTGAAAGAATAAGACTTGGCCATCTAGACCCATCACTTTGAGAAATAACATTCCCTGGGCTCACTGGATTGATGACTCAATGAGTTTTTTGAATCATTTGGGGCTACAAAAAATCAAGATATGTACTCTAATAATGACTCTTAAGGTTCCTTTCTTCTCTGCAGCGTTTTGAGGTTATGTTGATGCATCGGTCAAAGCATCCTGAATAACAGCATCATCTCACATCTAATTTCCATACCTCTTTGAAGGCACTCTCAGAATCTCCACGTATTTTAAGTGAAGCTCTCCATTTCAGGAAAAGGGTACACTGAATTATTAAGATGGTGTTTTATGGGTTTAATCTGAACACTGTAGTGATTAAAATGACCTAATGCAATAAAAATATAGCTATATGAATATAGACATATAAGTAAGCAAAAATCCATTACTCTGTAAGGTCTTCTATCTTTTTCTCCACCAGAGTCGGGGGCACGTTCGAAACGATCACCTGCATGTCCAGCTGGTTGACCACAGAGACCTGCAGGAGGAGAACCAGAGCCCGTTGAGAACTAACGAGCATTTTTATAACCCATTTCTTTCCTACTATGCATAGACCCAGTGGCTCCCCATGTTTCATTTAGGAGTAAGTATCTTTAGTGAGACAACCGCCATTAGATGTTGGGCAGGTGGAGATGGGTAGACTATCATTGCTTACTTAGAAGTAACAGAGCCCTAAGTGACTTCTACTCTTGTTGGTTTCTGTGGGGGTTTTTTGTTGGTTGGTGATTGTCTAAAGCATGAAGGAAGGCACATTCATTTTTCTAATTGGGTTATTTAAGAACACTCAGGATAATGGAAAACACGGGTTTTACAAATCTCAGGAAAGCATTCATCCAGTGTGACTAAGAAGCTGAGATGTGAGTAGTTAGAATAATTCATTCCATGGGATCATTAGACAGCCTTCATGTCTGCTTCAGCAGATGCTGGGTTTGTTATGCCCCTGAATACTGGCTTTGTGTATCATGTACAACAAAGGTATTTAAATGTTTACCATTCCTAGATCTTATTTATGTTACTTTCCCAGTGCAGTGGTTAGGCAAATATTTCCAGAAATAAACAGGTCATTTTTGAAGGAATTCTGCTTATAAAATTCTGCTTATAAAGACTTTTTAAAAACATATTTCTATTATTGTTGGGTTCAATCTCTGTAATGGATTAAAATTACAAGAAAGAGTCAAAAGAAGAAAAAGTAATATTTGTGAAGCACACATTCTAAAATCAGAGGTTGCCAGTGTACGTATTATTTCTAAGTTCTTCTAATTCTTCCTAATGAACTTCTTAGCTTTCCTTTTTTTATCTATTTGTGCCCAGGTACTTTAGATAGTAGTGGCCAATAAAAAAATTAATGTAAGCCACATATACATGCAGATATGTAATTTAAGAGTTTCTGGTCCCCATGATAGAAAGATTTAAAAAAACAGTGAAAGCCATTTAATAATACACTTCACCCAATATGTTAATAGATTATCATCCCAACACACAATCAATACAAAACAACTTATTGAGACATTTTACATTTTTTATACTAAGTCTTTGAAGCCCAGTGTATACTGTATGCATACTTACAGTACGTCTCAATGTGACACGGCCACATTTCAAGTGCTCAGTGGCCACAGAGGACAAGTAACTAACACACTGGACAGCAAAGCTCTAGAAACCCTCACCTTCTCTTGCTGGTCACTGTCTCTCCTGACTGGTCTCTGGTGCCATCTCATTTTTCTTGAAAAGGAAGAGGCAGCTTAATAATCTTTTTTAGACAGCTTTGTATAGTCTTTGATACAACACCAAAAGTCAAGTGCTAGTCTGAGTGTGAAATTGAAAATCGGGTTTAGTTACATTAAACCACATTTATCTATCTTCCACTTTCAATGGATCTTTACCCACAAATGATGCTTTAATATCATGCATTGGTCATTTGGAAAATGCCGGTTCATTGAGTAACACAGATTCTTCAAATATTGAAACACTACATAATACAATATCAAGAAAAATGTCACATTCCTTAAAATGACCACTGATCTCATGGTCTTTAATAATGGGAAGCTGTCAGGCTCACACTGGTGACTGACTACAAGCTTTCCAATATTCTTTTTATCCTTAAAATTTATTTTACTTTTATTTACTTTCATTTTTTTTTAAGTGTATTCATTTATTTTGAGAGCGAGAGAGTGTGCAAGAGCGGGGTGGGAAGGGCAGAGAGAGGGAGAGAGAATCCCAAGCAGGCTCTGCGCTGTGAGCGCAGACATGGGGCACGATCCCACAAACCACGGGATCATGACCTGAGCTGAAGTCAGATGCTTACTGACTGAGCCACCCAGGCGCCCCCAAGCTTTCCAATATTCTACTTTGCGCTTGGAAGCTTTGATGCTATCAGTAGCCACAAATACTGTCCGTTGTTTTCCTTGAACTCACCGTCTCACTTCATTCATTTTTGTGTAAATGTCTACCAAATATTCAAGTCTGAATAAGCCTATTTTATCTCAAGTTATTTTTTCAAAGCAAAAGCTATTTTGTAAAAAAACAAAAACCCAGCCAATTCAGCTTACATAATAGTTCTCCTTCAGACTGCCCTCTACGTCCTTAAACAACAGAAGTGTTCGAAGCATACTTCCCATTTCATTACACAACATATTGAAAAGGTATTTAGTCAAGAGTGGAGGTTTGTTAAAATTAATCAGGTTTACTGCTTACGAGTAAGGACACTCTTCAAGCTTTTTTTTTTTTTTTCCTGTTTATGTATGACTATGAAGGATACAGTGAAAATAGTGGTGCAAATGCAATACAGTAAAAAAGTCAAACAATGCCCTAGCAGTCTCATGAAAAAAGTTCTGACTCCACCAAACCCCAAAATTATTTGGGGGGGCCCTCGGCACTCCATGGACCACACTTTGATAACTGCCAATTTACACTGTAAGACAGAGGTGATTCACCCGTCGAATGGGCACTGGGTACCCTCTGTATGTCAGGAATTATTCTGGGCATTTGAGATACATCAGGGAATAAAATAATTAATTAAAAACAACAACAAAAAGCTATCCTCATGCAGTTTCCGGGTGGAAATACGAACATGAATATAAATCCACTGTAAAGAGAAAACAATTAAGAGGTGTGATGTTACACTGTCGGCTGCAATTCTGAGCTGGATGGTCTGAGGAGGCTCCAGTGTGAAATACATCCTTGGAAATTTTTGGAGGAGATGAGGGAGCTAATTCTGAACACTTTGGGGGAAAGAACATTCTAGACAGAAGCACTGCAAAATCACAAAAGTGAGGGAATGTCTGCCTATTTGGGGAACAGCAAGTTGGCCAATATTACTGGGTCTGAAGGACTTCAGTGGAGAATAGAAAATGATGTCAATGAAGGCCAGATTATCCAGGGCCTCATAGTCTTCTGTAATGACCCAGGAATTTCTCTGAAAGACCTGGGTGATAGGAAAAGCTTTTGAGCAGAGAAACAACAGGACCTGAATTACCTTGTAAGGGATCACTTTGGCTGCTATATTAACACCAGACTTGAGTAGAGGAAGAGAGGAAGCATGGGGGCAAGTTACTGAGTTTGTGAGATGACACAGGTGAAATAGGAGGGTGGTTTCAACCAGGCTCCAATAGGAGAAGGGTTGAAAAATGTGTAGATGACATATACATTTATATATATATATATATATATATATATATATATATATATATATACACACACACACACACACACACATACACATACATATATATATATATATATATATATACATACACACACACATACATATACATATATATGTTTGTCACACACACACATATATACATAACATTTATGAATACCACAGTATTTACTGAGGGATTCATTGTATGCCTTAGGAGAGAAAGGAATCAAGAGCTTTTTAGCCTAAGGAACACAAAGATGATCTGGTCATCGAGTAAAACTGAGGAGACGGGGAGGGAGGGATGACAGAGTGAAGAGATGTGATGAAGAAGAGGAACTCAGTTCAGGAAACATTAAATAGGCATCTTCACCCAACTTTCCAGTGTGCACACAGATCTATGAATTTGCTGTTCAGAAATGATCTTTGGGGCCAAAACATAAATGTGATGTTCTTTAGTATATAGATGACATTTTAAAGTTCTGGTGACTGAATGAGTTTACGGAGAATAGACAGAAAAGAGAATTAATGTCTGACCCAGAAGAAACATCAATATTAAAAGGTCAGGAGAGGAAAATGAACCAGAAAGGAGACTGAGAAGGGACGAACAGTGAGGTAAGAGACGACCACAGGATAATGTGGCCCAGAAGCCTCATAAAGGTAATAACCACTCGAGTATTGCTGATGGTTCAAATACGATGACGACTGACATTACCAGTGAATTTAGTAACATGGAAGATCTGGATGAGGGCTTGGAGCAGAGTTATAATTAGAGACGGTTCAAGAGAGATTCCACAGCAAAAACCTAGAGCCCACCCCAGCAGTGAGTTTTTCTGGAAAGAGGAACATAGAAATTAAGTGGTATTTGGAAGGAGATGTAGGTCAAGAGGGTTTTTAACATCAGTTTGGAAGATGGAAAACCAGCATGTTTATGGGAATAATCCAATAAAGGGGAGATTGATATGGCTCTTGCATAAAAGAAACAGAAGAGCGTCTGAAACGATGTCCCAGAGCTGGCGGGTGGGGATTGGGCCTGTTGTACAGGTAGAAGTAATGATAGGAGCATAAAGAACTTGTCTAAGTGAGCAGGGAAGAAGACAGAGCATACATTGGTATAAATTCTGGTAGATCAGTAAGATTCGTGGTGCGGGTTGTAGTAGTCGTCTTCTAATGCCTTAATTTTATCTTTCAGTGAAACAGAATGTCCATTAACCAGACAACAGTGAGGTTGAGAAGATACTGGAGGACGGCCCAATAGGGGCTCTTGCAGGAGAGACGCGTGGAGGGACCAGGAAGCACAGTGTGGTGCTCACGTGGGGGCTTTTATCATTAATTTAGAGTAAGACTCTACAACTGTGTATGTTTCTGGAGACATACTCAGCATGACTATAGGTCTGGAGAGAGGAGAATGTTGGAATTATTTAGACTTATGGTTTTGCCAAATGAGTATGATGTCGGGAGAAAGGGCAAGGAAGTTGAATCCCTATGTGACTGAGGGCTTATGGTGGTCAGTGTTGTACTATAAAGCTAGTGTGCAGCAGAGAGAAACCATGAGGGTGGAGGGAGGCTAAATGGACTGAAGGTCCTGGAGGAGCCACGGAGTGCTGGTGTTAGCTGGGTATGTTCAGTATGACTTTCGAAGAGTGGGAGGCTTGAAATGGAGGTTATAGAGGGGATGCATTCACTGGTAATGGCAGAAATAGCTGGCTTCTAGTGGATGCAATAGGGTGGAGGGCAAAAGCACCAGAGAAGAGGCAGCCAAGAGGTTGTAAATTCAGGATACTGGAGGAATCATTTGTGTGTGTGAAACTGCCAAAAATCAGGACAATGGGATTGCTGGAAATGGTGACAGTAACCAGAAACTTAACTCACTGAGTGTGTTGGGGGGGAAGACCCAAGGTTTGGGAGATCACAGCAACAATGTGAGAGAGGCAGTGAGTGACAGGCTCAGACGGGGAGAACCAAGGCTGGATCTCAAGAAGAGGGAAGGTCTAGAAGTAGCCACGTCATGCTCAAAGGTCCCCCTCAGCCAGTGCGTGGTCTGAAGTGCAGCAAACAGAAACAGAAAAGGATTCAAACAGAAGCCAGCAGCGTGAGGAGTGTCCTCTTGGGAGAACAGAGTCCCAATAAGCAAGGTTTCTTCTGAATTAAAAATCTTACCTTCACTCACTCCTGCTAAAAATTTTCCAATGCTTTCCCACTACTTTTTTTTTTTTCAACGTTTTTTATTTATTTTTGGGATAGAGAGAGACAGAGCATGAACGGGGGAGGGGCAGAGAGAGAGGGAGACACAGAATCGGAAACAGGCTCCAGGCTCTGAGCCATCAGCCCAGAGCCTGACGCGGGGCTCGAACTCCCGGACCGCGAGATCGTGACCCGGCTGAAGTCGGACGCTCAACCGACTGCGCCACCCAGGCGCCCCTTTCCCACTACTTTTAAGAAAAAGTTCCAGTGCGTTAACATGGCCGACGACCACCACATGAGCCACCTACTGCCATGCGCAGCCTGGCTCTCAGCTCTCATGCACTCTGCTCACTCGCTGCTCTGGGCTGAGTACTATCTCTCCGGGACTCAGGCTGTCACAACTTGTCTTCCTTCTCGGTTCTGGCCCAGGCCATTCCCTCTCCATCAAAGCCTCATTTCTCCCTTTCTCTCCACATTCCCTTCTCTTGCCTGACAGGATTTCAGACTTACCATAAATGTTGTTTTGCTAGGAAGTTTTACACACACACACACACACACACACACACACACACACACACACACACGGTAGTTTTAAAGGTATACTTTTTAATTTCCACACAATAGTTTATAGAGTCGAAATAAGAAACCCATAAACTTCGCATGGCTTATGTACATATTACAAATATAATCTACATAGTTATATTTTATTTATGTTATTGTAGTATTTTTTTATTTTAGGAGGGGGAGGGGCATGGAGAGGAAGAGAGAGAATCCTAAGGGGGGGTCCATGCTCAGTGTGGAGCCTGATGCGGGGCTCGACCCCACGCTCTGGGATCATAAGATAAGGAGTTGGACACTCAATCGACTGAACCCCCCAGGTGCCCCAAAGTTGTATTATAATTATAAATACTTAGCGTAATTACCCTAGTGGCTAATCTTACACCATCACAGTGTGCAGCCCTTTAACAGGAAGGGAAATAGCAACATTATTTTATATTAGGTTTGCAGATCTTAATTTTATCAAAAATCAGTGTCAACGTTAGTGTCTTCTATGTCAAAAGCTTCCAGACTTAGATTGGCCTTTGTTTACCACCACTGCACTGTTCTAAATGGGGATGTTCGAACTTCATAGCCATCATAGTCAAGGTGGTTGGTCTTCATGAATACCTATGTAGAAGAAAAACATTGATCCTGCTGTCTGCATATCTGAGAAGGTTGAACTAAGTTCAGAGAATTACATGTAATGGTGAAAATGAAGATTTAATAAGATGCAAACGGCAAAAGAAAAATTATACTTGATGATGCCCTTATGTGAGAAGCATTTCCAGTAATAATTATAACTTGTAATCATAGAAAAATCCAACTAGTCCACACCACCAGGTTGGTGGAAATTCCACAAGTCAGAAACACGGGTATTGAACACCTTGAATAAGCAGTAATATCAAACCACCCTTGAGTACGCTCTACCACTGAGATGGTGTCCCGCCTAAGAAAAAGCAGAGGAAAGCAATGTTCTTGACTGAGCCAAATATAACTTAGTCAAGAATCATCGATGCTATCATCAGGGATTTGGGTCAAAAAAGGAAATTACATCTATTGGAGCAGGAATTTGCGTCAAAAAATTTCCTTTTATTTTCTTAATTACAAAAGGTCTAAAAGGAATTTAAGGGGCGCCTGGGTGGCGCAGTTGGTTAAGCGTCCGACTTCAGCCAGGTCATGATCTCGCGGTCCGTGAGTTCGAGCCCCGCATCAGGCTCTGGGCTGACGGCTCAGAGCCTGGAGCCTGTTTCCGATTCTGTGTCTCCCTCTCTCTCTGCCCCTCCCCCGTTCATGCTCTGTCTCTCTCTGTCCCAAAAATAAATAAACGTTGAAAAAAAAATTTAAAAGGAATTTAAGCATTAATACAAATTTCATACATTTTAATTTCTCCAGCACAACTCTGTGAAGTAATTAAAACATTTTAAGGAGCTCCAGCCAACTCTATAGTAAAAATGAGATCTGAAGACCAAATAGTAATCCAATACTTTGGAATTGCTGTCACAATCATATATAAAAACATATCATGATGTAGTTCCCAAGTGCGAAAAAAATGCACAGCTTTAAAGCTATATCTTTTATATCCTAAGCTAGAGCTATTGACAACCTGGATGAAAATTAATTTAGGTTTTAGGAAACCTATTTGGATTAAACTTAAAAGGTCTATGAGTTGGGGCACCTGGGTGACTCATTCGGTTAAGCGTCCGATTCTTAGGCTCAGGTCAGGATCTCATGGTTCAAGCCCAATGTGGGGCTCTGTGCTGACAGTGCACAGCCTGCTTGGGATTATCTCGCTCCCTCTCTCTCTTCTCCTTCCCTGCTTGTTCTCTCTCTTTCTCTCTCAAAATAAGTAAATAAAACTTAAATAAAAAAAATTCTATTAGTTGAAAGCACTGACCATGGGGTAACTGCACTCCAGTCCCCTAATCTCAACTTTCACCTACTTACCAGCACATCTGCCTTGCCACTTAGCCCCTGCCCATAGTTGTCAGTCGCGATGACTTGGAATTTGAAGTAGGACCTTCTCATGTTGTGGAAAAGCATAGCGGTTTTGATGAGCCCGGTATATGTTTCTACAACAAATCCTTCTTTTCCCTCTTTAATTGGTGGAATGATGAGTCGGTATGCCATGGCGCTATAATTGCCAGTATCTTTGTCAGTAGCCTAGGAGGGGAAAACAAAGCAAAACAAAACACAGGGTATAAATAAGCAGGAAAAACATAGCCTATATTAAAGGGCTTATTTCTGTTTGTAAGACTGATGTTCTTTTGTGATAATAACACAACACAACCCTCTTAACTGTCTATTGTTCTGGATATCATCCTGTAGATTATCAGCCTTTGTGTCCACAGGGATGAATGATAATGACTACCCAGGGTGAATTCCAAGGACACAGACACTAACCCGGTCCAGTCAGTGAATCAAGTGTTTTGATTGGCATGTCTGATACATTCCACTCTGGGCTGGGATCCAAATTGGTTTAAGGATGGGATTGATTGTTTACCTAGCCATTGTCTTGTGTAATAGACATAGCTTGTGATAGTGCTTTTCATCTAACCCATTTCCGAAAGGGGAAAAAATAAAATAATGCACTAAAATCTCTCAGATGACAAGAAGAATAAAAGTTCAAAACTTTTTAATCAATAAGTCTAGAGATATATAAAGATCCTAATTAGTTAATGCCATGTCATAATTAGAGAAGGTTAGAATACTAATTGTTCCTTTTTAATCACTCAATATCCTGATTAATCAGATTTGTTCCTAGTTGTAGGTACTAATGATCTACATGTTAAGGTTTCTTAATATTTAGAATTTAAAAAGGTAAATAGTTGTTTAGAGGTCTTTTGTAATGAAGGTTTGAGGGTAATATATTAGTCTGGCTCTATAGCTTCTACTTCAGAGATGTTTCAGAACACAAATTTGAGAATTATTTCGTAGTGAAATATTTGGAGGAGGAATAATGGATAGGAGAGTCTTAGTGAATTTATACAAGGTTATGTACACCTGCTTCATGATACTAGATATATAACTTTTATATTGTTATTATTCATTATTTTCATTATCTAGTTATTTTTACTAAAAGTATTATTAAATGTCATGTATCAAGCATTTTCGATGTCATTACATTGCTAAGGATTCTACAAAGCATCATCCTTTTAAATACAAACTCTGAGAAATGTATTATGCCAATTATATAAATTAATGCTGTCTAGTGAAACTTTCTGTGGTGATGGAAATGCGCTAAATGTGTTCTAACACAGCAGCCACTAGCCACATATGACCAATGAACACTTGAAATGAGGCTTATGTGACTAAGAAACTGAAATTTTAATTCTAATTAAAGTGATATGGCCAAAGGCTACATAGTAGGTGGTGAAGTTGGGATATAAATAATGACAATAATAGTGAATGCATGTTAAAGGTTACCATGGGCTTGGATCTCCATCTTCAAATTCTCTATATATGTGCTCAACCATTGGAAACATTTAAGGATAGCTCTACCTTTCTATTAAACAAGGTAACTTAAAGTAAGCAAACAAAGAGATATTTTCCTTCAGGATAAGAGATTTCTTGAATTTTGTCAAAATGACTTTCTAAGAAGTCAGATGAGCTGAGCTCCAGCACCAACTCATCTCTGTAGATGGTCTATGTTTCACATGATGGTGGAGCTGAGTTTTGGCATTAGAGGGACAGTAATTAGATTTCAACATTAGATCACATTATCACTAAAAGGGGAAGAAGAACAAAGAAAAAATAGTTATCAAAGTGTTTCTTTTTAAGCTTTGAACTCAGGCGTTTTATTCATTTAATAAAGTAGAACATAAAAAATAAAAAAGCCCATTCCCAACTAAAATTAAAATCAGAGTTTGAATCAAGTAATCAAAGACATTTCTTTTGCATACGATGAGCAAACTTGGGACCAATGACAAATAGGTCAAAGATTTGGTTGAGTATTATCCTTTAACTTATAATTAGCATGGATGTTTCCACTGAAATAAATTTTTTACTGTTAATGCAAATGACAGTGAAGTATTAAAAACATGTACAAAAATGCACAAATCGTAAGAATACAAGTCAAAAAAATTGCAAACGATGCACATCCACGTGACTAGCACCTGCTTCAAGAAAGAAAACATTACTGCATCCCAGAATGTTCTCTATATCCTCGAACAACACCTACTCCCTAGGGAAACCACTGGCCTTATTTCTAACACCATTCAGTAGTTGCGCCTATTTTAAAATGTTATGTTGATGGGATCACACTATATGTTCCCTCTTCTATCTGAATTCTTTTACTCAATTTTGTGTTGTAAGATTCTAAACCCTTATATTTTTAAATTGTTATAGGCATTTTAAATCATTTTATTTCATCTTCCCTCTAACACCATGAGATAGGTATTATTATTCCCTATTTTACCCATGAAGAACACAAGACTCCAATAGTTATATACCTAATCCACTTAGCTCTTTCTGTGCTTCAGGATTCGAATTCTGATCATTCCGACTCTAGAATCTAAGTCCAATTCACCACATTTCCCATGCTCCCAAGTATTTACAGCTAACATCTAGTCCTGTGCTTTTTTCTTTTTAATTTAAAAATTTTTGTAATTTGAACTTGACACACAGTGTCACATTAGTTTTGCGTGATTCAACATCTCTGTGTGTCATGCTGTGCTTACCCCAAGTGTAGCTACTATCTGTCACCATATAACTCTATTGCAGTATCATTGATGACATTCCTTATGCTGTGCCTTTCATCCCTGTAACTTATCCATTCCGTAACTGGAAGCCTGTACCTTCCCCTCCCCCCCCCTTCTCCCCTTTTGTCCATCCCCTACACCCCTCCAACAGCAACCATCAGTGTGTTCTTTGTATTTATAGGTCTGATTCTGCTTTATGTTTGTTTACTTGGTTTTGTTTGTTTGTTTGTTTTAGAGTCCACAAATGAGTGAAATTTTATGCTACTTGTCTTTCTCAGTCAAACAAACCTTTGTATTTTTAAATGAACCCTGTAGCTCAACACAATTATATTTAGGAAAGAAAAGGTAGTTACAGTAAAATCATTGTGATTGCTTGGTACATTCTGTTTCTTTGTACAGTTCTTACTGATTAACTTCCAATTTCAACAAACAAGTAATTTCACTTTCTAGTATTTCTAAGTTACTAGAAACCACAATTTAGATAACCACAAAGTAGACAGGTTAACAGGTTAAGGTGCTTTTTCAAACACATTGAGGCAGGAGGGAAGGGAGGCTTGGGAGACAAGTTGACTAAAGTGAAGCCATATTGGTTTTAGGCTGACCCTGAACATAAAGAGTCACAAGATCCTACTCATGGAAGACTATCAGCCCCATGCCCTCTGGCAATAAAAGCCACAAAGGCTGGGCATTCTTAAGACTGCTCCCTGTGGTTAACTCTACAACCCTAAGACAATGGAAAAACAAATGGCCCAATGTAAGTAATAAACCCAAAGTTAAAGAGCTACCCCCTCCCTATATGGTTAGCTACCCCCTCCTTATATGGTTTCTAAAACCTTTCAGTAGAGACAAAGGGGGTCCTCTTCCCCATCTGGGAGGGAGACCAATACTTTGTGAAGTAGCTCCTTTCTTATTTCTAAATGTCTTGCTCTTGAATTCTTTCACAGACAAAGCCAAGAACCCACATGGCAAGTGTCCTGAGACCCTCCCTCTCAGAACCTTGGCCCATCTGGTGTCAATACCATTCCTGAAGCAAATAATCATTTAATGCAAAAGTCTGGGTATGAAATTAGCAATTACAACTTAGAAATATCTAATTTCTTTTATGACTTTTTCACAGTACATTTGGAGCAAATTATCAAAAAATGAGATACAGGGTTTTTAAAAATCACGTTTACTGGATATTTTCCCAAAAGTATAAAATTACTACTGTCATATTAATGTTGTCAGTAATGACTTCACTTTGCATTTCTATTTCTTTGCATGGTCTTAATCCTTTTTGGAATCTCAAAGACCTCATTTCAGAAAACAGGCATTGATGATAGCTTCCCAGGGTCATCAATATTCTTTCAAATCTCCCTCCTTTCTCCCAAATACATCTAGTTGAATACTAGCCAGTTAGACAGTGAATGATAAAAATTCCAATTAGTACCACACTTTGAAGTAATTTAAAGTATTTTCAAGTTCAATTTTGAGCGTATTTAATTTTCAACAAACACATGATTTAAGACTGAAACCTGTCTATAAGATGTGACTGATCAATGTTGCGTAGGTACATGGGAATTACACATAATTAACAACCAAATATTCCTTCATGATATCAATGAGAAGACATGATATATTTATGTACTAAATTACACCAAAAATACGGATAAAAAAAATAAGAACACAATTTTAAATCTGGTTTCAGATGTGAAAAGTGAGAGTTTCAGCAGAGTGTACTACAATAACTATTTGTTTTCTATGTTTGATAATTTTAAATTTACTTTTATGTTTTGTGTGTGTGTGTGTGTGTGTGTGTGCATGTGTAGGCTGTGTTTTAGAGAGATAAGGACTCAAATGTCGGGTGTGATTTTGAAAAAATATCACTCAGAGTTTCAGTTTTCCTTATTCATAAAATGAAAAAAAAAACCATTGATCAACAAACATTATTTCAAGATAAATATGTATATGTGTGTATATATATATATATATATATACATACATATATACATATATAAAGATAGCCAAGTGTAGTATAACTATTATAACTTAATATTTTATAATATTAAAAATTTTAACATTTTTCATATCATGCTATTTACCAATGAATATGCACAAAATTACTTTAAGCTTATTACTCCAGACATGTTACCATGAGATTGTAACTTCCTTAAAATAATCCATTAATCAATTTTTTCAAGATACCTGTACTTTGCTCTCTCTTTTTTTTTTTTTTAAAGTTTACTTATTTTCAGAGAGAGAGCACACTGCATGTGAGCATAAGCAGGGCAGGGGCAGACAGAGAGGGAGAGAGAGAATCCCAAGCAAGCTCCACACTGTCAGTGCAGAGCCTGATGTAGGGCATGAACCCACAAACCATGAGATCATGACCTGAGCCAAAATCAAAAGCTGGACGCTTAACTGAGCCACCCAGGGACCCCTCCTGTTGAGTAAATTTTATTGTTATTATTTTATAGGTAAAGGAAGGAAGGCACACAGAGAGTAGTTACTTTTTCATAATCACAATGACAAACGATAGCAAACCTGGGGAGGCCTCACTCTAAAACCTATATGGAAACCACTATGCTCAATCTGTCACACTAAGTACCAGGACTGAGACCCCAGTGAACACAACAGTAAGTGCTAGATAAAAGATGACAAGAACTCTTCCTAGACATGTTAGGGACACAGAAAGAAAATAATACATATGCAGGCCACAAACTAAGTGAAGGCAGAAATACAAAACTCTTATTAGTGCTGAGTGTGGTTCCACATAGAGGGCTTTTTGCTGATCTAGGTGAGCTTAAAATTCTCGCGGCTGTGACTGGCTCAGAAAATAGGAAATAATACCCAATGCTCACTCACGGAAGTGAGTCTAAGACTACCCTTCCCAGGATGCTAAATTCTCACCTGAAGGATGATTGAGAAATTCATCTCTCCTTTCCAGCCACCACTGCCACCACCATCCCAAACGGCTAAGAAAATCTCCAGGCTTAAGCTCTGATGTTGATTGCAGTGGGGAAAAACCTTCCTTGAGAATCAATCCAACCAACACAACACCTCATTGGGTCTGTAGCCTTCATTCATATGCTACCAATTTGCTCAATTCAAGGAGAAATCATAATATTCTGAACTCGTAAACCCAGTGGTCCTAGACTCTACCTGAATAAACAGAAAAACCACAACTGAGAATTTGAGAAAAGTGATCTGTCACTGATAGTGGCCTAGCCTCTTCCCAGAAGAAAGCGCATTTTCTTTTTTTTTAATTTTTTTTTTCAACGTTTATTTATTTTTGGGACAGAGAGAGACAGAGCATGAATGGGGGAGGGGCAGAGAGAGAGGGAGACACAGAATCGGAAACAGGCTCCAGGCTCTGAGCCATCAGCCCAGAGCCTGACGCGGGGCTCGAACTCCTGGACCGCGAGATCGTGACCTGGCTGAAGTCGGACGCTTAACCGACTGTGCCACCCAGGCGCCCCAGAAAGCGCATTTTCAAAACAACCACCTCCAACCTATGCCTTAAATAATCCTAACAAGTAAGTTCCAAGAAAGATAAAAAAAAGTTAGAGTAAAATAATCCTAAAAATGAAGAAGGAACAAAATTCCATAAAGAAGAGTTAGTTGAAGAAAAAGCAAAATCAGGGCTGTTTGGTGGCTCAGTTGGTTAAGCCTCTGACTCTGGCTCAGGTCATGATCTCGAGGTTCGTGGGTTCAAGCCCCGCACTGGGCTCTGTGCTGACAGTTCAGAGCCTGGAGCCTGCTTCAGATTCCATGTCTCCCTCTCTCTCTGCCCCTCTCCTGATTGTTCTCTGTTTCTCTCAAAAAATAAATAAACTTAAAAAAAGTAATAAATAAATAAAGCAAAATCATACCCACGGAGGGAATTAGCAGGCACAGAATACAAAGCAGACGTGTTCAGTATGTTTCAGTAAATAGACATCTTAAAAATAGGAGGGGAAATGAGAATAGCTGCACATAAATAAAAAGTATCTTGTAGAAATGAAGAAATAGTAATTGAAATGAAAAACTCAGAGATGAAGCTATTAGCAGTGTAGGCATAGTTGATGAGAGAATTAGTGAACTGAATGGTAGGATAGAAGAAATGACCCAGAATGCCTTACAGGACAAAAAGACACATAAACCTAAAAGAAAATTTGAGCCATAGCATTTAGTGATAAAGTTTAGCAAATGTCTAATCAGAGGTTTAAGAAGAGAGAACAGAATTTTCCAGAATTGATAAAAACAACAACAACAAAACAAAAAAACAGCTGTCAACAGATTTAAGAAGCCCAATAAAGTGCCAACAGGACAAACACAAAGTGCCCTCCACATCTTGTAGAAACTGCAGAAGGCGTGGCAGCCTAGCCCCAACAGAAGGTGGAGTCATAGAAGGGTCTCAGGAGTAGAAGAATGGTGGTTGAGTGGAAGGAGGGAAATATCTTCAAAGTGCCCAGAGAAAATAGCTGCACACTTGGAATTCTAGCCCTAGCAAAAATGTCTTTCAAAAACAAGAAGGAAATAAACACTTTTTGAGACAATCACAGGGTGGCGTGGAAAGGTACCGATGGAAAGTTCTACATGGTGTCCCTTAAATGAAATGATTCCAGTGGAACATCTAAGATATAGGAAGATATGAAAAAGCAAATAAAGTATTAAATGTTTAAATCACTCTACTTGAGCATGGGCTCTACAATGCATAATTCTATTCTTCTGTGTGGCCAAAAAAACAGACTAAGATATCCCAAAACAATAACATATAAATTTCAACGGTAAGGACTTACTTTAAATGTCTGAATATTCTAAATAATATTCAGGGTGGAGGGTACATTGGTATTTTTAGGTACATGTATGTTAAAATTTCTAAGGTAACACTTATTAAATAATTTTTTTAACGTTTATTTATTTTTGAGACAGAGACAGAGCATGAACGGGGGAGGGGCAGAGAGAGAGGGAGACACAGAATCTGAAACAGGCTCCAGGGTCTGAGCTGTCAGCACAGAGCTCGACGCGGGGCTCAAACTCACCGACTGCAAGATCATGACCTGAGCCAAAGTCTGATGCTTAACTGACTGAGCCACCCAGGCACCCCATTTATTAAATAAAATAGAGCATATAACATCGCAAATGCACAAAGGATACACAGGGAAGGAAAAGAAATGAGATAAAAATATAGACAACAAAACAAAACAGGACAAGGGAAATACAAAATAAAGCAGTAGAGGGTAAGACTCTATCATTTCTGCAGTTAGAATAAAAATAATTCAATCTTCTACTTAACAAACCAGGTTAATCACATGGGATAGAATATACTCTAATGTATAATACATCAATGCTAAAAGAAGGAAAGTGGAAACATAAGTCAAAATTCATTTTAATTTAGAAAATTTATTTTCATATAGAAATTTACCTTTCTGGCTTTTGCTGGGGGGTTGGAGAAGGAACTGATATTTAAAAATGTTAACAAGGGGGCGCCTGCATGGCTCAGTTTGTTAAGCGGTCAACTCTTGGTTTCAGTTCAGGTCATGATCTCATGGTTTGTGAGTTCAAGCCCCGCATCGGGCTCTGCGCTGACAGTGCGGAGTCTGCTAGAGATTCTCTCTCTCTCTGCTCCTCCCCCACTCATGCTCTCTGTCACATTCTAAATAAATAAACTTAAAAAATGTTTAAAGATACATAAATAAAAATGTTAACAATATTAAAAGTTAGTCCCGATGCATTCATGTGTGGCTGAGAAGAACGAGTTTCACTATTTGCCTGAGATGTCATTGGAGAACTTAAGCGTGAATAAAACAAAAGAGCTAAGTACTATTTTTAAAATAAATTAACCTTTGTGAATATAACCTGCATTGTTTCCTTAAAAAATGCGGAAAATTCCTAAAGATATTGTAAGAAAGGGGAAAATATAAGTAAAAATTACAAGTTGATTACATAATTTTTAGATAGTAGTAAGGACACATCTAACAAACTTGGTTAAATTAACACCTAAAAATTAAAGCTGGCTCATCGTGAAAATTGTAACTGGATCAAATTTGCTACACAATCGATGCCACTTGACTTTTTCTATCAGCTTCTTTATAATAAAAAATGTACACTGGGCTCCGGGCACAGTCTTTATTATCGGGAAGAGGTAACCTTGGAAGATTTGATTCATAGACTTTTGGGAGTTTCTGTTAGTGAGTAAAATCAGGAAAGTTATGTCTAAAGTTGTCTTAAAAGAATGAAAATCAGAAATGAATATTATAATTATACCTGTTGTAATTATATTTCTAAATGAAAGCTAAGACACAGGAAACCACTTATGAATTTCTAAGACCTCATCTGGAAATTTTAATGCACACAGGTGCCCAACATTAAGAGAAAATCACCAAATAATTGCCTCTATCATATAGGGGTATAGGTGAGCCCATTAATTTTCTAGCAGCCTAAATAACTGTTCCCCTCTGTTGCCTAAATGAATACTATGGATGTGGAAATATTAGTGGAATAATTAGTGATGTCCTAAGAACTTCCAAAGCCCATTAAAGTCCAATAATGCTAATTTTAAACTTCAGTTTTTCAATTAGACCCCATTTTAACATTTAACAGCACTGAAGGCTCACTCTCCCTGTAACAGAGTGAAAGTATTTTAGAATGTCAGGGCAAAAACTCTCAAATCCCACATTTCCACCTACTAATGTCAGCATGTCAAGCTGTGTTTGTAAGGGGCAAAAAGAACAGATCCTTGGCTTCTTAAACTACTTTAACTTGGCTCTTGTATCTTCAGGAACTACAAAGAAACCTTCATTTTAAAGCTCTTAAGACAATACATATGTCCAACATATGATAAAATATGAATGAGGAAAGGGAAATGTCAGGTAGAGAGGTCTATTTATAAGGCTATTCAAGACTTAGGCAAAAAAATAAAAGGCAGAAAAAGAGAGGGCATAGACATTTCAAATAAGAAAGCTTAATGTCTGGTTTTTTGTTTTGTTTTGTTTTTGGATGTCAAAAAGGTGAGTACAGTCCAATACTTCCTAATTCCAATGTATCTACTATTTGTATACTTAAGTAAAAGTCTAATATAATTCAGAGATATTCTAGTGAGTAAAATAAAACTTACTGTAGAAACAACAATTTAATAATGTAAGGTAGACCCAGGCAACACAATTTGAATGACAAAAACCTTTTCAGGAGTTTTACTGTTATTTTATTATAGCTAGAATTTATCAAAGCTTACTCTTAAAAAGTGGTGCCCAATATCACATGATAATTCCTATTTGGAAAATTAAAGAAAGAGACTGGAGAACATCAAAATCTTCCTTTTATCATTTTTATTTAAAAAAAAAATTTTTTTTTTCAACGTTTATTTATTTTTTGGGGGGACAGAGAGAGACAGAGCATGAACGGGGGAGGAGCAGAGAGAGAGGGAGACACAGAATCGGAAACAGGCTCCAGGCTCCGAGCCATCAGCCCAGAGCCTGACGCGGGGCTCGAACTCACGGACCGCGAGATCGTGACCTGGCTGAAGTCGGACGCTTAACCGACTGCGCCACCCAGGCGCCCCAATCATTTTTAAAGTTATACACTGAAACATGTTTTATTACAGGAGGCATGAGATTTAAACATCTGAAAGACTTGCATTTATGTGATCATTGAAACTTTTTTTTAAGTTTAATTTTCTTTTCTTTGTAAAATCTTCAGAAAAGAAATACTACCTCAAAAAATAGTTGCTTTGTTCTTTTCTTCATTATTGCTATTCTCATGACTGATCATATATTCTCCAATGAAGCTTTGAAATGGACTCTGAAATATTTGTTCTACCTTTTCATCCAGGTGGAAAAGAAAGAAATTGTGTTCCATTCAACACACAGTAATAACGGAAAACATGTACAATTTGAACTCTCTGAGAGAGGAAAACGAGTTTTTGATGTTGATTCTGAATAACAGATTGTTAAAGGTTTTTGGTGGAAGCTCACTTATTATAGGAATGTCTAAGAAGTTGGTACTGTTGCTATGATTCTGCAGTTATGAATTCCAATCCTTCAGCATTCAAAGCAAATTAAATGATCCTCCTTATTTCTCACCTGTGTTCTTTGTCAGTTACATTACATTAGATCCATCCAAGGCCAATATAGTTCCACCTCCTCATCTCCCCGGCTCCTGTCCCTCTTCTAGCTGCTGTGCTGGTCCCTCCCGCCGTCGTCTGCCCACCTGTTAAGGGCACCCCACCCAGACATGAACTGGGCCACAGATCTCAGCATCCATCATCTGGCCCCAGGCCTCCCGACTTCCTGTCTGTCAGCAAGCCTTCCACGTTGGAGATCTGCAATACCCCTCAGTTCACAGACTACCAAGCAGATGCTGCCCCAGCAAGCCCTCGCGACTGAGTTTTCACTCCAGCCATGGCAGAAAGACGGTCGAGAGCCCCCACCTGCCACAAGAGGGGCATTATGACACGCACACGAAATATTCTTAGTCTGATCCCAGGGCACCATTCCAACTTCCTGCCCTACAGGTACCTCTACTTGAATTTCCCCCAAACCATACTACCTATTTTATTTTCCTGAACAATCTGTGTTCTTCTATGATTCCAACTCTTTACTTACTCAGTTTCTTCTAATTTAAAATGTCTCTTATTGGGGTGCCTGGGTGGCTCAGTTGGTTGAGCATCCGACTTTGGCTCAGATCATGATCTCAAGGTTGGTGAGTTTGAGCCCCACATCAGGCTCTGTGCTGACAGCTCGGAGCCTAGTTCAGATTCTGTGTCTCTCTCTCTCTCTCTTTCTGCCCCTTCCCCACTCATGCTCTCTCTCTTTCTCTCTCAAAAATAAATAGACGTTAAAAAATGTTTAAGAAGTGTCTTTTGTCTGCTAGGCCAAATGGTGCTCCCTCCTGGATTATATTATGGTGTATGTGTGAGCACGCCCACACACACACCTACACATACTGAATATATATAATATTGAACAATAAAGCCAAGTCTCACCTTAAAGATAATTTTCTCAAGTCTGTCCCAATTCCCTTAGGGGCACTGCTGTTTCCACCTGCATGTTCCTAACTACTATATTTTATGTATTTTTTACTACAGCATTTACCTTGGCATGTTATACTATTTATGCGTATCTATTACACTTGATTTTCTTATTCTTTTATATTTTTTGTGACTTGGTTTTCAGATTGGCCACTAAAATCTCCTTCAAAAATGAAAATTAAAATTTAAAGAGGATATATAACATTTTTTAAAAATCCTCTTGAACACAAACTTTTTTTTAAGCTTATTTTTGTTCCCATCATTAAATTATTTAAGACAGTTTGTCCTTCATGTGTTCAAAAATTTGGACCACCTTGCTTCATGAAAAGATTTGAGTATCCTGTCACTTAAACATCCTCATTTATATTTTTACAGTTTTAAAGCACAATTAATTTATGAGATAAAGAATGGCATTTTCATCATTGCAAAAAGGTTTAGGATATGAATAATGTATAAGAAGCCTATTTATTCTTCAATTATTAAGTTTAAGAGGGAATTGGAGGATCCTGATAGCAAGGCATGTGCAAATTAAATACGAATGTGGCATCTTCTGTGTGTTCTCTCTGACAACGTTTGCCCATTTAAGACAGAAACAATAAGCACACACAAAAAGCTTTACTACAAAAAGCAAAACCTTTATCATTGCTTTTTAAAGAGTATGTCAAAGGAAAATGGAATTCAATTTATAAACCTTTTACTTTGGAAAATAAATGGAGAACTTTCAAAAATATAGTGAATATAAAGTACTATGATGAAATTAATGATTAGCAGCAGAAAAGCCTTTAGGACCATTAACGTGACACTAATTATACAGAGGCCCATACTGACAGATTGGAATGGTGCTATTTACACATGGGAAAATAAAATCTGCCTCCTTGAATATATATACATTGCAACATTTTAATGTAAACAACACATTCAACAACAACAAAAAAACTTGCTTTCTGTAATGTCCTTCATTTAAATTGGTGGTATTTCAGAAACCATCTCTCTGTCTCTATGTATGTGTGTATATACACATACATATACATACATGGATATATGACACACATATATGTAAACATGTATGCACAGACATATATTTTTTCAGTTTTATAACAATGTATATTTCATCTAACATGTAACAAGTTTGATAAGAAGAAACAGCTGTAACACAAAAGTTAAATTCCTGTTACTATTATTTTTTGTTGGATGAAATTCTAAAAAGAATTGGCCCCAAAACAATATACTACAAAGCAGAGTGGCCAACATTAGAATTCCACCTTGAGATACTAGGCTAAAATATTATTATTCTCAGTTGCTAATTTTTAAAATATTTTTAGTTTTTGAGAAGCATGGATGAGATTGTAATAAGTGATGAATCTACTTTTGCAAAATTATTTAAATGCTTTTTTTACCCTGTTTTCCTTTTTAAAAATTCCTAAATTAGATTCTTTCTTTCTTTTTTGACTCCTAAATCAAATTAATCTTTTTAAAACTTTTTTATTTTTATTTATTTATTTTATTTTTTTAATTTTTTAACATTTATTTATTATTGAAAGACAGAGAGAGACAGAGCATGAGCAGGGGAGGGGCAGAGAGAGAGGGAGACACAGAATCCAAAGCAGGCTCCAGGTTCTGAGCTGTCAGCACAGAGCCCGACGCGGGGCTCGAACTCACGGACTGTGAGATCATGACCTGAGCCGAAGCTGGACGCTTAAGCGACTGAGCCACCCAGGGGCCCCTTAAAACTTTTTTTAAATGTTTATTTATTTTTGAGAGAGAGGGACAGACAGAGAATGAGCAGGGGAGAGGCAGAGAGAGAGGGAAACACAGAATCTGAAGCAGGCTCCAGGCTCTGAGCTGTCAGCAAAGAGCCCGATGCGGGCTCGAACCCATGAACTGTGAGACCGTGACCTGAGTCCAAGTTGGACGCTCAACCAACTGAGCCACCCAGGTGCCACTTCATATTATTTTTCTTGCTCTGTGTTATTTGTAAAGATGAAAAATTGTAGCCAATTAAATGTCCAACTGTCTTTTATAATGTGTCTAATATATAAATACTTGATTACTTCTTGTTTATTACAGAAATATCAGAAAATGTATATTAGCAAAGGAATACTAAAAACTCTACATTGTATCCATTTATAGCCATTATTAATATGTTTATATATGTCCTTTTATATTTCCTATATATAGATATGCTTTCTGTAATCAGGATCAGATGATCTGTATGGCTTTTATAACCTATTATTTTCAGTCGTTAGCCAGTTATATGGATTTTTTTAAATCTTAAACAAAAACAGCCTATTTCTATTTCAAACAACACATAATAGGAAGAGTGGCATTTTTAAAATTGTTAATAAATAATACTTTTTAAAAATAAGCATATTTTTAAGGGGTATATAAAATCTATAAATTGTACCAATATTGTCAAGGCTCAAAAGATAGTTACTAGGTTGCCCCTATACCTTAGTTATTGTAAATAATGCTGCAATAAACAAAAGGGTGCCTATATATTTTTGAATTAGTGCTTATGGTTTCTTCGTGTAAATACTCAGTAGTGGAATTTGTGGATCACAAGGCAGTTCTATTTTTAATGTCTGAGGAACCTCCATAATGTTTTCTACCGTGGATGCACCAGATTACACTCCCACTGATGGTGTGAGAGGCTTCCTTTTTCTTCACATCCTTGCCAACACCTGCTGTTTGTCATGTGTTTGATTTTAGCCACTCTGACTGGCATGAGGTGGTACCTCATTGTGGTTTTGATTTGCATTTCCCTGATGAGGAGTGATGTGGAGTATTTTTTCATGTGTCTGTTGACCATGTGGATGTTGACAGACAAATGGATTAGAAAGATGTGGTTTGTATACACCGGACTACTACACAGCCATAATAAAGGGATGAGATTTGGCATTTGCATGGATGGACCCAGAAGGTGTTACGCTAAGTGAAGTAAGTCAAACTGAAAAAGACAAATACCACAGGACTTCACTCATATGTGGAATCTAAAAAACAAAACAAATGAATAAGCCAACAAACGGAAGACAAAATTAGACCTATAAATACAGACAGCACACTGATGGTTGCCAGCGGGGAGAGGACCGAGGGGATGAGCAAGAAGGATGAAGAGGAAGGGAGTACAGGCTCCTAGTTATGCAATGAATCACTCATGGAAATAAAAGGCACAGCCCAGGGAATACAGTCAGTGATGCTGTAATAGTGCTGTGTGGTGACAAATGGTAGCCACACTTGTGTTGAGTGTAGCACAATTTACACAGAAGTTGAATCACTGTGTTGTACTCCTGAAATGAATGTCACATTGTGGGTCAACTACATACAGATTAAAAAAAAAGAAGAAGAAATAAAGAGTTACTAGATAACACTCATCTTTGATAAAATTGTTAGTTTCTGTTTGCTTTGTTTTGGCGGAGAAATAGCATTGGCCCATCTGTCTTTAGCCTACTTGCCTTTGGCCAACCTGCGGTAATCTAAATAGTTCTTCAGCCAATTAAGAACTGGCATTGACAATGACTGGAATTTACTCGATGCGGATTGAGTGTCAGCACTGAAGAACTGTAATGAATAAAAGATTATACTCAAACAAGATCTGGCAAAGCCTAAGTAAGAGATAAGTGTGTACAAAGTGTTCTGCATTGGCTAAGGACCTTATAAACAGGGGATCATTTACTTTTCTTAACTCTGGTAGGTATAAAGAACAAAGCCATTCTGTAGATGCTGTTCCTGAGCTGTGTGTGTGACAGTAAAACTCCGCAAATGACCCCCAATCACACAGCTGGTGAGTGGATCCTGGAATGTTTGACTCCGAGGCCCATGCGAGATTTGCCAGTGAACTGGATGGAGGGAAGTATGTGTTGGACTGAAGGTTATCTCCAGATCCTGGTTTCAGAGAGAGAGAGAGAGAGAGAGAGAGCGAGAGAGAGAGAGAGCGCACCTGTAACCTAACCAACAGATTTTATTAAAAATTGCAAGTTACATTTCTCTCTTTTTTCCCCTCCATCTGTGAAGATATTCATCAGACTCAGTCAGGAATTAAATTAAGACAAGTAGCTTTCTCTTGGCATCCCTCTTTCAGGACCAAGCAGAACACAAAGCCTGGCAAAAAGAAGCATCGTTTCTATCCTACCCCAGGGATCCTGCTCCATGAAATGACATGTGAAAAAAGAATTCAGTGTTTTAATTGCATTTAGTGCTAATAAGACCCTAATAAACTTAGGGGAGCGTACACATTTTCATCGTGTTCCTTTCCTTCCGTCGTTAGTTATTCCTAATTTTCACTAAGACTATTAACGCAACATAACATTAACATGCTCAGGAGGTGCCAGAAAAGACTATTCGTCATGCTGTGATTCATTAAAGCCAGAGAAAGGACTCTTTCATTTTTCAACTTTTTAACAGATAATTCATTGTATAATCTCGAAAGATAAATTTCCTGCAGTTCAGAACTTTCTATTCATATTTTTCTTTGAAAAATGGCATTTTTGACCATGTCTATCTACAAAGGGGAATTTAAGAAATCTATTTAACATTCCTGAATTGCTAATCATTTCCAGTTTGTGACTATTTTTACATGGCGTTAGTACCTTGTTCTGAAACAGTTTAAGAAATTTTGTTGACTTTTTAAATTATTTTTATATTTTAAGAGAATTTCAAGATTTTTTCCCCACTTCCCAGACATTAATTAGTTCCTAGACAAAAACCTCAGGGTCGGCTTTAGCTCAAGCGGTTACTTCGCATGTGGTTACTAGACAAACACCTCACCCAATTTTATGTTTTGATCTGGCATGGTGTGATAAGGACCAAAACTCCAATATGCCCTTTTAAAAAAATATTCTTTCTTAAAAGTTTATTTTGAGAGAGACAGAGACAGTGAGTGGGGGAGAGGCAGAGAGAGAGAGAGAGAGAGAGAGAGAGAGAGAGAGAGAAAGAGAGAGAGAGAGAGAGAGAAAGAGAGAGAGAGAAAGAGAGAGAGAAAGAGAGAGAGAAAGAGAGAGAGAAAGAGAGAGAGAGAGAGAGAAAGAGAGAGAGAGAGAGAGAAAGAGAGAGAGAGAGAGAGAGAAAGAGAGAGAGAGATAAAGAGAGAGAGAGAAAGAGAGAGAGAGAGAGAAAGACAGAGAGAAAGAGAGAGAGAGAAAGAGAGAGAGAAAGAGAGAGAGAGAAAGAGAGAGAGAGAGAAAGAGAGAGAGAAAGAGAGAGAGACAGAGAGAGAGAGAGAGAGAATCTCAAGCAGGTTCCACACTCAGCACAGAGCCCAATGTGGGGCTCGAACTCATGATCTCTGAGATCATGACCTGAGCCAAAACCAAGAGTCAGTGGCTTAAGCCATCTGAGTTCATGAATGAGCCATGTAGGCGCCCCCCAAAAAATATTCTTTTTAAACCTGTTCTCTGTATAAGTTGATATGGGAACTAACTGAAGGCTAAAATTTCTCTTAGCTGTGCTGTTAGGGTTTGCTATTCAGAACCTTACATCTACATATGTAGACATTATTTTTTTCTTAAAGTCGCTATGATTTCCTAAAAGGGTAATACCAAGCCATCGATAATTATTGACAAACAAAATATGTAGAAAAATACTTCATAGCACAGCGTTAAGGTAATACTACTCATTTAAAACATAAAAATATGGGGGGCACCTGGGTGACTCAGTAAAGCATCCAACTTCGGCTCAGGTCAGGATCTCATGGTTCATGAGCCCCCTGTCCGGCTCTGTACTGACAGCTCGGAGCCTGCTTTGGATTCTGTGTCTCCCTCTCTCTCTGCCCCTCCCCTACTTGCACTCTCTCTCTCTCTTTCAAAAATAAACATCAAAAGTTTTTTAAAATAAATAAAACATACAAATATGCCTCATAAATATGAAACTGATCACTGCTGATATAAAAGAACTATGTCATTCAAAATATGTAAGTTTATCTTTCTCAAGATTGCTTTGTCTATTCAGGATCTTTTGTGGTTCCATACAGACTTTAGAATTATTTGTTCTAGGTCTGTGACAAAAGCTGCTGGTTTTTTGACAGGGACTGCACTGAACATGTAGAGTGCTTTGGGTAATATGGACATTTCAACAATATTAGTTTTTCAAATCCACAAGAATGAAAACTTTTTCTATTTGTTTGTGTCATCTTCAATTTCTTTCATCAATATTTTATACTTTTTGGATACAGCCTTTCACCTCCTGGTTAAGTTTATTCTTAGTTTGGTATTTTATTCTTTTTGGTGCAACTGTAAATGGGATTATTTTCTTAATTTCTTTTTCTGATACTTTATTATTAGTTTATGTAAATGCAATTCTGTATACCAATTTTGGGTCCTACAACTTTTTTTTGAATTCATTTTTCAGCACTAATGGCTCTTTGGTAGCATCTTTAGGTTATCACAATCCTAGATTTCAATATACCCTACAAAGCTGTAGTAATCAAAACAGTATGGTACATGCACAAAAATAGGCACATAAATCAATAGAACAGAATAGAGAGCCCAGCAATAAACTCACGATTATATGGTCAACTAATCTATGACAAAGGAGGCAAGAATATGTAACAGAGAAAAGACAATCTTTTCAACCAGTTGGTGCTGGGAAAACTGGACAGCAATATGCAGTAGAATCAGGACCATTTTCTTACATCATCAACAAAACTGAACTGAAAATGAATTAAAGACCCAAATGTGAGATCTGAAACCATAAAGTTCCTAGAAGAAAACAACATAGGCCATGATTTCTTTGACATCAGGCATAGAAATATTTTTTTAGATGTCTCCCAAGACAAGGGAAACAAAAGCAAAATTAGACTATTGGCACAACATCAAAATAAAAAGCTTCTGCACAACAAAGGGAACCATCAACAAAACAAAAATGCAACCTACAGAATAGGAGATGTTTGCAAATGACACATCCAATAAGTGGCTACTATCCAAAATATACAAAGGACTTATACCACTCAACACCAAAAAATAAAGAATCCAGTTAAAAATAAGCAGAGGACCTGAACTGACATTTTCCCAAAGAAGACACAGATGGCCAACAGACACATGAAAAGATATTCCACATCACTGATCATCAGGGAAATGAAAATCAAATTCACAATGAGATATCACCCTACACTTGTCAAAATGGTTAGAACCAAAAAGACAAGAAATAACAAGTATTGACAAAGATGTGGAGAAAAAGGAACCTTCATGTACTGTTAATGGGAATGTAAATTGGCGTAGCCACCATGGAAAACGGTGTGGAGGCTCCTCAAAAAATTAAAAATAGAACTGCTGTATGATCCAGTAATTCCAGTACTGGGTATTTACCCAAGGAAAACAAAACACTAATTCTAAAAGATACGTTCACTTCCATGTTTATTACAGCATTATTTACAAAAGTCAAGATATGGAAGTAACCTGAGTGTCCATCAATAGATGAATGGATAAAGAAAAGGTATACATAAAGAACTTGTAAAACACAACATGCAAAAAACATAATCCAATTAAACAATGGGCAGAAGACAGAAATACACATTTTTCCAAAGAAGCATCCATATGGCCACCAGACACAGGAAAAGATGCTCAACATCACTCATCATCAGGGAGATACAAATCAAGACTGCAATAAGGTATCATCTCCCACTTATCAGAATGGCTAAAACAAAAAACACAAGAAACAAGTGTTGGTGAGGATGTGGGCAAAAAGGAACCCTCATGCACTGTTGGTGGGAATGCAAACTAGTACAGCCACATGGAAAACACTATGGAGGTTCCTCAAAAACAGAACTACCCTACGACCCAGCAAATGCACTACTAGCTATTTACCAAAAGAATGCAAAAACACTAATTTGAAGGGATACACGCATCCGAATGTCTATTATAGCATTGTCTACAATAGCAAAACAAAGGAAGCAGCCCAAGTGTCCATCAACTGATGAATGTATAAAGATGTCGTGTATATATCTAATGGAATATTACTCAGCCATATAACAGGAATGAAATCTTGTCATTTGCCATGACATGGATTTAGTTAGAGAGTATTTTGCTAAGTGAAATAAATCAGGGAAAGACAAATACCATATGATTTCACTCATATGTGGAATTTAAGAAGGAACAAAGAGATTGGAAGAAAGAAAGAAAGAAAGAAAGAAAGAAAGAAAGAAAGAAAGAAAGAAGGAAGGAAGGAAGGAAGGAAGGAAAGAAAGAAAGAAAGAGAAAGAAAGAAAGAGAAAGAAAGAAAGGTAGATAGGTAGACAGGTAGGTAGGTAGGTAGGTAGGTAGATAGATAGATAGATAGATAGATAGATAGATAGATAGATATAGCAAACCAAAAAACAGATCCTTAACTACACAGAACACACTGATGGTCACCAGAGGATAGGTGGGTGGGAGAATAGGTCCAGTAGGTGATGGGATGAAGGAGGGCACTTGTGATGAGCACAGTCATGTATAGATGTGTGGAATCACTATGTTGTACACCTGAAACTAATATTAAACGGTATATTAACTGCAGTGGAATTTAAATAAAAGTGTAAAAAAAAAAGAAGAGGTAGTATGTATACATACAATGGAATATTATTAAGCCACAAAAAAGATTGAAATCTTCCATTTGCAGCAACTTGGATGGGCCTAGGGGGTATAATACTAAGTGAAATAAGTCCTTCAGAGAGAGACAAATGCCATATGATTTCACCCATACGTGGAACTGAAGAAACAAAACACATGAACAAAGAAGGATCAACAACAACAAAAAACAGACTCTTAATGCAGAGAACAGGCTGGTGGTTGCCAGAAGGGAGGTAGGTGAGGGGATGGGGAAATAAGTAAGGGGGATATAATTCAACAAAATGCAAGTTGAAGAAGTCACACGGATTATGTCTCAATGGAATCATATCTTATTGTATTTCAAAGATTGAATGTACCTAGTCATTACATAATGGAAGAAACTATTTTTATATTACTGTTCAGATTTTATGGTTATTCTTTTAATGTTTGTTTATTTTGACAGAGAGAGAGTGAGGGGACAGAGAGAGGGAGGGAGAATCCCAAGCAGGCTCTGCCCTGTCAGTCCAGTGCCCCACGCAATCTCGATTCCATGAACCATGAGATCATGACCTGAGCAGAAACCAAGAGTAGGATGCTTACCCAAACTGAGCCACCCAGGTGCCCCAATAATTATTTCTTATTCTATCACTCAGATAAGAAGAAAAATTAGTATTCTGCACTGATACTAAGGTGAGTTCTAGAAAGGGAGGCCCACTGTTTACTTTCAAGGGCAACGATCAAATACCTCAGTGTTCCATAGAATTGTTTTGATAACTTCTATGCACCGTGCATACGGAACTTGGAGCATGGAGACCACAGTCATTTTATAGGTAGAAAGAACCTAGTCAGACAAAATAATTCACAGTGACAATGGACGTTTACTGAGAGGTATGTCTGGGGTAGGTGCTGTACTCAGTGCTTGATACACAGTTTTTTCATTTATATTCATGAGAAATGTGTTATACCACCCTGTTATAACTTGCAGACCTCATGCTTACAAAAATTCAGAACTCTGCCCAAGGTCAAGCAGCCCAGTAGTGATTGAAAGGTAACAATCCAAGTTTGTCTTCTTCATGATGCTTTTGGGAAAGGGATATAGATTTAAATATTAAAACTTATACAGCCTTTATGTTTCATATTCATTAACCTTCTTTTTCATGCTCTGGGGATCCAGCATATTCATAACGTCGGATTACACTTTAATCAATATTGACTTAAATCAAAAGTTCTCTAATTCCCTTACTAATTCCTGTCGCACAGAAAGAGGAGGACCCAGCACTCATTTCCTGCCTGCAGATGTACCTGTTTCTGTGTTCTTTTTTGCACGTTTAGTCTCAGCCCACACTTTGATTTTAGCTCTAACCCTGACACAGGAAACCCACGCAGAGCCTGTGTCTCCAAAGTGATGGTCTGCGTCTCACCTGGCCTTGCCCTGCTCAGATGTGACTCACCTGCAGTGGGTTCTAGAGTCTCACCAGGGCTCTCTTGGTCAGGAAGGTGGACTGCTCCCTTGCTGAGAGCCTAACTCCTTCCTCCCCCTGGCTCTTCTGTGGCTCCCACCTCATTCCTTTCATCTAGGCCTGCTACCCAGCTTGCATTCAGGTGTCCTCGTCATAAAACAGCATCATCAGAACCTTTGTCTGTGCCCATGCGTCTTCAGGGACAGGGGCTTTTCCACCTGTTTCTGCCCTATTTACAGGATTACACAACTGTCAGGTCCAAACCTCATCTTTCTGGCTTATAATTCTGGATTCTGGAACCCGTTCATGCTAACGTGCATCCACCAACCACACCTTTGACATCTAACCTACTGTACTCAAATACTGGCATTTCTGAGCCACTGCCACAAATAACACAGTGTGCCAAAACAGGCTTTTGTACTAGAATCCATTAGAAAACTAGATGGCATTATTTCAAGAAGCATTAAAAAAATTTTTTTTAATTATTAACTGAACAGTGGAGTAACAAGAAAAGTATAATCCCCTCCACTTTTGTCAGAATTATTTTACTATATCTTCCAAGAGGAATAGCTTAAAATTACCAGAAATTTAAGTGAACATCTTCTCTTTGTTTTTATGATTTTAGAGCTTTTTAACATTTTTTTAAAAATTATTTTTATTTTTCCAGTTATATCTCTAGATGTAGCCAGCATTATCGGCATTCCTCCAAAAAATAACCATTCTGATTGGATTAGTTATTCCAGTTTTTGAACTTTATATAAATGGGCTTAGGAAATTTTTTTTTCGTCTGAATTCATTTGCTCAGATTATATATATATATATATATATTTTTAAGTTTATTTATTCTTTTGACAGAGACAGAGCAGGGGAGGAGCAGAGAGAGAGGGAGAGAGGGAATCCCAAGCAGGTCTCCCACTGTCAGCATGGAGCCCGATGCAGGGCTTGATCTCCTGAACCACAAGATCATGACCTGAGTGGAAATCAAGAGCTGGACGTTTAACCGACTGAGCCACCCGGGCGCCCTGTCACAGTAAATTTCTGACATCCATCTGTGTTGTTGCCAGAGTTTATTTCTTTTCATTGCTTTATAGAATTCCGTTGTACAAATATACTACATTGAATGCATGTAAGTTGTTGGGCATGCATGTTGTTTTCAACTGTTAGAAATTACAATAATGAACGTACCTACAAAAAGTGAACTTCTTGTAAATATCTTTTACGAGCAAATGTGTGCATTTCTCTGGGTCAAAACTTAGGAGTGAAAGTTCTGAGTCAGGGGTTACATATATGCTCACACTTAACAGACAACGTCAAATGTTCCCCTGAAAGCTTCACTAATTTACACGCCATCAGCAACCCCTGTGAACTCCAGCTGTTGCAAAATTTGGTTTCATCTGTCTTAGTTTAGCCATTCTGATGAACATGCGGTGGCCTCCTGTGGTTTATTCTGTAATTCCCTAGTAGTTAATAAAATCGAATGCCTCTTTATATATATATATTTTGCCAATTTCTATATTTTCTTTATGCAGGGCTCATTCCAATCTCATTCCTATCTTTTTAATCTTGGGTGTTTCATTTTGTTTTGTTTTGAATCATCATTTTGCTGGGGTTCTTTCTACACTCTGGATCGGAGATCTTTGATACTCGTGAGTAACATAAATTGGGGTCCTTGGCTTTGGGTGGTAATAAAGTCTTTCAAATTACTGTGAACCTCATTGACTCTGTCTTTTTACAGATTGCTGGGATAAGAGGCCATGGCTGCCTAGGGGAAGAAATCCTGGGAGCAAATAAAATAAAGCGCTATAAAAAATAGGTATGTTTACAAAAACTAGTGTAGCTACTACATAAAGTTTCAGGATCTACTTGACAGGAACTTCTAGTGTAAAGTTTAATTATATCTATGCATGAAAATGCAATTTTGTGAAATCAGACATTTCTGTGCCTGTTTTTGAAAAAAAAAATTAGACATCCTTTGGCACTTCTCAGATGTATAATGAACGAACCAAAGTGAATTACGTTCTCTTTACGCACATAATCTTGCCTCAGGTCTGCTGGTTTTCATTAATGAAAATTCATTAAAACTACTAGGGAGAGTCATCCATTTTTTATGGCTTATTTAGACCAATGTTTTCTTCATAATACATATTAGACAAATCTAATATTTTACTCTTCTTACTGACAATATTAATAGGCAACTCAAAATTAAGATGTATTTAGAGATATGAATAAAGTCTTTTAAAAGATGGTTTATCATTTTTTATTGTTTTTTAAAAAATGTTTATTTCTGAGACAGAGAGAGAGAGAGATAGAGCATGAGCATGGGAGGGGCAGAGAAAGAGGGAGACACAGAATCTGAAGCAGGCTCCAGGCTCTGAGCTGCCAGCTGAGAGCCCAACGCGGGGCTGAAACTCATGAACTGCGAGATTATGACCTGAGCCGAGATTGGACGCTTAACTGACTGAGCCACCCAGGCGCCAATCATTTTTGCTTAGATTGGTATTTTAGGTCTTCTTTGTGGGGTCATCATAGCACAAAGTTAAATGTTTAAGGTTTAAGAAATCAACAGGACATTTTCAGACAAAAGTAATTCTTAACTTGCCTCCATTATCTTTGCAATTGTGTTTTGCAGTGCAGTCCTCTCTTTCACAAGGATTCTGAGATTTTTAAGCTGAGTGTCAACCCTCCTAGCAGATGATGGAAGATATGGTCCTTGACACATAATACAGGAGCACACACACACGATCATCACTGTTCCACGACATACAAACTCTCCTACAGGAAAATGTGAGCTTGACCCAAAAGATAATATTCCAAATCCACACCCTGGATTGTTATGCATTTAAACATCTGAAAGACATGCAGGCATTAAATACATTTCAAATCCCAGGAGAGTGTGATCAGACTTTGAAACATATGACCCACCAATGAATTTAGGAAAGGCAAAATGATTTGGCCATTCACTGAGTAAAGCACTTCCCTTTCATGTATCATGTCCAAAGGCTTAAGACCCATAAAAATTCCTCAGACTCTCTACTTTCAAGGAAATTTCTTTCCTAAAAAAAAAAAAAAAAAATTCCCTGAAATAAAAGCTTTTTACCTAGTTTTAAAGACTCAAACTTTCCTCATTCTTCAGATACTTTATAGCTTGGAAAAAAATAGTTCCCTTTCAATTTTAAACAATGGAAATCAAGACAATTCTTAATTATCTTAATATAACTTAATTCAGTTATATTCAAACCAACAAGTGTAAATTAAGTTACTACTATGTGATTGAGAAGATTTTAGATCTCCCTTCAGTCATAATAGAAAGACTGACCTGTATAGAGAAGAAGAGAGAGTAAAACTTACATGTGAAAATCATTTTATCTGGACATTCCATTTGTGGCAAAGGAAAGTCTTGGTCTCTACATTTATTCTAATAGCAACAGAACTATAATTTTGTATAAGGACAGATGTGATGTATCAGAAACTGGCCATGACACTTAACGTGTCAACTTTTTTTTTTTTTTTTTAATTTTTTTTTTTTCAACGTTTATTTATTTTTGGGACAGAGAGAGACAGAGCATGAACGGGGGAGGGGCAGAGAGAGAGGGAGACACAGAATTGGAAACAGGCTCCAGGCTCTGAGCCATCAGCCCAGAGCCCGACGCGGGGCTCGAACTCAACAGACCGCGAGATCGTGACCTGGCTGAAGTCGGACACTCAACCGACTGCGCCACCCAGGCGCCCCATTAACGTGTCAACTTTTACAAGGGAAAAGGGAAGGCTTGGACTCTTAGAAACCGAGTATTCAGCGATCCTTTGTTTGCACAGACCCCACAGAATTTCCAAACTCTGTAAGATACAGTCACATAAACACAGTTAAAGGGAAGGATAACAGAGAGTAAGAGCCAGAGTATCTCAAGGAAACCAGAGAGAAAGCACACCCCCTGTCCATGGCATTCACCTTTTAAAATTGCTCAAGATGAATCAGGTGTTTGACTTTCAGTCTCCAGCAGACAAACCAAAAGGAAAACATCTTTAACTACAACATAATCCGAGACCCATATAACAGAAGTACACCAGTTGTGAGGAAAATGCAATTTTCTTGACATTTGGTTTCCCCACTGGAGTTAAATGGAAAACTATGATTGAAGCATGAGATTCATAAAGATATTATCAAATCCAAGCTCCCAATTTTGACAGAGGGAACATTCCCAGGGAACTGAGAGGTCATGTAAATCTCGGTGTTGTAATCAAACCCAAGAAAGTTTAACAGAAAGACTCTTTCTACTTATTTCAAAATTGATCATTTGTTCACATATTTCATGGAATGCCTTGGTTTAGTGGGCTAAAAGACATGGCTAGATGTAAAAACAAAATTTGGACAAGCATCAGTTTGAGGTGGTAAGCACCGTATATCTATAAGGTCATTAAATTTGTGGGGAAGCATGACATTTGAGTTACAGGAGAGAAAACAGGCACATAGATACATAATTACAATATAATGTGTCTGAGTTCTAAATTAGATACATAGTAACTCAGTTATAGGGCCACGGCCCTCAGGCACCTATGTGCTTGTACTTTGTTCAAGGTACAAACCATTCCAGGTCAGATGCATGTCGGTTAGTACGATCTCCTAACACCCCTGTCTGGAAGCACTAAGTGTCTGCATAAAGCTGTGTCTCCCAGAGTTGGCAAAGGGGAATCAAAATCTTGCTTTATGAGGCCTTCACGTAGACCTCTTGTTTACATCTCCATTGTACGGAGCGAGTAGGGAGATAATTGTCATAAAAGGATCTACTAACTTCAAGGGAAATAAACCACAAAAACTGTGAGACACAGCTGATGCTTTGGATTTCAGGAATCCAACCATTTTTCCTTTAAAATGTAGTTCTCTCAGGGTACTGGGCATTCTCCCCCCACGCCATTATTTTCCTAGGGCAAGTAACATACGACTATCCGAAATGCTTAGAGTTTAATTTTTTAATGTTTATTTATTTTTGAGAGCGAGTGAGCGAGAGAGAGAGCACAGGCAGGGAAGGGGCACAGAATCTGAAGCAGGCTCCAGGCTCCGTGCTGACAGCTCAGAGCCTGACATGGGCTCGAACCCACAGACTGCAAGATCATGACCTGAGCCAAAGTCGGATGCTTAACTGACTGAGCCACCCAGGGGCCCCAGAAGCGGTTAAAGATTTTCAATGGCACCTAGTGCTAAAGCAACATTTGCATAAGAGGAGACTGGCCTGAGATCAAGTGTGAGGCCCCACAGAGACTTAATTTCTGGGACTGAATCCAAGTGATTGGATTCCCAGCCCACTACTGTTCCCTCTAGGACACAGGAGAGCATGTCTGGGAGGGTCTGGCTGTGCATCCTGGCCTCATACTGACTCTCTGACCACCTTGGGCAGGTTGCAGATCACTCCTGTGCCTGTGTGTCCTCTTCCGTAAATTGAGAATAATAAAAGAATCCATGGGGTTTCCCAGGGAATGAACGAGTTAACTTCCGAGTATCGTGGAAACGTGAGATACAGGATAGCTATTTGTACCATTCTGGACGTGAGCCAGGCCCGACTCTGGCCCTAGTAAAAGATGCTGCCCTGGGGACTCACACTAAACCCTCACGAATGTGCTGGAATTGTTTTTCCTCAGACCCATGTGTGCAGGCACAGGGCTGGGGACCAGGAGCCCTCAGAAGCCCCCGGCCCAGCTCCAAGCAAAAATTATCGCTCCTGCACTGCTAACCTTGAACACTTCCACACGCTAGGCCGCTGAGGAAATCTGCATCCTTCAGACGTGCCCTTGGCCTTTGTCCCTCAACAGCGTCACTCCGCTACGTATTCTTGCCACGTCTCATGCTTATTTAGAAAAATGTAATAGAGAATTAGGGATTGACAGAGAGGACTGTTTCTCTTTTGATGCTGTTTCAAAATAGTATTTTCTTTTAGTGCACAACTTTCTTAAATCTGCCTTCTCTAACAACTCAAAGATGCAATGTTCATAGTCTTTTCGACACTCGGTAGACATCAAGTCAACATTTTAATTCAATTTTTCTGACACTGAGTTTTTCTGAACTTCAGTTCGTAGACAGAAGGCCTAATCCTTATGGCACGAACTTCTGGAAAATATCCTCATAATGCAGAGAGTTTTTTTGTAAATCATATTTAACCTCCCCTTGTACTTATATTGAATCGGGCTCTGGGTTGCCGTTAAGACGACATGTGGTAAACTGGAAAACTTAGTTAATAAATTGAGAGGTGTTTCTGAAACGAGAGCTGATGTGTTCCTTTCACAGAGGGACTTGTAATTCACAGAGGTCATCTCAATGCCAAGAGCAATTCGTTGTCTTGTTAATTGCCTCCTGATTTTTCATAGAAACTTCCTATGCTCTGTTATTTCTGCCAACGTTGTATTTCTGCCACATTCCACTCCTCGCTTTCCAGGGGAAGCATGTGGTGTGCAGGGCGCAAGGAAAGTCCTGGAAAAAGGTCAACCCAAGTGAATCCTGCCTTCACTGGCTGCTGCGGGCTCAGTGGTTCTTGGAAAGTTACTAGACCTCAGTAATTGCTGTTTTCCCCAACAATACAATAAAGAATAATTGCACCTACCATACAGGTAGGAGTTTTATATCTTTGTATTGTTTGTTTGTATTTGTTTATTTTTTAATGTTTTATTTTTGAGAGACAAAGACAGAGAGAGAGAACACCAATGAGTGGGGAAGGGGCAGAGAGAGAGGGAGGCACAGAATCCGAAGCAGGCTCCAGGCTCTGAGCTGTAGGCATGGAGCCTGATGTGGGGCTTGAACTCACGAACCGTGAGATAATTGACCTGAGCTGAAGTCGGACACTTAACCGACTGAGCCACCCAGGTGTGCCCTGTTCTTGGGCATGCTTATTATTACTGAAATAAATTCTACTGGCTAAAATATGTAAAGATTTTTTTTTTTTACAGTTCTCAGAAAAATAATAAGGAGAAACAGATGGCAGTTATTGTTATTAATAAGGAGGACTCATAGATTAACACTTCCCAAAGTACAAACAGGAACAAAAAAGTTAGTGTTCAAAAGTCCAGCTTAATCTTACTGACCTCACACGGGATATTACGAGTCATATGGCAAATACTCATGAATTTTTTTCAACCTTGCTTTCATTGGCTGAATAGTTGCTTTTGAACAGTTTTTTTTTTTTTTCTATATTCTGGACACTGTTTATTTGACTTAAAAATATATATGTAGCAAAATATTTGCTTGCAGCTAACTGCTTTTTTTTTAAATCATTATAGCATCTCCATCATAGTGGTCTGTTAGTCTGATGTAAGCAAATGTAACAATCATTTTTTATTACTAGAGGACATTTCAGTAAGTGATATTCAACGAACACCCTTGCGCCAAACATGGGACTTTTGCAACAGAGAAGGTGCTAGAGATTCTGACGCATAGCCCTGCAGGTGGGAGGGTCACTTCCACAGGGCTGCCGCCGGGACTGATAGCAGGATGATGTGTAGGAGGATAAAATGTTAAGACCCACAGTTACATCATCAATTCAGATTAGTAGACTACCGCACATCTTTGGTTCCCAGTCTAAGATTCACATGCACATCAACCTGGGATGCGTACCACAGGAGAATAACGGTTTCGAACGGAACAGCCTTCATATTCTGCCAACACTGGAGATGCCCCCTTTCCTTTGGGATTTTTCTTTTACTGTGCTAAAATATCCATCATTAAATTCACCATTCTAACGTCTAAATCAGCGTCTAAATCAGTTACCTTAATACCATTTACATTATTGCGTGACTGTTACCACTGTTCCTGTGTGGCACTTTTTCTTCTTCCCAAATTGGAACTCTGAAACCACTGAGCACTGATTACCCCACTCCCCTCTGTCTGCTGCCTCCCCCCCGCCACAAATGGGACGATTCTGGGATCCCCACACAGTGCAAGTATACCTTTGCCTGTTTGTTTCTTGCGTATTTCACTTGGCGTATGGTCTTCAGGGTTGATCCATGATGTAGCATATGTCAACATTTCCTTCTTTTGTAAGACTGAATAAAATTCCACTGTTTGTACCTCATTATGCCCATCGTTCTACCTGCCAATGGATACATAGATTGCTCCCACCTCTTAGCTATTATGAATGATAATTATAATGCTAGGAACAATAGGGAACCAGCTTGCCTCCTTGCTTTCAGTTCTTCTGGGTATAAACTAAAGGTGATACTTTTAACTGATGCTAATTCTTGTATTAAAGACTGAAGAGAGAAATTACTATTGATTTCCTTCTCCCTCTCCCTGCAATTAGAATAACGATCGCTTGTGACCAATGGAAATCAATTTGGTAGAGTCAGTTGTGACGGAGATATCGACGTTAAACCAGAGTAAATGTGGTGGATACTCCCAAATTAATACTTTTGTTCTGTGTCCTTTTGACACAATCTAGGAAGTACTTTACCATGACATGAACATTCAAACTTCTTGAGCCAGGGACCAAATAAAGCCTTATTTATTTACTTTTTCGGTCTAGTTACTGGAATGTTAACTCTGTAAGGGCAGAAGGGAGTCTGTTTTGTTTGCCTCTGTATTTTCCACACACCAGGAATACAATACAGATTTTCTTAAAAAAAGTGAACTTTGAAACAGTCTGTAAGCATATTAGATATGCCACTTCAGAGCATATATACACAGCTTTCTTTTATTATCACTTATACAGCACAAATTGTTTCAATAATGTTCTCATTGTATTGCCTTACCTTAGCATGTTTTAGTAACACCCTTAATCCACTATCTGTATTTTAAGCTAGTAAGTATATTCAATTTACCAGTATATTTTATTTTTTAAAATGTTTATTTATTTATTTTTGAGAGAGAGAGAGAGAGAGCGAGCATGAATGGGAGGGGGGCAGAGAGAGGGGAGACACCGATTCCAAAGTGGGCTCCAGGCTCTGAGCTGTCAGCACACAGCCCAGCGCGGGGCTGGAACCCATGACTTGTGAGTTCATGACCTGAGCTGAAGTCAGACACTTAACCAACTGAGCCACCCAGACGTCCCTAAAATTTTTGTTAATGTTTTTTTATTTTTGAGACAGAGAGAGAGAGAGAGAGAGAGAGAGAGAGAGAGAGAGAGAGAGAGAGAATAAACAGGGGAAAGGCAGAGAGAGGGGGAGACATAGAATCCGAAGCAGGCTCCAGGCTCCGAGCAGTCAGCACAGAGCCCGACGTGGGACTCGAACTCACAGACCGTGAGATCATGACCTGAGCCCAAGTCAGATGCTCAACTGACTGAGCCAAAGGCATCCTGATTTACCAGTACATTTTAAAGTCTCATCTTACTTAGTCAATTCTACAATACATCTCCTCTTTCCCTTCCTATAATACACAATTTTTTAAAATTGAAAATGTATTATTATGCATTTCCCGATGAACTAAAGGAAATGAACTTGCACGTAGAGTAGATGCAGTGTTGCTGCCCCCTGCTTCACAGACAGTGGTGTGAAAGCCTCCTTCCCAGTCGTGGGCTGCTTCCCTGTTTGCTAAGTGGTCTCTCCATCAAACCCCGGAGCCTGGCGGACCCAGAATCTTGCTGTTTCCAATAAGATTTTTGCTGCTCTACTTGTGAATTGAAAAGAAGTCTTTAGCTCACTCCCACTCTGATTAAATTGGGAAAGGAGAAGATTCCAGGCGTCAAGGCTAAAGGCAGCTCTTGGAAGTGTCCACCAGCTAAGATTTATCACTCCCACCACCTCCCGAGCTCCTGCCTCCAATCACTGTTCCAGGGAGCGCATTCTCCTTTTGGGGTCTGGCTCCCTGTGCTTCCTCTGCTGAGACTCTCCGCCCCATTTAAGCTTCACTTTGAGAAAATGTAACCACCCCCGGGGGCCACTCAAATTCTTCATCCTCCGGGGAGCACTCAGCTCCTTCACCAAGTGAAATGTCTCCTCCTTTGAGTCCACAGGGCAATTTGTGCTTTCCTAGATGGCTTGATTATCACAGCACATGTTTGCACCAATATAGTGTTAAAGTCCCTGTCCCTCCTTCTCTCTCTCTTCCCCTTTCTCCCCTCCTGCCCCCCTTTTCTCCCTCCCTTAGTCTCCCTCCCCTTCCTCTTTCCATCTCCCTTTGCCTCCCTCTCTCTCTTCCTTTTCTCTCTCTCTGCATCTGCAACAGCCTTGACATATTAAACAAGCCCCCCCCCCCATCATAAAATCTCTAAAAAGATGAGAGTTAAAGGTGAATTCTTGATTTCTGATACCACCTACATGGGGGAGGGATGGGGACCTCCCATCCTTTTGTTAGGAACAAAACCTCAGGACCAATCTTGATTTCCTCTAATGCCCCACACATAATCCATCAGCAAAGCCTTTTGGCTGTCTTTGACTCCCTTGTGACCACTGCCCCAGCCTACCACTGTGGTTCAGTCCACTTTCAAGTCTCTCCTGGAAAGTCATGTGTTGGCCTGTCTACTCTTGTTTGAAAACACTGCTAACCACCCCCACTCCAACCTGCCCAACATCCAGGATAATCCTTTTATACTGGATTATGTCATGCCTCTGAACAAAACAGTTCAAAGACTTCCTTTCTAACACATCTAGGAGAACCCCCATATTCTAGTCCTGGGCTATGTTTCCAATCTCCTCTCCAACCAGCCTTCCAGCCATGCTGACCTCTCAGTCCATCTAGCTTTAGGGACCTGACAGCGTAATGAGCAGAATGTATCTTACCTAGAAATCCACACGTCATGCCCTTGACCACATGACCACATGACTATAATTAAGCTATTAAATAGCTACTGATTTTATCAATCATTTGTTTCTTACACCAGTTTTTCCATATTACTAAGGTGTTAACTTTGATTTTATTTGATTGTTTTTTGAACTGCTGTATGTCAATTTCTAGGACATTACATAAGGACATAAGTACTCAAAAAATATTGACTAAGTGAACAGAATCAGTCAACAGTTCTTGGGACTAAAGTGTAAAATACAATAAAAATATACTCTTTGGAGTTGCTTTGTACTTGCAAATCATAATGTGGTTTAGACATGATGAGAACAACCCTTTCATGGACCACCTTGAGTTATAAGTGGTGATTCCCATCAGGGGTCAGTGTATGAAGGAGCTATTTCGCAGGCACAATACATGTGCGCATTTGCTTGGTTGACTTTTCCTCCTTCATACTTGGTGTGCAGAACATGGAAAAACCATATGTAAGAAGAGTTCTAATCATATGGTTCTGGTACACAAAGAAAAAGGCAACTGATCACGAGCAGGATTTGCTCAGGAAAATTTAGGTTTTCTGTGTGCCCATTAATAGTTTTTAAAAATATATTCCTAAAATACTTTCAGAAAAATAACTATAATTAAGCATCTAAAATGCACTAGCCTGCAAACTTTTCTCCCTGTGTAATACAATATCAATTTATTTTTCAGTAATAAAATTAGTACATCTTTATGTACTGCTGGCCATTTACAAAATCTTTCAACATTTTTGATGATAACTAAGTGGAGAAAAGTGAAAAAATTATCAACGTTAATCTTGGATATTGTGCTTTTTAAAAATTCAAAGTAGATTTTCTATTTTTTCTGACACATCTGAGTTTTCTTTAACTTTTAGTAAAGTGTAAAATTAGTAGTCCTGTGTTTAATTACGATTTTAAATTTTAGAAAAATATTGCACAAAAAATAATTTATTAAATTATTTCTTCTTTTTAAAATTTTTTTGAGGTTTATTTATTTTTGAAAGAGAGAGACAGACCCCGAGCAGGGCAGGGACAGACAGAGAGAGGGAGACAGAATCCGAAGCAGGCTCCAGGCTCTGAACTGTCAGCACAGAGCCCAACACAGGGCTCAAACCCACAAAGTGCAAGATCCATGACCTGAGCCAAAGTCAGACACTCAACCAACTGAGCCATCCAGGTGACCATACATTATTATTTCTTCTACTAGGAAATGGCAATTTTATATGCACCACTAGAAACTCCATTCTGCAATCTTTGGGGCTATCCTGAATTAAACCTATTGAATGCCTGTATGGAGGCATAAAAATCTACTAGGAGACATACATCTTACTGATTTAATATCTTTTTCAATGTAAATTAAAAATTTTTTTTCAATGTATTTATTTCTGAGACAGAGACAGAGCATGAGTGGGGGAGGGCAGAGAGAGAGGGAGACAGAGAATCAGAAGCAGGCTCCAGGCTCAGAGCTGTCAGCACAGAGCCCCATGCGGGGCTCGAACTCATGAACTCAAGATCATGGTCTGAGCCGATGTCGCTCGCTCAACTGACTGAGACACCCAGGTGCCCCTCAGTGTAAATTATCATAAGTAATTTTTCCTGTTTTTGTAGTAAAAATAAAACATAAAAGTTCCATAGTATGAGCCTCATAATTAATCTGTATTTAGCTTGGCTACTTAAACTCATGTATCTCCGAGTTTCAGACTTTTGTTTAAACCACATGAATACTGAGTACTTACTCAGTTAATGCAAACTGCATGGTTACAGTTTACCTATAATCTGAGCTCTTTACCTGAGCTCTGTGTCTTAATAAAAGTCCTCCTACCTTAACTCTGAGCACAGAAGTAAACATTCTTGCATCTTCAGACACACCTCCAATGTAGAATTTTTTCTGAAACACTGGGGGATGATCATTTTCATCCTGAATTTCAATATACACTTTAGCCGTATTGCCTGGAGGATAAGAAATAATATATTTTTAATTGGTGGCTATTTACTAGAAAAAAATTTCACTGGAGTAAATACTTATTGTATTTTTTTTTTTTGACTGAAACAATGGAAATGGCTTATATCAGAAAGTCATTCCCAAATGGCAAGTCTAATACCCCGAGTTCCACAGAGGACACTGAAAATGTTGCTTCCGGCATAATAATGTGAAGTTGCTATTTCTTTTAATTACAATGTCTTGGTAATTCATTTTACTTGATTTAATAGGCACTAAAGTATTGTGTTCTACTAATTTCAATGAAACAATTCAACTGCTCATGTTCACAAACACTTCCCATACACTACCAATGACACCAAAGTGACAAATTTATAAACACCTTATGAAATAATATAAACTGACATAAACTAAAACAATATTTTTTTATTCTTAAGTGTAAAACTAGCAACGATAGTCTCTCAGTTTAATAATGTACAATATGTATATATTTTTAATTTTAGGGTTGAAAGTAACCAATAGTTGAGGAGGGGAGCCAAGATGGGGGAACAGCATGGAAGTTTTTTGTGTGTCTCACGTCCATGAAATATAGCCAGACCAACACTAGACCATCCTGCACACCTAGAAAACGGACTGGAGGATTAACACAACAATCTGCACAACCTGAATGAAAGAAGTCAGCAGGTACGCGGTGCGGACAGGTGAATTTGGGGAGCGAGAAGCCGCGAAAGGTAGGGAACAGCTTTTGAGGGCGGAGAGAGGTGGGGGGCGTGGGGGTCGGGGAGAATACGAAAAAAGCACCCCTCCCCGAAACCAGCTGGAGAGAAAGTGGAAAATTGGAAACAGCCGCAGGGACTTAACTAAAAAGGGAGAAAGGAGAGGGTTTCAATTCCATTAAGACTGTAAACAAGGGGAACGCAAAGGCTGCAACTCCGCAGCTCCCTACCTGGCTGTGCTCTGATGGGAAGGGTGAATCCCCAGGAGCAGGGTGGGGTCCGGGAGGTTCTCGGGCCGCAGGGGGAAAAGCGGTTCCACTGCTGGAAGGACACTTGGTGGAGACGGTTGAAGCCCCCTGGTCCCGGCAGACCCCAGAAAACGGCCACATTCACTGGGGCTGGAACAAGCACCCTCGTTAAGGGTGAAGCCTGGTGCCAGATGCGTGTTGTGAGTTTCCATCATCCCTGAAAAGCATCTGCTACACCATCTCGCGAACTTTTTTTGGGGAGGGCTGGCACCCGGCCGCAGTCTCGGGTACCGGCAGCAGCAGGGTCCGGCAAGCGTTCCTGGGTGCGGCCCACACTCTGCCATTGCTCATTTGGCCATTGCTGGGTGAGACCCTCCCGCAGAGGGTGGAACCGGTCAAAGCCACGGTCCTTCAGAAGTAAGGGGCCGGGGAAAACAGCCGTGTCTGAGACATAACTCAGGAGAGAGGTACTGCCCCGGGCCTGGTCACGGACAGTGAGAAAGCGGGGCGTGGCCGAGGGCTGAAGACGGAGAACAGACCAGGTAGGTGGCTGACGCCATTTGCACTTCTGCCGCGCATGCGCATACGCACCCAAGAGCGCCGCAACACTCCACCCCAGAAGGCGAGCAGCCCCACGTGGTGGAGGACGGAGCCGTTACACTGAGCCCCGCCCACCTGGGCCAACCTCCCTCCTTGAACACAAGTCTCACTGCCGGCTTAGTTTATGGACTATAAAGCGCTTCAGAGTCTGACTTCTAGGGGAAAACGAAGTCATTTCAGTCCTATTTCAATCTGTTAGCAGGTCCATGTATTCAATTTTCTTTCTTTTTTTTCCTCTTTTACACTTCTTTTTCTTGAATACAGAAAGAAAATTTCATTCTTATTTTTAATTTTTATTAAATATTTTTCTTTAATTTTTATTACTATATTTTTTAATTTTGTGTAAATTTTTTCAAATTCTATTTTACTTCCATCATTTTATTTTAGTCTACATCAGTGTATTCACCTTTTCAAATTTTCAAACGATTTTCTTCTTTTTTCTTTTTCTTTTTTCTCTTTTATGTTTCTTTTCTTTTTCTTGAATGCAGAAAGAGAAACACTTCACTTTTACTTTCAATTTCTATTAAAAATATTTTTCGTAAAATTTTTTTACTGTATTTTTTGATTTTATGTAAATTTTTTCAAATTCCATTTTACTTTCATTTTATTTTAGTCTACTACTGTGTATTCACTTTTTCAAATTTTCAAACGATTTCTTTGTTTTATTTCTCTTTTTTGTCTTTTTTGCTTCTTTTCTTTTTCTTGAATACAGAAAGAGAAAAAATTCATTTTTATTTTTAATTTTTATTAAAAATATTTTAAATTTTTCTACTATATTCTTTACTTTTATGTAAATTTTTCAAATTCTATTTTACTCCCATTATCTCATTTTAGTCTACTTCAGTGTATTCATTTTTTCAAATTCTCAAATGATTTCCTTTTTTTTCTCCCTTTTTTTTCTCTAATCTGTCAAACGACTTTCAACACCCAGACCAAAACACACCTAGGATCTAGCATCATTTGTTAGATTTTTGTGTGTGTGTGTTTTTTAAGTTTTAATTTTTCTACCTCATTAACTCCTTTTCTCCTTTCAAAATGACAAAACAAAAGAATTCACCCCAAAAGAAAGAGTATGAAGAAACGGCAGCCAGGGATTTAACCAACACAGATACCAGCAAGATGTCTGAACCAGAATTTAGAATCACGATAATAAGAATACTAGCTCAAGTTGAAAATAGATTAGAATCCCATTCTGTGGAGATAAAAGAGGTAAAAAATACCCAGAATGAAATGAAAAATGCTCTAACTGAGCTGTAATCACGGATGGATGCAGTGGCAGCAAGGATGGATGAGGCAGAACAGAGAATCAGCGATAGAGAGGACAAACTTACAGAGAATAAGGAAGCAGAGAAAAAGAGGAGATAAAGTCAAAAGAGCATGAGTTAAGAATTAGAGAATCAGTGACTCATTAAATGGAACAACATGAGAATCATAGGGTGTTGCGACCGGCGCAACAAACACCGAGATCAGGGTCCTGAGGGTAGGGGAATGTAAGAAAAAAAAGAAGAGAAGACAGTTTGGGAACAGGAGGGTCCCCTGGGCTGATGGCCCAACTGACGGCTTTATTGTTGCTGTACACAATCTTTTATATCAAGACTCTTATGGGTCAGGCCATTCTAAGAATAAACAGGTTTCACATGATCGCTGCCAACCAAAACATTTAGTTCTGTGTACCTTGTGAATTTTCTAAACGGGTCACAGCAAGACCTTGTTGATAAGATTGCTAGCAAAACACAGTTCCCTTGTTTGTTTCTATTTGACTGGGGGTAGAAAAAGGGGAGGTAACATTACTGCCAACACCCACAGACCACAGGCTTCAGGAATTAACTTTCTCAGCCTTGACAAGGCTTTCGTATGCCCATGAAAGTGGGGGAATGGGAGGGGGAACCACTGGGTTGGCTGAGTCAACAGGGAGCCGTTGCTCGACCCGGTCTCAGCCCGGCACTGGGGCCCGGCCTCCCACAATAGGGGTCCCAGAAGAGGGAGGGAGAGAAATAGGGGTAGAAGGGTTATGTGAGCAAATCATAGCAGAAAGCTTTCCTAACCTGGGGAAAGACACAGACGTCAAAATCCAGGAAGCACAGAGGACCCCCATTAGATTCAACAAAAAACGACCATCAACAAGGCGTACCATAGTCAAATTCACAAAATTCTCAGGCAAGGAGAGAATCATGAAAGCAGCAAGGGAAAAGTAGTCCCTAACCGGCAAGGGAAGACAGATCAGGTTTGCAGCAGACCTATCCACAGAAACTTGGCAGGCCAGAAAGAAGTGGCAGGATATATTCAATGTGCTGAATCAGAAAAATATGCAGCCAAGAATTCTTTATCCAGCAAGGCTATCATTCAATATAGAGGGAGAGATAAAAAGTTTCCCAGGCAAACAAAAATTAAAGGAGTTTGAAACTAGCCCTGCAAAAAAATTTTAAGGGGGACTTTCTGAGGGGAGAAAAGATGAAAAAAAAAAATATATATATACATAAATACCAAAAGCAACAAAGATTAGAAAGGACCAGAAAACACCACCAGAAACTCCTACAAGCATCATAACGGCAGTAATTCATATCTTTCAGTACTCTAATCATCGGTGGACTCAATGCTCCAATCAAAAGACATAGGATAAGAGAATGGATAAGAAAACAAGATCCATCTATATGCTGTTTACAAAAGACCCACTTTAGACCTAAAGACACCATCAGATTGAAAATAAGGGGATGGAGAGGCGTTGTGGGAGGGGGGATGGGCTAAATGGGTAAGGGGCATTAAGGAATCTACTGAAATCAATGCTTCACTATATACTAATTTGGATGTAAATTTTAAAAAATAAAAAATAAAGTTAAATAAAAAAAAGCAAATAAGGGGATGGAGAATGATCTATCATGCTAATGGTCAACAAAAGAAAGCCAGAGTAGCCATACTTGTATCAGACAATCTAGAATTTAACGTTTATTTATTTTTGGAACAGAGAGAGATAGAGCATGAACGGGCGAGGGGCAGAGAGAGAGGGAGACACAGAATCGGAAACAGGCTCCAGGCTCTGAGCCATCAGCCCAGAGCCCAACGCAGGGCTCGAACTCACGGACCGCGAGATTGTGACCTGGCTGAAGTCGGACACTTAACCGACTGCGCCACCCAGGCGCCCAACAATCTAGACTTTAAAATAAAGAGTGTATCAAAAGATGCAGAAGGGCATTATATCATAATCAAGGGGTCTATCCACCAAGAAGACCTAACAATTGTAAACATTTATATGTCAACTGTGGGGGCACCCAAATATATAAATCAATCACAAACATAAAGAAACTCATCGATAGTAATACCATAATAGTAGGAGAATTCAATACCCCAATCACAGCAATGGACAGATCATCTAATCAAAAAATCAACAAGGAAACAATGGCTTTGAATGACACACTGGCCCAGATGGACTTAACAGATATATTCAGAACATTTCACCCTAAAGAGCAGAATATACATTTTTCTCCAGTGCACATGGAACGTTCTCCACAATAGACCATATACTGGGACACAAATCAGCCCTAAGTAAGTACAAAAGATCAAGATCATACTGTGCATATTTTTAGACCACAACGCTATGAAACTCGAAATCAACCACAAGAAACAATTTGGAAAGGAAACAAATACTTGGGAGACTGAAGAACATCCTACTAAAGAATGAATGGGCTAACCAAGCAGTTAAAGAGGAAATTCAAAAGTAGATGGAAGTCAATGAAAATGATAACACCACAACCGAAAACCTCGGACACAGCAAAGGTGGTCATAAGAGGAAAGTATATAGCAATCCAGGCCTTCCTAATGAAGGAAGAAAGATCTCAGATACACAACCTAACCTTACGCATTAAGGAGCTGGAAAAAGAACAGCAAATAAAACCCCAAACCAGCAGAAGTCAGGAAACAATAAAGATTGGATCAGAAATTAATGCTATCGAAACCAAAAAAAAAACCAAAACCAAAACCAAACAAACAAAAAAACAGTAGAACAGATCAATGAAACCAGAAACTGGTTCTTTGAAAGAATTAACAAAATTGATAAACCACTAGCCAGTCTGATCAAAAAGAAAAAGGGATGGACCCAAATAAACAAAATCAAGAATGAAAGAGGAGAGATCACAACCAACACAGCAGAAATAAAAACAGTAATAAGAGAATATTATGAGCAATTAAATGCCAATAAAATGGGCAATTTGGAAGAAATGCACAAACTCCTAGAAACATATACACTACCAAAACTGAAACAGGAACAAATAGAAAATTTGAACAGACCCATAACCAGTAAGGAACTCGAATTAGTCATCAAAAATCTGCCAACAAACAAGAGTCCAGGGCCAGATGCATTTCCAGGGGAATTCTACCAAACATTTAAGGAAGAGTTAACACCTATTCTCTTGAAGGTGTTCCAAAAAATAGAAACGGAAGGAAAACTTCCAAACTCTTTCTATGAAGCCAGCATTACCTTGATTCCAAAACCAGACAGAGACCCCTCTAAAAAGGAGAACTACAGACCGACTTCCCTGATGAACATGGAGGCAAAAATCCTCAACAAGATATTAGCCAACCGGAACCAACAATACATTAAAAAAATTATTCACCCCGACCAAGTGGGATTTATACCTGGGATGCAGGGCTGGTTTAATATCCGCAAAACAATTAACGTGATTCATTACATCAATAAAAGAAAGGACAAGAACCATATGGTCCTCTCAATAGAGGCAGAGAAAACATTTGACAAAATACAGCATCCTTTCTTGATAAAAACTCTCAAGAACGTAGGGATAGAAGGAGCATACCTCGAGATCATAAAAGCCATATATGAACAACCCAACGTTAATACCATCCTCAATAGGGAAAAACTGAGAGCTTTCCCCCTAAGGTCAGGAAGACAGGGATGTCCACTCTCACCACTGTTATTCAACATACTATTGGAAGTCTTAGCCTCTGCAATCAGACAACACAAAGAAATAAAAGGCATCCAAATAGGCCAGGAGGAGGTCAAACTTTCACTCTTTGCAGATGACATGATACTCTATATGGGAAACCCTACAGATCCTACCAAAAAACTGCTAGAGCTGATTCATGAATTCAGCAAAGTTGCAGGATATAAAGGCAATGCACAGAAATCGGTTGCATTCCTATACACCAACAATGAAGCAACAGAAAGAGATATCAAGGAATCGATCCCATTTACAGTTGCACCAAAAACCACAAAATACCTAGGAATAAATGTAACCAAAGGGGTGAAAAATCTATACACTGAAAACTATAGAAAGCTTGTGAAAGAAATTGAAGAAGACACACAAAAAATAAATGGAAAAAGATTCCACGTTCCTGGATAGGAAGAACAAATAATGTTAAAATGTCAATACTATCCAAAGCAATCTACATATTCAATGCAATCCCTATCAAAACAACACCAGCCTTCTTCACAGAGCTAGAACAAACAATCCTAAAATTTGTACGGAACCAGAAATACCCCGAGTATCCAAAGCAGTCTTTAAAAAGAAAACTAAATGGGGCGCCTGGGTGGCGCAGTCGGTTGAGCGTCCGACTTCAGCCAGGTCACGATCTCGCGGTCCGGGAGTTCGAGCCCCGCGTCGGGCTCTGGGCTGATGGCTCAGAGCCTGGAGCCTGTTTCCGATTCTGTGTCTCCCTCTCTCTCTGCCCCTCGCCCGTTCATGCTCTGTCTCTCTCTGTCCCAAAAATAAATAAAAAAAAAACGTTGAAAAAAAAAAAAAAAAAAAAAAAAAGAAAACTAAAGCAGGAGGTATCACAATCCCGGACTTCAAGCTATACTACAAAGCTGTAATCATCAAGACAGTATGGTACTGGCACAAGACAGACACTGAGATCAATGGAACGGAACAGAGAACCCAGAAATGGACTCACACACATATGGGCAAAGCAGGAAAGAATATTCAGTGGAATAAAGACAGTCTCTTCAGCAAGTGATACTGGGAAAACTGGACAGTGACAGGCAAAAAATGAACCTGGACCACTTTCTTGCACCATACACAAAAATAAACTAAAAAATGGATGAAAGACCTAAATGTAAGACATGGAGTCATCAAAATCCTTGAGAAAGTAGGCAAGAACCTCTTTGATTTTGGCCGCAGCAACTTCTTACTCAACACGTCTCTGGAGGCAAGGGAAACAAAAGCAAAAATGAACTACGGGGACCTCATCAAAATAAAAAGCTTCTGCACAGCAAAGGAGACTATCAACAATAGCCAAAGTATGGAAAGAGCCCAAATGTCCATCAATGGATGAATGGACAAAGAAGATGTGGTATATGTATATACAATGGAGTATTACCTGGTAATCAAAAAAGAATGAAATCTTGCCATTTGCAACTATGTGGATGGAACCGGAGGGTGCTAAGTGAAATTAGTCAGTCAGAGGAAGACAAAAATCCTATGACTTCACTCATATGAGGACTTTAAGAGACAAAACAGATGAACATAAGGGAAGGAAAACAAAAGTAACACAAAAACAGGGAGGGGGACAAAACAGAAGAGACTCATAAATATGGAGAACAAACTGAGGGTTACTGGAGGGGTTGTGGGAGGGGGGATGGGCTAAATGGGTAAGGGGCACTAGGGAATCTACTTCTGAAATCATTATTGCACTGCATGCTAACTTATTTGGATGTAAATACAAAAAAAAAAACCAAGTTAAAAAAAAATCACCTACTACCAAATAACTCCCCCCCCCCCATTTTCCAGTTTGAAAACATTAAAGACTGCTCTGGTTTCAATAACCACTCCTTGATGACTATGTCTCAGGTTTTATCTGAGTTCATCAGATAAAAAATTAAGAAGTTCTCAGAAGAGACTGGGTGGATGCTGGTCAGACAATCCTCAAATGTCTGCTCTAGGGGTTTTCCTTTCTTCTACACAAATTAAATTGTGTGAATAAGAATGTTATTCTTTTTACAAAACCAGTTTGAAATAGCTCTATCCATACAAGCCTCTCTTATGCTCATTTTAACTCATTCATCTTTTCAAACTGAATACCCATGAAAAATATACTTTCCAAAGTATTTTAAATAATGATCACATTTTCTCTCTTTTTCATTGTTCTACAATCTTTGAACCAATGTCGCCCTCTAACTTGGGGGTTAACAGTCATAAGAATTTCCTCACAAAGATGTTTACCTGTGCTTGTTCACCCTTAGGAAATTTGTCCTGTTTCCATAATGACTCTGGAATTATACAGTTGTCACTTTCAAAGGTGAAACAGTGCTTTCTAGCTAATTCTCTTCAATCTAAATGGTTCTGGAAACTCCATGGTCTCAAGTCCAGAAAGTTATGACACCCAGAAGCTTCAGTGTTTTTGTTATGACCTTTGACCTCTAAACTAAAGAAATGAAGGAAAACGAAATGGCAACAAAACTTTAAACCTAAGATCAGTTCAAATCCTAACACAGATTCACACAGTAATTTACTGAACTCATGTATCTCTGCAAGTGAATGCTCACTCTATTTATGGTTAATTCAACATGAGAATTCTAAAGACAACTGTAACGCACCATTAAATAAGAGAACAATCGTGGAAAAATTACAACTGGTCCACTAATTTTCAAAAATTATATCTTAATCTGAGCAAAGTTGCTTTATATTGTTGATTGTGTGAAACTAAATTTTAAGAAGCAAAAATTTCAGATAAGCACAGAAGTCAATTATGTGAAATTCGGTTTCAAATAAAAACTAAGTTTAAAACAAACCCAAACAGGGGCGCCTGGGTGGCTCAGTTGGTTAAGCGGCTGACTTCAGCTCAGGTCATGATCTCGTGGTCCGTGAGGGCTGTGAGTTTGAGCCCCGCGTCGGGCTCTGTGCTGCTAGCTCAGAGCCTGGAGCCTGTTTCAGATTCTGTGTCTCCCTCTCTCTGACCCTCCCCCGTTCATGCTCTGTCTCTCTGTCTCAAAAATAAATAAACGTTAAAAAAAATAAAAATAAAAAAAAAAACAAACCCAAACAAAACAACAAAAAAAGAAAGTAATCAATGGTTGGGTGAAGGGATTATGTCCACAAATAGAAAACAAGTTTAATCATGGCCGCAAGCAACCATTCATCCAGTGAAAAGATGTAGCTGGAGATAAGACTGCTTCGTGACTCATATCCACTGGGTGTATAATGTCTGCCATAGTAAATATGCCATAAAGGACACATTTCTGTATCAAATGTTAGAATCTCACCCCTTCAATCATCACCCCTTTAATGAGAAATGTAGCACCTGTTATTAATCCACAAATGACTCTTTACAAAAATCCGGTGTAGACAAATAACTCACAAAGCAGAGAAAATGGGGAATGAGTGGGTAACCACTTTGCAGAAAAGGTAGATCCACATTGTAGAAGTATTCGGATGTAGTACCTGTGTGATCTTTTCTCACGCATTCCAATTAAGATCAAATATAAGGCGATTGAACTACAGATTATTTATCAGGGCTATGCTAATTGTGTTGCGTTATTGTATCCCAACTATAGCCAATTAACACCGACCTACTAGCACAGTGAGCACATCGTGGGTGAACAATATATCTGTGTGGATTAAATAAATGAATGGATAACCTTCACTGTCTTAGTGAAAACTTAGAAACAGGCTGCTTTCTGGCTTGCCCTGAAAAAGTTCAGAGAGACAAGAGACTTATCACCCCCAAGTTTTTAACCCTACCCTGCTGCTACCCATTTAGTTTGCCTCTTACTTTCTCACCATTCCTGAACTGGAAGAGTCACAATCAACAGGGGCCAGGTCAACGGAGAAGGGTGTCAGCAGGGGGCAGGGCTAATGGCAGAGTCCCTGTGCCTGTCCTGCAGAGCCAGGATTCCTAACTGCACCCTGGCCGGCTGCCACCCGAGTTCGCCAATATGAAAAACACTTTCATCTTCCCAGCTGACCATTGTTATCTCTGGAATCCAAGGAGCTAACAGCCCTGGGTTTAACGTGGTTTTTTTTTTTGTTGTTGTTGTTGTTTTTTCACAAAAGGAATCCTAATCTACAATATCACCTTTAAACTTTTTTATGTTCTTGACTAATGACCACATTAGTTACAGTCCCTATTTGCAGTACTTGAGAAAGTAAAGGTTGATTTTAAGCTCATTGTAAAGGAATAAACTTCCACTCTGAAGCTTCTCTGCTTTCCTTCTGACACTTTACAAGATGATGACGGAAGGTTGAGGCCCAGACGCCAATGAGTGATGTCATCAGGGATAATCTGTGCTTTACCAAATCTTTTAGAACCCTCGTATTTCCTTAGGTATTGGGAAATCATGGGAAGATCAGTGTTGTAATTTAAAGCGACACGTATATGCTAATACAAATATCACATGTATACACTTTACAAATTCCAGAGAGACTGCAGTAAAATAATTCTTTAAGATATCAGTTTAGCAGCCATTAAAATTCTCTAAAATTAACATGCGTAGAAATATCTAGCTAAATACCTACTTACACTATTGAGATTCAATGCGTGTTAATTTTCTGTAAAATAATTTATCCCACTTTATTTTTTTTTTTTTAATTTTTTTTTCAACGTTTATTTATTTTTGGGACAGAGAGACAGAGCATGAACGGGGGAGGGGCAGAGAGAGAGGGAGACACAGAATCGGAAACAGGCTCCAGGCTCCGAGCCATCAGCCCAGAGCCTGATGCGGGGCTCGAACTCACGGACCGCGAGATCGTGACCTGGCTGAAGTCGGACGCTTAACCAACTGCGCCACCCAGGCGCCCCAAATTTATCCCACTTTAACATCTGGACTAAAGTTTTTCAAGGTTTCCTATTATAAAATACTTATCTCACAGACATCATTATTACTACATAAGGTATCACGATTCAGTATCAATTGTGCTTAAGTCCATATTTGTTACGAGACTGATACAGAAATTAACCATATTTCATTTGGTGTTTCTTTTCTTTTTTAAAAAAAAAAATTAATGTTTATTCATTTTTGAGAGACAGAGAGAGACAGAGAGTGAGCAGGGCAGGGGCAGAGAGAGAGGGAGACACAGAATCCAAAGCAGGCTCCAGGCTCTGAGCCGTCAGCACAGAGCCCGACGTGGGGCTCGAACTCACAGACCGCGAGATGGTGACCTGAGCCGAAGTCGGACGCTCAACCGACTGGGCCAACCAGGTGCCCCATCAGCACTTTAAATAAACCATAAAATAAACTGATTGTATTTCCATGTGATTATATGCGAAGGGGAAGCATGATTATGAAACAATAATCACAGGACTGAACTATCTATTTAAATTTTTCATGTAGTTTTCCTCTGCCAGGTTTGGACATCTTTATATAACAATAAGGATAATAATACTAATACTAATAATAATAGTAATAAAACATACATATATGTAACATACCTAATTTTGAGTTTTTGTTGTTTTAATAAAAAATTGTTTTTGGTTGCTCTTCTTGGGTCTAACTTCTTTCAATATGGTGTGTGTTAGTTTCTTGCCTTGATTTTTAAAAATATTTGCCTAACAACCCTGCAGTTTAATAAAACTGCATTGGAATTGGGTCATAAATCTGTGCTACTGAACTGCACAACTTCTAACTCATCTGCCGGAAAAAGAAGTGGAGAGAAAATATTGCATATATTTTATATATACTCAGTGTATAATGCTGATGGGTTCCATGTAAATCTCATCTTTCTATTTTTATACCCAATAACTTTATAATAACCACTACAACCTTATTGCATTTCATACACTGCAGTTTTGTGCAGTCACAATTTTATTGAAATGGGAAAAAAAGCAGCACCAAAGTGTGGTTAATAGTACGAATAATTATTTTGTACATCTATGGGAACATATTTGAAAATATTTTTCATTTTCATTTTTATTATTTTTTATTTTACAGCAAGAGGGAGTGTGAGAGCTAGCATGAGCAGGAGAGGGGCGGAGACAGAGAGAGAGCGAGCGAAAGAGAATCCCGAGAGAGAGAGAGAGAGAATCCGAGAGAGAGAGGGAGAGAGAGAGAGGGAATCCCAAGAGAATCCTGAGGTAGACAATGAAGTGAGGGACACATGGATGAGCCTGTAGGGCATTTTGCTAAATGGAATAAGTCAGACAAAGAAGGGCAAGTCCTGTACGATCTCACTTACATGCAGAAACAGTAGAACTCGTGGCAACAGCAGACTTGGGGGGGGGGAGGGGTGATGGGGAGGCCCTGGTCAAAGGGACTGACTTGTAGTTACAGGACGATGAAGTTCTGAGGCTCCGGGGGACACCATGGTGACTAGTTGGTCACTGCCTTGGACACTTGGGGTCTGCGGAGAGTAGGTTTTCCATGTTGTCAGCAAACACACGTGAGTTAACGGATGGTAACTACGACCACGTAAGGTGATGTACTCGGTAACTTGATTGTGGTCAGTCACTTCACAATATATACGCATATCAAATCACCATGCTGTACATCCTTTAATAATTTTATTTGCCAATTATACCTGACAAAAGCTGGAAAAGAATTGCGATATGTCTAATCCAACAACGTAAAATAAATACCGGGAAGTCACAAAATAAATGGAAGACACCCATATGGTTTAATCACCAGGGTAACGTTCACTTCGACTTTCTGATCCACGGACAAACAGTGCACCTGATACCACAGGATTCCTTGGCTTGCACACTTTCGTGGCACGTGCATAAGGACTCAGAGCTCTGTCATGGTCTTCTACCAAAGTTAGGTTTTCATTACTTCAAAGGCAGAAATTTAGAAGCAGCTCTAATTTAAATTCCGTTAAGGAAATCCGTTTTTTATCTTTTTTGAGTATTTTCAGAATTGTGTGTGTGTGTGTGTGTGTGTGTGTGTGTGTACTGTATTCTTTATTTAGGACAGTTAGGAAGCACATAACAGAAAAAGACAACTACGGAAGGATAAAAGGAAAGTAGCATTGACAAAATGGGTAAGAGGATAGTGTGGGAGGCACAACTTAGAGGGCGGATGTCCCAGTACCCCTCAGTCCCCTTCTGGGTGAGGCCACACAAGCACTGGGAGGAGACCCACAGGGATGGAGGAAATTACAAGCTGCATGGTGGATTTATTTGGCAAGGGTTTTACTTAAAGACATTATAATCTTCCTATGCACCTGGGGGCGTAGTGCCTCATTTCCTTTCACCCACTGACATTCTTTTTCTCTCATTTTGTAGGAGAGAACTTGTTCTATGGGCACCACCTTTGCCTTCAGTGAGCCAAGAAGTTCCAGAAGTGATGCCTCAGGTGAGGGAATGTGAGACACCTCCTTGAGATTCACAAGTTTGAAGACAGAGAAGAAGACAGAACCACTTAATGGTAAAGCTCAGACAAGAAAGTATGGGTCAGCCCAGAATCTCCTCACATAGCCTTCTGTTCCCTCAGACCTCCGCCACGAAGTGCAAGGCATTCAGAAGACTAAGCGGTGTTCGAAACGCTACTAACTTCAACTTGACTCCATGTTTTTCAAGATCAAATTTAGTTTGGATTGTTTTCCTTCTTCCCTTGACTTTCAATAATTAATTCTGTGCTGTTAGTTCACGCAGGAAGCCCCTGGTTTCTCAACATCAATCTGTTTCTTCCTTCCACACAATGAATCTATTGCCTACATTGCATCGGGTTCTCAGAAAGGACTTTCTGAATAATGGTCCAAGGAGTTGAAGCAGTAGTTCTTGACTAAGATTGCCTCTGCCCATCTGGAGACATTTTTGGTGGTAAAAACTGCAGAGGGTGGGGAGATAGGGGACCTGCTGCTGGAACAGAGCAGAGGCCAGGGATGCCGAGAAACACCCCATGATGAACAGGACAGGCGCCCACAGCAACGGTTATCAAGTCCAAACTGGATAGTGATGAGGCTGAAAAACCCGATGTTAAAACAAAAGACGGAGAGATTAGAGGAGTGAAGATAGAATGCAGAGACTGTGTAGACGTATAAGAACTCCTTGCCCTGAGTCTGCCTGCAGGAACATGTGTGTAAGGTGGGACTCCAAACAAAATGGGCTGAAAGGATTTGATCCCACATTGGTCATCCCCAGTCTGACCGCGCTCTTTAAAGTCAGGGGTTCAATCCCGGTCACCTGCCCTCCTGTCAGTGCCCGTTGGCCTCTGCTTTTGACTCTGCCTCCACCTGCATGTTCCAAACTCCAATCACATCTCTAATTACTACTGATAAATACATCAAAGAAATAATTACTGTCATACTTAGGATTACAGGAGCTTAGTCTGATTAGAAAACATACGCTTGACTCTAAAACCTTGAAAGCAATCATTGTGTTTTTCTTATTTTTATATATTCTTCATGGTCTAATGTATTAAACAGCGTTTTTGAAATGTATCATAATGACGGTAAATGACATATATTCTCCAATGATTCTATTGCAGAGAACTTTCAAAATATTTGAAATACCAGGTCTACTTTGTTCCTTTGCTGATGCCAAAAAAATGATTAGTTCCTCATGAAAACACACACAAACACATACCTTTTTATGCTGTTTTTCTATTGATATTATTTTCATATATGCTTTACTGATAAATTAATTCTTTAGAGGCACTGTGATTTCTACACAGTAGGTGTTCAATAAATGTTGATTCAGACTGAAATTGTTACCAAACCCTCACACCCCCTAAATAAAAAGAAAAGAAAAGAAAAGAAAAGAAAAGAAAAGAAAAGAAAAGAAAAGAAAATAATCCACTCTATTTTATCCCCATAAATTAAACAAGATAATATAGTTTAAGCCTTTAAAAGCCATAGTACCAAACAAATGCATGTTCCTGTTAAGATCAAGAATACTTCTCTTAACAGATTTTTTAAAAAAAATATTGATATTAGGAAAATAGTGACTCTGAAATCATTTAATAATTCTAAAAACTATTTGGGATGACTTTGGAGATTCCTAGTATTTATACTATAGTTAATTTCCTCTGTGTTCCTCTACCTTAGTTTATATGCCAGATAAATGACTGGTTCTTTCCATAAAGTACTGTTTAAGAGCAAAAAGATAATCTGACATAAGAACTTAATCTGATCTTACTAAAGGGTTTATAGATAGTTATTCAGTTAAAAAAAAAAAGGTAGGCTTTGATTTTAAAAAGGATTGGAAAATATGTGCTATAGTTTCTTCATTAGATGGAATTTAGAGGAATACAATATATTCACATGCTCTTTTGAAAAATAAATTATTAAGTATGTTATAATTTAAAAAAAACCGTTTTTTATTTCTTAACTTTTTGCTCTGCAAGAATTGTGCTTACATGTACAGTTTATTTTCTGTAGCTAGACAGCAAGAGAGAATGAATCTTTTGAGGTTCTTTTAATAGTTTTCTAATTTAGCTTTGATGTTGATTTAATTAGCCTTTGAATGGTTTTAATTGCTTGTATCTAAAACATACATTTTGTGTGCATGTGCGCTGAAAAGGTAACTGAATTAAGGAAACGATGACATGCGACTATTGGCTTTGAAAACTGCCCCTCAGATTACTATAGCATATCCTTGTTTTTAACTAAGTCTTTGAGCCAAGAAAATGATGACATTGGCACTTTTACCACAACGGTGATGGGGAAATAATCAGAAGAATAATCTTCTCCACATCAGCTGAAGTTTGGCTTTGTATCCATATTAACACATATTCCCATTAGGAACATTTAATGAACTCAAGTTTCTCTGTAAAGAGTAACTGGGACAATAGAAGCTAAGAATGCAATATTGTTTCTTTTCACTGGGACTGCCAGCATTTTGTGTTAATCTTGTGACAGCAAACTGATACATTTAGAGGCTTTGCAAGGCAATGATTATGACCTTTAGCTTGGTCTCTTTCCGCCCATATTAAACAGAATAAACACTATTTTAATTCATTTGTGTCTATTAAACGCCAACTCTCTCCACAAAGTAGCTTAAGACAGGACCTTTAAAGACCAACAAAAATGCTGCAGTTGTGAAATGGGCAAGAAAAAGTTTAAGCACAAGCTGTGGAGGTAGGATCTGGGTCAAATTCCCAGTAATAACCCATGTACGCTGTGTGACCTTACACAGGTTAGGTATCTTTTCTGAGCTAAAGTTTCTTTTTTTAATTTTCTTTTTTTAAAATGTTTATTTATTTTTGAGAGAGAGAGAGAGAGAGAGCATAGGCGGGGGGGGGGGGGGCAGAGAGAGAGGGAGACAGAGAATCAGAAGCAGGCTCCAGGCTCTCAGCTGTCAGCCTAGAGCCAGATGCGGGGCTCGAACTCAGGAACCATGAGATCATGACCTGAGCCAAAGTTGGACGCTTAACTGCCTGGCCACCCAGGCACCCTCGAGCTAAAGTTTCTCATCAATAACATGGCAGTAATCACACATAGTGAACTACATACGATGGGCAAATATGTGTAAAATATTGAATACGTGGTGACTTCACTACTTCAAACAGGACTCAGAGCTTCTGGAACTCTCAAGGTAGGAGTGGGAAAGTATTAGTAACATTGTTATTACTATCAAAAGGAGGAAGAATATCAATGCCACAGAATTTAAAAATAAAGTTTCCTAGCCCTAGATTACAAAAGAAAATTGTTTTCATATGGTATATCACATAGGAACTATCAAATAATGTACTGGGAAATACACATTTTTCCTGCAAATAGAAGAATTTAAGTAGTAATGAAACAACATTGGAAATATGGTAAAACTGTCTTATTAAATATCCATACTTTTGTTTACATGACAATACTACAAATTACAGTATTAAAGAGCAAACTGTCTTTTTAGATATCCATACTTTTGGTTATATGACAAGACTACAAATTTACAGAACTAATTTAAAAAAGCAAAGATTAAGGGGTGCCTGGGTGGCGCAGTCGGTTAAGCGTCCGACTTCAGCCAGGTCACGATCTCGCGGTCCGTGAGTTCGAGCCTCGCGTCAGGCTCTGGGCTGATGGCTCGGAGCCTGGAGCCTGTTTCCGATTCTGTGTCTCCCTCTCTCTCTGCCCCTCCCCCGTTCATGCTCTGTCTCTCTCTGTCCCAAAAATAAATAAACGTTGAAAAAAAAATTAAAAAAAAATAAAAAATAAAAAAGCAAAGATTCTTTGAGAAAAATAGATACACCATACAATATTTGATGTAAAAACATTCTGCTGATATTAAGAGCCTATAGGGATCTTTTTAGCTTAAAATGCAGTACCAGAGCTGAGAAAAAAAAAAAATAATTATGTTTGACTATACCATTAAATGACCCCTGTCTTTTTATTTTACATACAGTTAAAAAGTATACTTTAAGGCTAAAGCTGTTTTATTTCAATAAAAGCAATGATTGATAAATTTGTTAAACTATCTAAATACAGAAAAAAACAAACAAAAATGAGCCCACAAACCAAAAGATCATGTCTTGGAAATGCCATTTCCTAAGCATGTTAAAAGGTACTTTGACTTAGTGACTAATGTTACATAGGCGATCTTGAATTGTCATACGTGGTCCTACACCTACACACAGACACACACAACTGGAAAGAAACATTACACTCTTCTTTCTTGAGACCATAAAGGAGCTGCATCTAAACAGGTAAAGAAGAATCCATCAAGAAGAAATGTAATAAGCCAACTATGGTTTACTGTGTTTTCATGGAAGAGAGGCATCACTCTCTTTAGGATAGTTTCTCTGCATTGGTCTCTTGTACTAGCTGCTTTGTTTCCACTATCTTTTTTAAAACCTTTTAAATGATCCATGAAATAGATACTGTCATTTCTGCTTTTCAGATAAAGAAACGAAGACTTAAAGAGAATAACTCAACTACTATAAGGAAGAGCCAGACTTTCTATCCAAGCATGGCTGAAATTCATACCCAGGTCTCTCTCCATAACAAGAATAAAATCTCCAACAGAAACCAGGTAGCTACCCTTTCGAGACTAGAGATAATTTCCCCCAAGTTTCTAGAATACAGGCTAGCAAATAGTAGAAATGAAAAAAAAGATTTCTGAATAAAAGGATCAGCCTACGTCAAAGGGCACACTATCACAGTCACGTCTTCTATATTTGGTTCTCACTCTTAGAGTAATGAGAAACTATTTGAAGAAGATAAAAATGACTATGGTATTGCTGAAGGAGGAGAAAAAACAGCATTTGAAATAATATGTTAGGGGCACCTAGGGGGCTCAGTTGGTTAAGCATCTGGCTCTTGATCTCGGCTCAGGTCACGATCTCACGGTTCGTGAGTTTGAGCCCCACATCAGGCTCTGTTCTGACAGCTGGAGCCTACTTGGGATTCCCTTTCTCCCTCTCTCTCTGCCCCCCCAACACTCTCTATCTCTCTCTCTCTCAAAATAAATAGACATTTAAACAAATAATAAAATAACATGTTAAAGTGTGTAGAAGCAGAGACAACAGCCTCTACCCTTTAACGAAAAGGAAATGTGGATGTTGTATTATTTCCTGTTGTTTCTATAAATCAGTGGCTCACATAATACAAACGTATGTTATGGTTGTGTAGGTCAGAGTGGGTTTTCCTGGGCTAGAATGAAGACGTGGGCAGGTCCGCATTCCTTTCTTTCTGGGGGCTCTGGAGACAAATCTGTTTTCTTGCCTTTTCCAGCTTCACCAAGCTGATGGCCTGTGCTCCGTGGCCTTGGTCCCCTTTCATCTTCAAAGGCCTCAGTGGCCCCTGGAGTCCTTCTCAATCTCAATAAGGACCCCTGTGATTACATTGAGCCCACTCAAATAATCCAGGGTAAGCCATCCATCTCAAATCCTTAGTTTACGAAACTTCTGGGGACCCCTTACCATGCAAGATAACGTATTCACAGACTCTGGGATTGAGGACATGGACATCTCTTGGTGGAGGGAGTATTCTGCCTACAGAAAGTATGTTAGTGCTGTTGTTAAAAAAATGTAAACTTTAAGACACAAAGAAATGGAAAAAGATTCCATGCTCCTGGATAGGAAGAACAAATATTATTAAAATGTCGATACTACCCAAAGCAATCTACATATTCAACATGATCTCTATCAAAATAACACCAGCATTTTTCACAGACCTAGAACAAACAATCCTACAATTTGTATGGAACCAGAAAAGACCCCGAATAACCAAAGCGATCTTGAAAAAGAAAACCAAAGCAGGAGGCATCACAATCCCAGACTTAAAACTATACTGCAAAGCTGTAATCATCAAGACAGTATGGTACTGGCACAAGAACAGACACTCAGATCAATGGAACAGAATAGAGAACCCAGAAATGGACCCATGAACGTATGGGCAATTAATCTTTGACAAAGCAGGAAAGAATATCCCATTGAATAAAGACAGTCTTTTCAGCAAGTGGTGCTGGGAAAACTGAAGAGCAACATGCAGAAGAATGAACCTGGACCGCTTTCTTACACCATACACAAAAATAAACTCAAAGTGGATGAAAGACCTCAATGTAAGACAGGAAGCCATCAAAATCCTCGAGAAGAAAGCAGGCAAAAACCTCTTTGATCTTGCCTGCAGCAATTTCTTATTGAACACATCTCCGGAGGCAACAGAAACAAAAGCAAAAATGTACTGGGACCTCATCCAAATAAAAAGCTTCTGCACAGCAAAGGAAACAATCAGCAAAACTAAAAGGCAACGGACAGAATGGGAGAAGATATTTGCAAATCACATTATCAGATAAAGGGTTAGTATCCTAAATCTACAAAGAACTTATTAAACTCAACACCCAAAAAACAAATAATCCAGTGAAGAAATGGGCCAAAGACATGAATAGACACTTCTCCAAAGAAGACATCCAGATGGCCAACAGACACGTGAAAAGATGCTCAATATCATTCATCATCAGGTAAATACACATCAAAACCACAATTAGATACCACCTCACACCTGTCAGAATGGCTCACATTAACAACTCAGGCAACAACAGATTTGGCGAGGATGTGGAGAAAGAGGATCTCTTTTGCATTGTTGGTGGCAATGCAAGCTGGTGCAGCCACTCTGGAAAATGGTATGGAGGTTTCTCAAAAAACTAAAAATAGAACTACCCTATGACCCAGCAGTTGCACTACTGGGCATTTATCCACGGAATACAGGTGTGCTGTTTCGAAGGGACACATGCACCCCCATGTTTATAGCAGCACTATCAACAATAGCCAAAGTATGGAAAGAGCCCAAATGTCCATCAATGGATGAATGGATAAAGAAAATGTGGTATACACACACACACACACACACACACACACACACACACACACACACAATGGAGTATTACTCAGCAATCAAAAAGAATGAAATCTTGCCATTTGCAAATACGTGGATGAAACTGGAGGGTATTATGCTAAGTGAAATTAGTCATAGAAAGACAAAAATCATGTGACTTCACTCCTATGAGGACTTTAAGAGACAAAACAGATGAACATAAGGGAAGGGAAACAGAAATAATATAAAAACAGGGAGGGGGACAAAACACAAGAGACTCCTAAATATGGAGAACAAACAGAGAGTTGCTGGTGGGGTTGTGGGAGGGGGGATGGGCTAAATGGGTAAGGGGCATTCAGGAATCTACTTAAATCATTGCTTCACTATATACTAACTAATTTGGATGTAAATTTAAAAAAATAAAAAATAAAAAAAAAGTATACTTTTAGAGAAGGCACCATATTCATGAAAGAGGAAGGTTTTGGAATGCTCACAAATGATAAATTTAGGAAAAGCAAAATTCTGTGAAAATACAAACACAGGAATATCTGTAACTCTTTCTCATTTACAAATGGCATTACTGACAGTGGTCATGAACAGTTGCTATGGGCTGAATTGTGTCTTCCCTACACTCGTATGTTAAGGCACAAACCCCTGATGTGGCTGTATTTAGACAGAGGGCCACTATGGAGATCATTCAGGTTAAATGAGGTCATAGGGTAGGACCCTGATCCAAAAGGATTAGTGACCTTAGAAGCAGAGACCAGGGAGGTCCCTGTCTCTCTGTCTCTGTCTAGCTCTGTCTCGCCCCACCCCCATGTGAGGACACAGAGAGAAGGTGGCCATGTATAAGCCAGGAAGAAAGTCATCACCAGAAACCAACCCTGATGTCTCCTCGATCTTGGACCTCTAGCTTCCAGAACTGTGAGAAAATACACTTCTAAACCACCTCATCTGTGGTATTTTGTTCCGCTAATGCAATGATAATCCTCACCACTTAAAAGTTGAGATTTCCCCAGCCAAATGTTTTTCTGTGCATTACTTCCATTTATCCCATAATAACACTTACTGATTATCCACATTTTATTGATACAGATAATGGGGTTTGGGGAGATCAAACAATGTGTCCAAGATTGTACAACCAGAAGAAGGGTCAGAAGATTCAGACCCAAACTTCTGATAACATGTATTCCTAACCATTTCACTTTATGGCTTCCCTTCAGTTTGGATAATTTAAAAAATCCAGCGTAATCCTTAAACCTCTCTAAAGTTTGTGATTTATGGGAAGCGAGGACAGTCTAGCATATTCTACATTTATATTTAGGTATTAGGTATTTGTAAGTTTACGCCTAAAACCACGGGAAGAACTAACATTTTACTAGGGAATTTTGAGGGTTTCCCAACTTTTTATATCTGTCCCATGGCTGAGATAATAGTGGTACAATGGGGCAGGGAAATAGAGGACTATGTGCACAGTCTGGGCTAAAATTAAATCTTCTCAGTGCAAGTGTTTCTATTTGTCCTTCCTGAAAATATCCTTTATCCCTTCTTCATGAGAGCACTGGGCAAGGAACACCATGAATTCAAAATGAGAAACCCCCTTTCCACATCCTTGAGTACTTTTTGACTGAATTCGGACAAGGAAAAAGCCCTGCCTTCTCACCTGTAACCTGTTGAAAGACAAGAGGATTATTCTGGTGACTAAATGTTATAATGGACAAGTAGGTACTCACTATCACCCTAAAATGTAAAGCAATAGAGTTGGCCATAAAAATTGCCAAGTGTTTTGGCATACCTGCTATTTTCAAAACATTTACATGCTGGGTACATTCTAAAGAAGTATGCATGGGGGCGCCTGGGTGGCGCAGTCGGTTAAGCGCCCGACTTCAGCCAGGTCACGATCTCGCGGTCCGTGAGTTCGAGCCCCGCGTCAGGCTCTGGGCTGATGACTCAGAGCCTGGAGCCTGTTTCCAATTCTGTGTCTCCCTCTCTCTCTGACCCTCCCCGTTCATGCTCTGTCTCTCTCTGTCCCAAAAATAAATAAACGTTGAAAAAAAAAATTAAAAAAAAAAAAAAGAAGTATGCATGAACATGTATATATATACTGTACATGTACACATTTGGATAAGTATATGAGAAACAGTAAGAAATATAGATATATATTATCTGCTGACCCTGGCTGCTTACACTGAGCTCCTTAAACCCCTTGTAAATAGGGGTGCTATGACAATGTTTTGTCCTAACACTTAGTCTTTGACCCCATTTACTGACAAAGAAGGTCTAAGACCTAGTTCCTGAGTGATAGGAGCATCTGACACTGAGCTGCTAAATCCCTTGGGATTCCTGGATGAGAGTAATGTCTTCTTTTCCAATGAGGTGAGTCTTGGTGAGCTCCAGGATGGTGTTGGTCACCAGGAAGACCAAGCCCTGATTAGAAGCGTGGAAGCTGCAGGCTCACTGCCCATTGTCTGGGGAGGGCAATGGGGCTGGAAATGGAATTAATAGTTGATCATGCCTCTTACGCGACAAAGCCTCCGTAAAATCCCCATAATCTGTGGTTTGGAGAGCTTCCAGGTGGTGGGCACAGCTACCTTCCCGGTGGGTGGTGTACCTGAACGCCATGGGGACAGAAGCCCTTGCGCTGAGACCCTTTCAGACCCCGCCCTCTCTATCTCTTCATCTGCCCCTTCACGTGCGTCCTTTATCATGTGCTTTATTGTAAACCTACCTGTTTCCCTGAGTTCTGTGAGCTGTTATAGTGACTGATTGAAACAATGGGGAATTATGGGAACCTCCTCTTCGTAACCAAGCCTGACAGAAGTTGTGGGTAACCTGAGGACCTACTATTTTATTTTTTTTTAATGTTTATATATTTATTTTGAGAGAGAGAGAGAGAGAGAGAGAGAGAGAAAGAGAGAGAGAGAGAGAGAGAGAAAGAGAGAGAGAGAGAGAGAGAAAGAGAGAGAGAGAGAGAGAGAGAGAGAGAAAGCACAAGTGAGGGAGGAGCAGAGAGAGGGGGAGACAGAGAATCCCAAGCAGGCTCCATGTTGTCAGTGCAGAGCCCGTGCAGGGCTTGATCTCACAAACTGCGAGGTCATGACCTGAGCTGAAATCAGGAGTTGGGATCTTAACCGACTGAGCCACCCAGGCACCCTAGGACCTGCTATTTTCAGTTGGCATCTCAAGTGGGAAGCAGTCTTGTGGGACCGAGCTTCACTTGTGGGGTCTGTGGGGTCTACACCAAGGCTGGTGGGTGTGAGAATGGAACTGAACTATAGGACATCCAGCTGGTGCTGCAGAGAATCTCCAGAGCGGTGAGCACACATACCTGATGTCAGAGGTGTTGTATGTGTGCAGGTAGCAAGAGAGTGAATGAGAAACACACAGGAGAGGTGTGTTAGGATACATAGCACCTGTTAGGATACTAGCAAATTTACTTGATTGGTAGAAGTCATTTAGAAGGAAAAATAAAGACTTCAAATGGATAGCATTTGCTGCTATAACTTACAGCTAGATTTATCCTCCTCTGGTATAAATAAAGTTTCAAAAATTTGGGAGGAAATGATGGACCGTGTCTCCATAAAAAGGACTCTTGGGAATCTGACTAATGATTTTTAATTTTAGGACAGTCCTAGGTTCTAAGGATCTCAGGTTAAGAGCAATGACTTCTGGGGCACCTGGGTGGCTTAGTCAGTTAAGTGTCTGACTTTGGCTCAGGTCATGATCTCACAGTTTGTGGGTTTGAGCCCTGCGCCGGGCTCTGTGCTGATAGCTCAGAGCCTGGAGCCTGCTTCGGATTCTGTGTCTACCTCCCTCTCTGCCCCCACCCCCCTGCTTGGACTCTGTCTCTCTCTCAAAAATAAATAAAAAATTTAAAAATTAAAAAAAAAAAGAGCAATGACTTCTTCCAAATGCCACTTGCAAAATAAACTAGATGTTCAGTAACATGGAAAGAGGTAAATAAATCATAGTATGTCCATATGGAATAATATTAAACAACCATTAAAATGGTGTTTCTTGAAGAGTATTTAATGACATGAAAATATTTTTGATATAACACTAAGTGGCAATACAAAGCTAGAGATTCTAAACAGAGAATGCATGATCAAAATTTCTCTGTGTGTGTGTGTGTGTGTGTGTGTGTAACTACAAGAAAAATGACTGAGAGAAAATATGCAAATTTATAAAGATTCAGAAGTGTAGCATCATAGATTATTTTCTTCTTTATATATTTTCCCTCATTTTATGGCATGATAACACTTTTATAATTAAGAGAAAGTTAAGGTTCGATATGTTGAAAGGGGAAAGGGAAAACAAATTATGAACAGCATAATATTCACAGAGATGAAAAGTCTTGAGATAAACTTCATTGGTTCCTTTGTGTGACCTTCCCCAAATGGCATGTCTTCTATCTGAGGACCCTGTAGAGAAACCGTGTGCATCTATACTCTTTCTGCACCGACAGGCTCTGGCAGATGCTGATCAAGCATATATTTTCCCTCTAAAATAAAATGAATTTGTTTACTTGTTTGCTTGTTTGTCTCTGAGATGGTATTTCCCCAGGCATTTTTGATTTACTTGTGAACACTTAACAAAAGAGCAAAGAGGAAGGTGACCTTGCAAAACACAATCTAATTACTCTTTATCCGTAGATCTTGGCTTCACTCATTAGTCATCTGGTACACAACATATTAATAATCAGGATGTCGCAGAAATTTTAGAAGCAATTTAACAACAACTATTTAGTGCAACGAACAAGCTAATTTTAGTCCTTAGAAAGTACTTAATGAATACTTGTCAAATAGGGGTTCACAGTTCCTGCAATATGTCATTAAATGCAAGCATTATCTTTAATCTCTTCCAAAACTTCTAAGAGGAAAACATAATGTTTTGAAGCAACATAAACTTGTAAACTTTCAAAAGTTCAAGTAATCAGCTACTTAAACTTTCAAGCATCAGTCCCAGTAAAAATGAAAATTAGATTTTCATTATGACAGAAAGTGAAATCTAGCACTATAACTTTCAAATAATATGTGACTGTTCCCACACTGCCTACCTAAGCATCTCACTCAACCTCATTTTGGTCCTATATTGATATTTGAAAAAGTAAAGTAGATTTTAAAAATATATATATCTGCTCAACATCCCTTCCTCCCTTATTTTAGACGTAGAACTCCATCTTTTTGCCCTCGAGTTACTATAGCTCCATATGCCTTGTGCCTTGTTCAGTGCTCTGCACCCCACCCATGTTCAAAGGTACCTATCTCAACCCAGATTCATCAGATTCTTTCCTTTGAGCTGACTGCCATTTGCTTGAAGGCTCGTGATCCAAGGTGTCCAAAAAAGCAGTGCTCTGAGTTTCTGACCAAAATTGCCAAAGCGTATCTTGTATTTTGTCTTTCCTTGGATCCTATCCAGATTCGCCAATGATTATGCAAGCCACCAAGTACTCTTCTGGTAAGTTCCTTTTAGTATAAGTCAGTCAGAGGAGGTCCCTGTTGCTTCTAACCAAAGAAGCATCCCAGGTACATTTGGTGGGAAAAACTTAGTCTACCTCAGAGAATGGGGACTATAACTTCCTACCTAAACAAAACGTTTGGACCTTTTCTTTCAAGTTACCAAAAGGCATTCATTCCACCAGTCTTTTTGGGAAAATGTTGACAGTTTTAATTTTTTGTACATACATTATCAATTTATCTATCAAGATAAGAGTATTCAAATCTAAAAATGCCAAAAGATGGCCTGACTACATTTCTAATATGTCACAACCTACAACCACTGGTTACATGGAGAACTTACAGAGAAATGTGGAGTCTCTATATACAATGATCTATAAAAGAAGACGAAGCACTTTCAGCATGCTATTACTAATGTTTAAGTGTCACTCAAACATATCATAGCTAGTGACAATAATAAAAGCAATAGAGATAATAATTGCTATGGATTTTTCCACCGGGTGTTTCCCACGTTCTAATAAGTACTTTGTAGACATCATTTTGTTTAAAATTCTCGAACAGCTTAGAAGGAATAGACATATTTATTCTGATATTGTGTTGAAGATTTTAAAGCTTAAAGATATTAGTAAAGATCAGAGATGTGTATGGAACTCAGGCCTGTCTGATAACAAAGTTAGGGACCTTAAACAATTCATTCTTTTAGATTTTTAGGAATCTGTCTTTTGTCTGCTGTTCTGTTAAGGCTATTTTTTGTGCATTTATTTATTTTTGAGAAAAAGAGAGAGTCCACGAGAGGGGAAGGACAGAGGATCTGAAGTGGGCTCTGGGCTGACAGCAGAGAGCCTGACTGGGGGATCAAACTCACAAACTGATGATGAAATCATGATCTGAGCCAAAGTCAGACACTCAACTGACTGAACCACCCAGGCACCCCAAAGTAATCTGGATTTTGAATGGTTTCATTGGTAAATTATGAGTTACAACATTTTCCTTAATAAATATTTTTTACAGAATTCCTCTTTGCCTCTGATGTTTCAGTTTCATGCAGATCTCAGCATTTATGGAATATCAGCTAATATGAATCTTTCATAAGTGTAATTAAGCTCCTGGATAGGTTAGAGTATCTAACTGACTTGTGCATTTTAATAAAACATACATATAGGAATATCTATTATGGAATCTTGAAGCAAGCATATGTTGTAAATTACTAACTGGAACAGACTTTAAAAATTAAAAGTGACAACATTGAAAATAATGATTTCCTTTGAATTGTTTGTCTATAATTATTTTTAATATGTTATGTAGGAGACTAATTAGGTATAAGATATGAAGACTGAGAAGGGACAAGATTGATTAACTGAACTTACAAAAGTTCCTGGGGATAAAGAATGAATTAGCTTTGGAAGAAAATGGACTACTAGACTTGCATTTTGAGTATGATGAAGAAGAAAGACATTATATTTAAGCTTTTTATCTCTGAAACCTTACATTCTCAGCATTGGCTTTTTAATACACATAATACATAAACTGAAAGGCATGCTCATAAATATACAAAATTAATAAAATCAGGGACTGTTGAATACATGAATTGTGTCTATTGTGCTGATAAAACCAAGAAATCCTTTATCTACTATGATTTCCCTGTCTTCTTCCATGAACAAGTCTTCTCTATGTATTGGACATGAACCACAGTGTCTGCGTGGGTCAGCTAAGTGCCATCCATCGTAGTTTCTTCAGCTTCAAATTTTCTTGAATATCTGTGAAGTTTGATGTTTTTACCATCCTTCTGTCCTTTGGATAACAGGCCATTATTACACAAATTTTACTCCTCTTTTCTCGGCCTCTTCAATTGGCTGTTCTTTTCTCTCATTCACTAAATGAAGGGCTTCCCTCAAATTTAGTCTTTGGCTGCTCTTCTCTCCTGCCTGTCCCTCACAGAGACAAGGGCAGAGGGCCCTGAGGGCTCATCAATTCTCCTCTTCTGGCAGATTAATAAGTAACAAGGTCATTGGCTCTGGGATGCTTTAATGGATCCTGACTGCCTCTCCCTGGTACAGGCTGGTTGGCTTCATCAGCCCCCTTGTGTTAAGGCTTATTTCCTTGACCAGGAAGCTCCACTGTAAAGTGGTCAATGAATTTTTCCTTATCCTCATTTTTTAAGTTCTCTTTAAATATGGAGAACCAAACCATTATGAGTCCACTGATTTTAGCTCCTTTTATGGTGTGTTCAAGTATGTGCGGACTAAAGTTCTTTCTGAGGGTTACAGAAGCTAGACAGATTTTTCTCTTTGATCCCTTTCTGCCTGATTTTCCCAGTTAAACCTCATTAACATTTATACCATATGATGCCAGTGATCCTTGGCATAATAATCCCTTGGCCTAAGTAACCCATTCTATATGACATCTTCCAAAATCTATAAGCCAAGTCTTGAACATCCTTCAGAAGTTCAGTTTCTTATTTCCAACTACTTTCTAGATATAATTTATGTTGCCCAGGATCAAAAATATAAAATGATCCTTGATTTTTTTTCTTTCTATTTATGGTCAGTCATCAAGTCCTATCAACTTCTCTCTTTTTTTTTTATTAAAAAAAATTTTGTATGTTTTTATTTATTTTTGAGACAGAGAGAGACAGAGCATGAGCAGGGGAGGGGCAGAGAGAGAGGGAGACACAGAATCTGAAGCAGGCTCCAGGCTCTGAGCTGTCAGCACAGAGACCGACATGGGGCTGGAACTCACAGACTGTGAGATCATGACCTGAGCTGAAGTTGGATGCCCAACCAACTGAGCCACCCAGGCGCCCTCTATCAACTTCTCTCTTACATATGCCCTACATTTTCCCCAACTCGCTGACTGGTGAGCGGTAATTTTATGTGTCAAACTTGACTAAACTAAGAGAAGCCCAGATAGCTGGTAACACATTCTTTCTGAGTGCATCTGTGAGGATGTTTTGAGATTTGAACCAGCAGACCAGGTACAGAAGATCACCCCCCCCAATGCAGGTAGACATGATCCAATCTGCTGAGGCTGAACAGTAGAAAAAGATGGAGGAAGGATGAAGTTGCTTATGCTTGAGCTGGGTCATCCTTCTTCTTCAGACATTGGTTCTCTTGGTCCTTAGATCTCCAGACTCACACTGCAGCTTACACCTTTATCATTAGCTCTGTTGGTTCTCGGGCCTTTGGGTTTGGACTGGAACCACACCACCAGCTCTCCTAGGCCTCTAGCCTGCACACAGCTGATCATGGGGCTTCTCAGTCTCCAAGATCATGTGAGCCAACCCCTTATAATAAATAAATCTTCTTCTGTATATTTATACATGTACCTTTAATTTTTTTTTAACATTTATTCATTTTTGAGAGACAGAGAGAGAGACAGAACATGAGCTGGGGAGGGGCAGAGAGAGAGGGAGACACAGAATCCAAAGCAGGCTCCAGGCTCTGAGCTGTCAGCACAGAGCCCAACGAGGGGCTTCAACTCACGAACTGCGAGATCATGGCCTGAGCCAAAGTCAGAGGCTTAAATGACTGAGTGCCCCCCCTCCCCCCACCCCAGGTACTCCTAGACTGGCATATTTTGAACATGGCTTTCTGATTTTTCCTATACTTTTCTGCTTCCCATTTCTCTTCTCATTAACTCTCTGCTACCACTATACTGGTCACTGTCCTTTGGACTCACCTTGTAAATCCCTTCCCCCAGCTTTTCCTTCCAATTTCCTCTCTCAGTCCTCTGTCCTTCCTTTTCTCCACTTACCCTAACAGAATGGATTAGCTGACAAAACCTGGTATTGCTTTAGCTAAATCTTTTATTTCCCAGCTTAATCTATAAACGATTTAGTCTACCACAGTGATTTATTCTGTTTAAACTCAAACCATGTATGTCTATGCCTCTCTCACATTAATTGGCCACATACTTTCTTGGTGCTACTACTTATTTTTATACTTGCACAACATGGTTTCTCCACGGAAAGGGAGACCCTTTGAAGACCATGATCTCCCTTTATAGGCACTTATCCCCTTACAGCATTTAGAAAAAATGCTTATGCCTTTCAAGTACTCAACATAGCTGTTTAATGTACGGTTTTATCATGATCCCTCTAACATTAGATAATATTTCTGGGGCCATGTGACAGGAAACCTAATCATATTAGACGTGTTTCAGAAAACAAAAGGATCATAGCTGCTGTAAGTAAAACAAGAACTTAAAATGTATTAGTGTGTTTGAAAATATATATATGTGTGTGTGTGTGTGTGTTTATATAATATATATCATTATATATATATATATAACTGTGAAAGTGTATATCATATTTAGGTATATAACTATACCCACACACTCCCCTCCCACACCCACATATATAATTTCTTGGCTTCCTTTGTTCTTACATATCTCTTGATGTGTCTATTAGCACAAATTAGGATATCATTCTTAAAAATAAGGTACACATCTTTCCTGTATAATGAAATAAGAATTATAGGCCAAGTTTTCATGTCTTTAATATAAATTTCCTTGACTACATAATTCTAATTATGGACACTAGTGTCAGTCAAAGAATAATATAATTACAAGAGGAACCACAAAAATTTACCAATCCATGTCATGTAATCAAAGGTAAGTGACACCTGATTTCAGGATAAAAATAGCATAGTATTCTACAGCCCATACTGTACATGAATTCACAGCTTTTATTTTGGAATGCACTAGATTCTGTTATTTTGCCATATATCTAGTATTTTATTATCACTTCATATTCTTAACAAGTCACAATCACTGAGAACAATAATAATATTATGGCTCTATTAGTTATTCCAGGTAAGAATGACATAAATGTTGGCCAAAGTCAGTCATAACAAGATCTAAGAGTTAAGTACAATATTATTGTTAATATAAATAATAGATGTCAACAAGACAAAGTTGAGTAGAGCAATAGAAAACACAAGAGTGGTTTTTCCAATAGAAAATGTTGGCACATGGCATCAAATATCGTTAACCAGGCAAATTCTCCATTGCACAAAAAAGTATTCACTAATTTCCCCTGAAATTGATCTCCTCCAGACTGTCATCCATACTATTGTCTCCTTTAGGATCCGTCTCAAACTTTATCTAGGATCCATCTCAAACTTTACATTCTCAGAGTTGTCGCTGTGATGGAAACTGAGGCACCAGGATATCACATCCTTGCCTTTGAAAACTGACAGGCCGGATGTATTTGTTCCTCACTTGATAGGGGCCCTGGGTGATTAAGGAAAGGTAAAACATGAGAAGAGCTGTAAAATGAGCCTTGTAAAATGATTAGGTCCAGAAAACAATGACAGAAGTACATTTTGGACCAGGGAACGGTGTAACCGAAAACCACAAGGTGTAGCAATTCCTTGAGAGAAAGGGGGGAAGAACTCAGTCAATATGGAAATTAAGAATGCAGTGACCTAGGACATGTAAGCAGTATGGAGAACCCCTTCAAGGAGAGACAATGAAAACTCCCGAAAGTTCACCCTCCTTATGTTCCTTCTGCATGGCACTTTCCCCCATACTTTTTACTATTTAAACATAATGCTGGAATTTATTTTTGTCTAGTTAGTGGGCAACTGTTTTTCTTTCTAAAAATAACCTATCAGTAAGTTTGTCAGCTTGTTAAGACTGGTCAAAGTAGAACATGTCAGTAAGAGAAAAGAACGTTCACTTTCTATTTGTTATAAGGGATAAAAATAAATACAATGATGTAATAGCTATCCAAATCTTTAGCAAAATAGGAAAAAGACTTGTGCTGCCTTACTCTACAGAGAATAGCGGACCTTGGTTGTGTAACAACAGCGGGTAAAGGGCCAATGGATGTACTCATCAACAATATGAGGAATCAAGGTATTCAACACAAAAATTCTGATAATTTCCCCTGTACTTGTAATAGGCAAGATAAATTTTATGCCTATGTTATCCACAGAGTTGTTTCTGTTTTCCATTTCTGGAAATGCTGCTATTTCTGTAATATCTACGATTTAACAGATCTTACTTCTGCTGTGCATAGTTTCATGAGCATTTGCCGGAGCTTAGTTTGCCTCTATTGAAACGGGAGTTTTTTGAAGCAAAAGGTATAGAGTTACTATTGAATAGTTTGGGGCTTTATTATTAATGGAATGATTGTTGCTCTCAGAAACAGAATTCAAGTTTGCAAAAATATTTGTGAATCACTAAATGGGCTCCATTCAAAACTCAATTTAAATTCTGCTTGAAAGGGCAAGGAAAAAATTAAATTATTAACTATATTAATTAAATAGAAGTCCCCAAGAATAAAGAAATTGTATCACCCGTTTTTAGGCCCTGGGGCTTAATCTTAGGTATAAGTTAAGGAGAACAATTTTATTCATTCCTAAACCCTTTTAAGTATTTTAGTTTTATTTGACCAAGGAAGGGATATAAAATGATTTCCTCATGAAACAGGGCTTTTTCTTCATAATACATGTGAAGAAACATGTAGTATAATCTGCACTCTGTTTAGAAGTGTTGATAACAATCTTTGTCATGGGTTCAACAAATAACTTTTGGGGTCAATGGAAGAATATTGTGTGAATGCACTTGGTTTCCAAAATGTATTAATAAAATTTCATAAGAATTTTTAAAATTGTTTTTCCAAGCAAAGATATTTTGCACTATTCAGTTGTTTTCTTGGACAGATAAAGTTTTGTTTCATTAGAATGTAATTGTTTTAACTGTGTGTTTATAGAAGATACCTAGAATGTTAGCGACAAAAATACAATAAAGGATATAACGGTATTAGTTCTCATAATGTAATCTCCAAGTTTGAAATTAGTAAAGTATATGAATATAGTTTCTAAACTCATGGTTATATATTTATTGAACAAGTATAAGACCTGGAACATATCTGGGATTTCAGGACTGAAAATAACGTGTGAGATGCTACGATGTAGTCACCCAACTTGCATGAGGAATGCTTTGTGAGTCGGTCAATCACGGGTAAAGAGTCATTAGCATTACTTGTCACAGACCTTCTGTTTAGAACCAGAAAAGCCAAGGAAATGAAATGTATTACAAGCATGTACCCTGAAGCAAAACTATAAAATGAAATCAATAGCATTTGAGTTGTTTTATCACCCATTTAAGGTTTATCTTAATTGTGCTGTCATTTATTCCTGATTGAAAGGCCAGCTATTGAATCACAACACAAGGCTACATTTATAAAAAGCTGTTTTTTTTTTTCTTCCACACTTAAAGATAATTATAACTTTACCATAAAAGAAAAATTGCATTTCAGTTGTGGAATCCCACAAATCAAACTATCCAGCTAGGAGCTAGTTATAAAGGTGCATATTAGAGTTCTTTCTCTACATCAGGATAAACACGTGGCGATAACTTAGTGGCAGGAATACTGACATAAGTGTCCGTGGCATGTGTTCTGGACACAGGACCCTCGGGGTCTCTCTGGGAACAGTGACGTTCCATCCTGAAAAGACAGGAGAGACCGAGCTGGTCTGCGGAGACGGAGAACGTAGGCACAAAAGGGGGATCAGAATTTTGAAATAACATAAAAAACATGAATACCTTCATGATTGTCTTTCTTTCACTAAATGAAGACACTTATTTGAACAAAAATAATGCTCAATACGAGAGGCAAGCAGGAAAATATGGATACCTGAGAGAATGGGGCCAGCAGAAGAGAACTAAATGGGGATAATGGGTGGGCTGTACGGGTGCATACCATTAGCCTGACAGCCAAATCCCTTCATAATCCAGCCTTCTTTTTCCAGACTTGCTCATTTACTGGGTAAAACTTTACTGACTATATTTTTCTGCTATGCCTTTAGGCTCCTGGAATGTTGCAATAATCAGACAAAAATCCCTATCCTCCAGTAGTTTAAATTCAGTAAAAATGCTTAAGGGCGTCTGGGTGGCTCAGGCGGTCAAGCGTCCGACTTTGGCTCAGGTCTGATCTCACACTCCGTGAGTTCGAGCCCCGCATCGGGCTCTGCGCTGACAGCTCAGAGCCTGGAGCCTCCTTCGGATTCTGTGTCTCCCTCTCTCTCTACCCCTCCCCTGTTTGTACTCTGTGTCTCTCAAAAATAAATAAACGTGCAAAAACGATTTAAAAAATGTTTAAACTATATTCTGTTCTCCAGCCATGCTGAAATGGTGCGCTTCACATGGACATAAAGAATACAACTATAAAAGTCTATTTTGTCTTTTCTGCTCTTCCTTTCATCCTACTGATTTTGGGGCAGCCTTTTTCCTGCAGCTGAACAAAAGCTCAGGCTACTCCTGATACTAAAAAACAAACAAACATTTTTAGTTAATAGAAAGTACTATACAGGAGGGGTTGTGGGAGGGGGGAAGGGATAAATGGGTAAGGGGCACTAAGGAATCTACTCCTGAAATCATTGTTGCACTATATGCTAACTAATTTGGATGTAAATTAAAAAAAAATTAAAAATAAAATTAAAAAAAAAGAAAGTACTATAATCATGGTTAAGTTAAAAATAATCTAGTTCAGGGGCACCTGGGTGGCTCAGTCGGTTAAGCATCTGACTTCGCTCAGGTCATGATCTCATGGTTCATGAGTTCGAGCCCCACATCAGGCTCTGTGCTGACAGCTTGGAGCCTAGAGCCTGCTTCAGATTCTGTGTCTCCCTCTCTCTCTGCCCCTTCCCTGCTTGGGCTCTGTCTCCATCTCTCAAAAATAAATAAACATTAAAAAAAGTAACCTAGTTCAATATATTAATCAATACTTCAAATTTAATTTAAAGGTAAAATTTTCTTCCTCCCCAGTTGAGATATGATCCTGGAGAGTCTCCTGCCTTTGGGGAAGAGGTTGTAAGAGACTTCTTTTTAAATTATTATTTTTTTAAGCTTATGTATTTATTTAGTTAGAGAGAGAGAGAGAGAAAGAGAGAGAGAAGTGGAGGGACAGAGAGAGAGGGAGAGAATCCCAAGCAGGCTCCACACTGACAGTGCTAAACCCGACGCAGGTCTCGAACTCACAAACCATGAGATCCGACCTGAGCTGAAATCAAAAGTCAGGCGCTCATCCCACTGAGCTACCCAGGTGCCCCAAGAGACTTCTTTTTTCCTTACTAATCAGCCTTGTCACCGTTCCCTGGATGCTGTGTCATAACACTCTGGCCCTGGTGGCTGAGGAGGAAAGGTTGGTGAGGGAGGCAGGAAGGTTCCCACTTCAACACTGCTGTTGTGAGATGGTCAGACCCCCTGGGGCCGGACCTGTGTTTCAAGCAGACGTGGTGCCGGGGCGCTCTGTGCACAGGCATGCCCTCCGCAGCACCTGGGGTTGGGACGTGCATTTCAGTTGTCTCTGTCTCGTCCCTTTAGACGGAGGCGGCAGTCCATTTCCACATTCTGCTTTTTGCTTTTTGCCGCCATCCAGGTGATTGTTCTGCACTTCGACAAAAGCTAGCGTTCGTCGGTGTCCCAGATCTGGACCACATTCACCGGTTCTCTGCCTGCGTCATCCCACAAGCACAGGCTTGTCCTCATGTGGCCACAGCTCTACCCTGCCAGCTGTCCTCATAGCTGTGGGCACTCCAGTCCCTTGCTGACAGCTCTGGGACATGGACTCGTGTTCTTCCTTGTCACTAACGTTATACACTTGAGATCGAAGACTTCCTACTCTCACATCCCCTTTTCTGGGGATGGATGTATTGGGAACGGCACGCAAACACAATTTTACAACCTTTTTCCCCCAAAGGAATATTTCAGATAAAGTCCTTTCTAACTCCCCATTCACTTGATAATTTTTATTCTCCTTGGGAGTAAGGGTTTATAGAGTGGTAAACTACTGATCTGTTTGTTTTTATCGTAAATATCTTTGACAATCTGTATCTATTTCCTGTACGTCTCTTGGTCATTTTAGGTCAATTGTATCTTGGTACTTAAAAAAAATAATAATGCTTTATTTATTTTTCAGAGGAGAGGGGGGCAGACAGAAGGAGACACAGAATGCAAAGCAGGATCCAGGCTCTGAGCTGTCAGCGCAGAGCCCGATGCAGGGCTTGAACTCACGGACCATGAGATCATGACCTGAGCCGAAGTCGGATGCTCAACTGACTGAGCCACCCAGGCGCCCCTATCTTGGTACTGTTTTCTAAACTTCCAATTTAAGAGTTATCTTCTTTTCATTTCTTTATTTCTTTTTCCTTAAGTTTATTTATTTTGAGAGACAGAGAGGAAGCAAGAGAACAAGCAGTAGAGGGGCATCGAGAGAGGGAGCCCAAGCAGGCTCCATGCTGTGGGCACAGAGCCCACGGCGGGGCTTGATCTCCTGGACTGTGAGCTCATGAGACGATCAGAAACCAAGAGTCCTACGCTCAACCAGCTGAGCCACCCAGGCGCTCCGTCATCATTTCTAATACATGCTCACTAGTAGTGTTTGGAGGTATCCTTTCAAATCTCTTCTGCTCATTCTTTAGGATACAGCTCACAGATCAATCCCTCTGAAAAGACTTCTCGATTATCCCACATATTAGCTGCTCATTCTTTTGTGCTACGTTGTGCTGGGATCCCCAGCAGCCACTGGATCCCTAATAGTGTAGTCATTGCATGGTGCTGGTTGTGATGTGTCTGTCTGGCAATGGGGAAAAGGATTTTGGAAATAGCAACTTCATTTCAATATCTCTGTGTCCTAAAATCCTATTATAATGCCTGGCATATTATAAATACTAATAATCACCATCAAGGCAGTGGGATGGCCTAGCCCTCAAAGACAAACAATTCTCTCTACGCCCTGGACTAGTCAGTGATACGTTAATCCCACAGTTTGTTGAATAGGAAGTTGTGGGAAAAAGAGACAAACCTATCATATTTGTGGCTTATTGGGATACAATTTGTTTCACCTACTTTTACTTTAGCAGTAAGCTAATGAACTAGACCCTTTCTCTTCATGTTTATTTTTCCATTCTTGGAAAATTTGCTCTTTAAAAATGCTTTCTGTTAATTTGGATTCTTCTATATATCATTCATTTGATCATATATTTATTACAACTTCCCAGTATAATTAGTGGGGTTTAATGATAAAAGCAGTTAAGGAAAGGGAAATATATCTAGAAGCCCTATATGGGAAATCTAAAGCATGTGAGTAAAAACTGAATCCTAAACTGCGTATCAGCTAGCACAGTATGAAAGCTGCAGAGGGTCCCAGAGCTCTCATTCTCCAAAATCCATCGACTGTGAAACAATTCCACTGATTCAACAATCATTTCAAATATCCTTGGATTAAAATGTGCATTTAGGGATCTGAAGAAGATGATTAAGGTGAAATGTAATATTTGAATCCTCCTGAATCATGCCTCATTAAAAAGAGATCCGGATTTGGATGGTCAAGTCCTGGGGACAGAATTCCCTGGGGGGGGGGGGGGGGGGGCGGGGTGGGTCTTCAGCCCCCATGTGTCATGCTGATTGTGCCAACACCGTGATGCCCCGGGCTTTTTCCCCCACTGGGGCACAGAACTCTTTATGCGGCTGGCAATTCTGAGAAGTGAGATGCTGTCTTGCAGACACGCGTTGCATGGTCCAGCAATTTCCCTGGTCCCCCTTTCTAGGAAGACCGCTGTTGTTTGCTATAAAAATGGCGTCATCTCCGAGCTCCTGTTGCTTCCCCGCCATGCCCTCCACCCAGTGCCCTCTTCCCTCGCCTTGCACCTGCCTGTGGGGTCTGGAGCTCTGGGACCCGCACTGTATGCCGACCTCTATGCGGATCCTCCAGTTGGTACTTTCATGCTGAGCACCGAGGTCCTAACGCTGTGACCCAGGAGTCTCTGTACCAACAGCCATGGAACTAAATTATTAACGTGGAGAGTTGTTTTTGTGGGAGTCCTCCTACACCAAGTCTCCTCACCTTCACGTTTATGTAATTAGAGTAATATCCTAGCAATCACACCAAAAACAGATAATATCCCCAGCTAAATATGGCAACAAGCTAAGCTTCAAACCACAGAAGATGAGCAGAGAAAACAGCTCTCCACATTATCAAGTTCTATGCCTTATCAGCAGTGTGAAAACGGCACCTGTTTTTAAGGAGGTGGAGGGAAGGCCAAGCATTTCTGCCGTCGTGGGAGCCAGTGAAATGGAAAGGTGACTACAGCAACATAAAAGCAAAGGGGCAACCTCCACGCTGACGAGAAAGGAGAAAACACTGAGAGCAAAACAGAAACTGAGCAGGGCAGCGACAATGAGGGGAAAAAAAGAGAGAGAAAGTTTCTTCAGTGAATGTGGGAGTGCAGATAAAAGCAAGCAGATGTCTAAGGGGGCCTGGGCGGCTCAGCCGGTTACACCTCCAACTTCTTGGGCTCAGCGCACCATCTCATGGTGGAGAGTTTGAGCCCCGAATTGGGCTCCGTGCTGACAGCTTGGTGCCCACTTTGGATCCTCTGCCACTCCCTGGCTTACACTCTCTCTCTCAAAAATAATCAACATTAAAAAAACAAACAAACAGAAAAGGCAAGCAGATTTCTAAAAGTAGCAGGATAATGTTTTCTTTATCACTTTGTGAAAATATCTGAAATAATATTCTAGAGCTAGTAAAGCTATCTTAGCCCATTTACCTCTTTTAAAAGTATGGAGAATCTAATTTCACTTAAACATGAAAACTTGAAAAAGGCTATGTTTAAAGCCCACAAGGAAAAAAAACAGTGAGCAAAATAATAGCTTTTAAAACATCAAGGCGTTTGAAAAAATATTCAAGCTGTATTGTAGTATGTTGAAACAAACTAAAATTATTTAGGAAAAAAGAGAAACCATGAAAGAAAAATGTGTATCAGAATTTAGAAAAACTCAAATTAAAATCTTAAAAATATTTAAATGTAATTAATAGAGATATTAATGAGATATGAGATAAAGGGATATAAAAGATAGGAGAATATTCATCATTTATATAGTAGTGGTCTCCTATGATGAAAACCGAGTTAGTGAATCAAAAATATTTTAAAAATTAGAATTGAAATGTTTTCTGAAATAAGAGTTGAATGCATATGCTATGTATATATGTAGAAAATGACTCAGAATAGCCAATTGCAAGACACATTCCAATAAAACTACTGAACTTTAAAGAAAAAGAGTAAATTCCTTGGAAATTCAGAAATAAGACAAACACTCACTTGGGAAAAAAAAAAAAAGTTTGTCATTATTCTTTTTGACAGTAATACTCCATGGAAGAAAAATCCAGAGTGAAATATTTAAGACCAATGAAGAGAATACGATTTGAGGCTTTTATATCTAATCAAATTACATTCAATTTCCAGGTCCATAGATAAACTGTCATTAATGCACAAAGATATAGGAAATGCCGTTCTTATAATCCTACTCTGAGGAGTCTATTACAGGATAAACTGTAGACAGTTCAATGACTGATTATCTTATTAACAGGGATAAAACAGTATTTCTTCAGATTAGAAATGTGGGAAAAGGAAGTGGATGAAACAGAAGCATTGCTCACAGGAGGAGATAAACAGACAGAAGAGGGGGAGGCCAACTGGATTATGTAAAGTAAAAGTAAGAGTCACAACAAAGGTCAAGTCCAGCCACAGCCTGGTTGGACACGTAGAATTTTGTTGGAGTACAGCCGCCATTTTGTTTACATACTGTCTCTCCCTTCTTTCAAGCTGCAACAGAACTGAGTAGTTCAACAGAGACCATATGGCCCATAAAACCCAAAACATTTGTTATTGTAGCGGTCACATTTGGAGTAGGAGAGTGAATCAGTGCATTATTTTGAAAACCAAGAAATAAAAGGGAAGAATCAACCATTTTTTTTCCCTGTCTTTCCTACAGGAGGAGGATGTTGGGGTGATTAAATATTTGATATGGAGAAGTTTCTCTTTATGGAAATATCTGGCTAATAAATGCAGAAGAAATGGAAGGAAGGAATGGATAGGAAATGACTATCGGGGTTGTAACCATCAGGAGAGTCACAGGGACTGCTGTGCCTCTTTAAGGAAGCAGTGAATATCGCCTACAATTTATTTGTTAAAAACCAAAAAAAAAAAAAAAAAAAAAAAAAAACCAACAACTAAAAAACCCAGAAAACAGTTAATCAAACAGGGCCTCTAGCTCTCACTACCATTTTACAGGAAATAAAGGAGACAGAACAAGATCTGAAGTGGCCCCTTGAAGGTTCAATAGTTGAAACCCACTCTTCAGAAATCTGGTTTCTTTTCCTTTGAATGTTTATTTATTTTGATAGAGAGACAGCATGAGCCAAGGAGGGCAGAGAGATTGGGAGAGAGACAGAATCCCAAGCAGGATCCCTGCTGTCAGAGCAGAGCCTGACATGGGGCTCTAACTCACGAGCCATGAGATCATGACCTGAGCTGAAGTCTGACACTCAACTCACTGAGCTGCCCAGGCGCCCCCGAAATCTTGAACAAATAAACATCAGAGGGAGTCAAATCAGGTGGTGGTGGTGAAGCCTATAGTTTAACAGAGACAATTAAAACCCTTTTCAACCAATCATAATAGATGGATCTAATTTTTTAATATGAATATTGACTAGATATTCAATGATATGGAGGGACTTTTATTAATTTTGGGGGATTAATAATGGTATTATGATTAAGTTTTGGGTCCTTATTTTTAAGAGACACACATTGAGATATTTTGCAGATGAAATATTGTGTGTCTGACCTGCTTCAATATAATAAGGGAGGGAGTGGGTGAGAGCATTTCTGGGGACTTGGTAATGAACTTGGGTAGTCGCCACTTGGAGAGTCATTATAATCCTCTCTGGAATTTTATGTATGTTTGAAATTTCTGCAGTAAAAGATGAGCATGTTTCCAATATTCCTAGGGTCAAAATTATGAAATGAGTTCTGAAATGGTCCTACTTTAAATATGAAATTGCATTTAAATATTAAGTTCAGTTACAGCATAGTTATAAAACTTACTTTGCAAACGATTTCATTAATAAATTCTTGGTAAAGGAATTATGATAAAATACTTCTTTAATGAATCAAATCTCCCTTCTTTATTACTTTATTCATATGACATATGGCTGAAGACCACGGGACAGCTACTTCTAAAGCAGGGATAAACCGTTAGACCATTAATTAATTAACCTAATTTACATAATGTTCTTATTTTTGCATAGCTAATGAACTAGAGGTTGATTATAGGCCATTAAGAGTCATTAATAAGTGAAACAGTGATTTAAATATATGAGTTTGTATTACAGACTCACGAGGCAGAGGTCAGTCACGAAATGTTAATAACAATATTAAAAGCATCAGGCATTAAACAAACTAACATTTAGCTTTTAGACTTCATTCACTTCTGAGAGGCTAATTCAGGAACCTGATAACTGGTCTCAGTTCTACAGGCAAACTTGGGCACCTGTAAGAACACTAATGGGTACATTAGCTAAATTTTTATTAGCCTTAGGTTTACATTAAAGTAACGAGAACTAGTTGTAACACACTCACATAAAAGTTATCGCTTTGTCTTTATTCCGAGAATTTGGAGCTGTTTCTTGAAAACTGCCAAGTTCTACGACCTATATATTTAGGTTTTTCTTTCTAAATCTGTTTCTTTTTTTTTTTCAAATAAAGATGGGAAATACAGTTTTCAAATAGCTTTCATATTTTTCTTAGTTGCAAGAAGGTAGTTTACATTATATAATTTAGAACCACTCTATCTTTTTGACTCCTGGTTTAGACAATTCAGTTGACAATTTGAAGCTTCCTCTATATTTTATAAAAATAAAATTGCCTGCAGCTTAAAGATTTTAAAAGCTGAAGAAACTGGTCTGCTATTTTAAAATTTTTTAGTGTTTATTTTTGAAAGAGAGAGAGACAGACTGTAAGCAGGGGAGGGTCAGAAAGAGAGAGGGAGACACAGAATCCGAAGCAGGCTCCAGGCTCTGAGTTCAGCACAGAGCCCCATGAGGGGCTCAAACTCACAAATAGTGAGATCATGACCTGAGCTGGTCAGATGCTTAAACGACTGAGCCACCCAAGTGCCCCTGGCCTGCTATTTTTAAACAATTTGATTATGCAAGTGATGAATAATCACTGAACACAACTTAATTCCTTTAATTCCAAAGGTACACCCTGTATAATCTGATTTTTTTTTTCAAATGACTTGGTTGTACCCTTACGAGCAAGGTGCAGCTCTCTACCTAGATCAGGAATCCTTATTGTCATGACCATCCACTACTGACCTGGAAGAGGAGATTCGAGGGCACATCGCCTGTCTCCTTTCTCACACTGCCTGGAGCTCTCTCCCTCTGGCACCTGCATCCTGCTGGGGCCTCTCACTCACTCTTCCTTTTCCCTGCTCCCCCTTCTACAGAGGCTGATTTTTTTTCCTTTTTTTTTTTAATATGAAATTTATTGTCAAACTGGTTTCCATACAACACCCAGTGCTCATCCCAACAGGTGCCCTCCTCAATGCCCATCACCCACCCTCCCCTCCCTTCCACCCCCCATCAATCCTCAGTTTATTCTCAGTTTTAAAGAGTCTCTTATGGTTTGCCTGCCTCCCTCTCTTTTTTTTCCCTTCCCCTCCCCCATGGTCTTCTGTTAAGTTTCTCAGGATCCACATAAGAGTGAAAACATATGGTATCTTTCTCTGACTGACTTATTTCACTTAGCATCACAGTCTCCAGTTCCATCCACGTTGCTACAAAAGGCCATATTTCATTCTTTCCCATTGCCAAGTACTATTCCATTGTGTATATAAACCACAATTTCTTTATCCGTTCATCAGTTGATGGACATTTAGGCTCTTTCTGTAATTTACCCAAGGGATGCAGGAGTACTGATGCATAGGAGCACTCATACCCCAGTGTTTATAGCAGCACTTTCAACAATAGCCAAATTATGGAAAGAGCCTACGGACGCTGATTGAAGGAGCACCAGCACGGGAAGGACCCGCAGCCAAAGGTCACTGTTTCAGAGTCCCATTTCATGCTCTCTCTGGGCCTCTGTTCTACCAATGGTTAGATTAGATTTTTCTCTGGTCTTCTGTACTGGTAAAAAGTTGGTGTGATTATAAAAAGATGAACTCCCTGAAGTGCAAAGGAGCATTACCTGTGTGGATGGAAAAGACCAGCCTTTCTCTCGTTATTAGAAATATCTCCCAGAACCTCTGCTGGGTCCCTTCACAAATTGGCTTTATTTGCTCTCCTGTGCATCCCACAGACAGGTGTGGGAGAAAGATTTTGGAGTGAAAAGATGTGAGCTTCAATCTCCAGGTTTTCATTTACCTACAGTGTCATTTTTTAAAAAGTCACTGAACCTTTTCTTATCTTGTCTTTGTAAAATAGGAATAATTTTCATCTCCTAGAAATGGATGTGAGTTAAATATCATGCCATGCATAATTTACAATATATGTTAGTCGCTGTTTGAAGATGCGTTTTCCACATTTTCCTCTGCACTTAAGAAAATCCATAAGTACAAGAAGTCACACAATTCAGAGAATGTCGAACAATCCCCTCCCGTTAACAATACATTCCAGAGAGTTCGCCAGTCTTACAGTGAGACTGAGAATAAAGGTTATTCTAACAATAGCGTATACAAAATTTGGAGGCAGCATGTTATTGCCTTGATATTTCAGGAGTATGAAATCGCTCCTTGTGCTGTCCTGCCTCAGCGGCTGAAGTGGACGTGGAGTCAGCCCCAAGCGCTGATGGTCTCCCAAGCTCTCCCCTGATAGCTTTCAGACATGTGTATTTCATTAGGAAATGAGCAGAAGCACCCCAAAATTCTTAAAAGTGCTGAAGTAACATGACTCACTTTTCGAAGGAACTCGGAGATTGGCGAGGACCACTTCCAGGGAATCAGCCTGGACGCGAAGCACATAGCTCGTTCTTGTCTCGTAATCCAGAGGGGCATTGACATAGATAACACCCGTGATGTTGTGGATTCCAAACAGACCTGCAGTTAAAACACAGCTTCTTGATCATTTCCCTCACACTATAAGAGGAAAATTAAAAAGTCGCTTTAAAAGCCCTGTGATTTTAAAAGCACTTCTTTTTTTTTAAAGTGTATTTTTGAGAAAGTGAGTGGGGGAGGGGCAGAGAGAGAGAGAGACAGAGGAACTCTCAGGCAGGACCCATGCTGTCAGCATAGAGCCTAGTGCAGGGCTCGATCTCATGAACTGTGACATCATGACCTGAATTGAAATCAAGTGCCGGATGCTTAACCAACTGAGCCACCCAGGCGCCCCTAAATCACTTCTTGTAACAAGAGTAATGCGTGAGGGGTGCCTGGGTGGCTCTGTCGGTTAAGCCTCTGCCTTGGGCTCAGGTCATGATCTCACTGTACATGGGTTCGAGCCCTGCATCAGGCGCTGTGCTGACAGCTCAGAGCCTGGAACTTGCTTCTGATTCTGTGTCTCCCTCTCTTTCTGAGCCTCCCCCACTCACAGTCTGTCTTTCAAAAATAAATAAATGTAATACGTAATACGTGAAAGTGACAGGAGGCTTTCACAAACTTCAGATTATCATCAGTGCATCCTTATGTGAATACCCTGATTTTCCAGTTACTTTGAGATTCTCCTGGAAATCAATGTCTCATCAGTCAATTACATTTGGGAAGCACTGCACACTCAATTAGTCACAGTAGATTTGGATGGTCCTCCACATCCTAGGGGGCATTAGACGTTGGTGATATTTAGGGAGGGGGCATAACAGCACAGTGGGAACAAAGAAGAAAGGCAGCAAGAAAAGTAAGATGTGAGCACTGGCTGCAGGGAGAGTGATTTCTAGTTAATGGTTGGTCATTGAAACACTTAGAATTTCCTTGAAAATTGCTTAACGGCATTTATTTATAGTCATTCATATAAATATTCAATATTGAATCTTTATGTACTTACTACATGTATATTGACTCTTTCCTGACCGCTTACGACATGCCTGGCCGTCCAGTTTATCAAAAGAGAAAAACAGGGGGCGCCTGGGTGGCGCAGTCGGTTGAGCGTCCGACTTCAGCCAGGTCACGGAGCTCGCGGTCCGGGAGTTCGAGCCCCGCGTCGGGCTCTGGGCTGATGGCTCAGAGCCTGGAGCCTGTTTCCGATTCTGTGTCTCCCTCTCTCTCTGCCCCTCCCCCGTTCATGCTCTGTCTCTCTCTGTCCCCAAAATAAATAAACGTTGAAAAAAAAAAAATTAAAAAAAAAAAAAAAGAGAAAAACAGGACAACAGGGAGACAACAGGAAGCACAAGCGGGGGAGGGGCAGAAAGAGAGGGAAAGAGAGAGAGAGAGAGAGAGGCACAGAATCCAAAGCAGGCTCCAGGCTCCGAGCCCAAAGCGGGGCTTGAACGCACAAACTGCGAGATCATGACCTGAGCCGTAGTCAGATGCTTAACCGACTGAGCCCCCCCCAGGCGCCCCAAATGTACCAATTACTTCTAAGTTGGAGAGGATTTTATTAGAAAAATGGGGTAAGTGGTAATTCAATCCGAAATGAATCTCAGAGCCCAGTTTGTTAATTTATGGCGAAAACAGAGACTGAGGATCCACTCACCGTCTTCGTTTCCTGAGACAATGGAGTACACGATACTCTGGTTGACGGCCGCTGCAGAAATGACACCAACTGTTGTGCCTCCGGCAGCAAGTTCGCTCACCGGAGGGGGTCTGCAGGTTTTAGAAGATGATTCATTTTTTACAGTCCATTTGTCAAGACAGAGTTTGGAATTCAATAATACAATGAGTTAGTTTAAGTGTGTCTGTGCGTTTATTTGCATAATACATTTTCTGAAGTTTTCATGGTACTCCCACATTGAGACGCCAGCCCTAAGAAACTGGGTTCAAAATGATGCAAATGATCTCGGTGACGAATGCCATGTCACCTGCGTTATTTTTAATTTAATTTAAAAATAAATTATAATAAAATAAAATTAAATTAAATAAATTATAAGTAATATAAAAATAAAAATATAATTTAATTTCAGATACTATTTTATTATCTGCCAAACATTCTACAAAATTCTCTCTACTCGTTTCTCTACGGTACCTTCTGAACTGAAAGCCAGCGGTTCCGATCTGCTCCCTCAACTTGCTAAAGTGCAATGTTGCTCTTGTGTTGTTGACGTTAGCAAACTTAAGCAAATAGCTTCCAGATGACTCTTTCTAGCCCTTATTCTTGCTCGACCGGGAAGCTCTAACGGTTCTAAGAGTATGTGAACAGATGGTGTCACAAAACTCACCTTTCTCTTGAACTCACTTATTTCGCTCAACTGCAGCCATGTGATGCCCTCAGTATTGGGATTATTCACTTAATTTCCAATCTATATTTCCAACAACACATCTCATTCTCAAATTCTCCATTTTATTTTGCGATATCGGTCACTCTAACTAGGCTATCCTAGCTTTAATCGTAAGTTAATGAAAATAATGTCGCTTTTATAAAACACAGGTATTTATACTACCCAGATCTAACAGATTTAAAAAAAAAAAAAAATTGGCAACTGAGAGGTTTGGACAGCATCTCTGAATCTTTCTGTGGTCTAGCCAATCTACCTAGTACACACAACTTCTGTAACCTTCCTCATCTTTCCTCCAGCTGACAAGACGAACCCTGCTGTCATTTGTTCCACATGACTTTTTCTTAGGATACTTACTCTTCTAATATCGCTGCTTATTTTTTTCTCCATGCTCTCAATTCTTCTCATCTGGATTACACTGTGTGGTTACCCTGTGCGGTCACTGAGCCCTTTGATAACAAATCCTGAACTATAATAACATTCCGGAAAATTAATTCTATCCTACCCTTTATAAACATGTCCAGATTGCTGAGCTCTTTGCCCCTTTAGTCCATATGCTCAGTTAAGCGACCTAAATGTAAATAAAGTGATCTCCTTTACAGACGCTTTAACCCTTAATGGGGGTCCATATATATTCACTATACGTTCAAGACCTACTTTTTTTTTTTTTTTTGCTAAAGAATAAACACTAACCTATATAACTTTTAATGAAAATGATAAAGTATGTATGTACACATGTATTTTATTCTCACCTTCCTTTGTTACAGTATCCAAATGGCACTTTGGACAACGACACCTCCTCCATACCCCGTATAAGTGGTTGGGGTAAGGTCTCCCCAGGCCCCAGGGTGTATGGATAGACTCATTATCCACCTCTGGCCACTGAGGGTACTTTTTCTCCTTTGCTCAGTGTTCATGTCTCCTGTAAAACCAATGGCAATCTTGCCCGGAAATTTTAAGTGCTAGAAAAAAATGTTTGCAAGAATTTTCATGTTTTTTGATGTTACCCTGTGAGAAGGTTCTTGTTGATCATGATACCAACACAAATGAAATAACCACAGGCTGGAAATAGATCCCTTGGACTAGTATTCTAAATGCTGCTGTACTTAACACGAGGTGAGTTCATCATTTCAGCCACTGAAACACATTGTCTTTTATCTGGGATTTCTATCATCTCCAACCAAAAATGTTCTCACTAATTAAAAAAGAAGATGTTTAGGTTAGAAAAGGAGACATTTGCCGAGGCAGATACTTGTAAAATAAGATATCTGAGATAACACAATTACATTCTATGAGCAATTTATGTACATGTGGGCACAGTGTCAGTTTAGAGAGATAAAGATGCCTCTGGTAATTTGAATGGAGACGGTAATAGTCTACCACAAAAAGGAGACATTTACCAAAGCGACACAAAGGCTGGTTTTGATGGGGCTTTTGTATGACACTTTCGTAGGATATTTCAGATGATAAAGGAGACTTTTAAATGATTTGCTGTTTGTCCCATTGCTTAGTGATTGACCATGGTGGCTGTGAAGTCAAACACCTGGAAAGGACTAAAATCAGAGAGTCATGGAAACACGATCGTCTCCAAAATGGACCTCAACGATTGCTCCCCCTGGTATTCCTTCCTTTGTCTCACCCGACAGCCAGGCTGTGGCTGGATGTGAATCAACAGAACAAGGCAAAGAAAATGAGTTGTCACCCCAGTGATTCCATTACATAAGACTGTAGATTGTAGGCTCTGACTCCCTCCCTCGCTGGATTGGATGAAGGGGACAGGGAACTGAGAGTGATGTTGCCACCACTCAGCAAGGAACTGACGCCCTCGGCCCAACATCCCTCTCAACTGAATTCTACCACCAACCACATGAGTTCAGAAGCAGCCCTTTCTCTAGTCAAGCCTCACAGGAGACAGTACTCCTGGCCACCACCTCTATTCAAGCCTGGGTGCGACTATGAAAACAGAACACAGGCAACCTAATTTTGACCTTCAAAACCTTCAAGACGATATATGTGCTGTTTTCACTCATCACGTTTGTAAAGATAAGGCCACGTGCAAGAATAATGGACACACGTGGCTTGAATGTTAGGAGCAATGAGTTGTCAATGTATGAAGATCTTAATGTTGACATAAGAAAATGTTGACATAAGAAATGTTGACATAAGAAAATGCTGACATAAGAAAACACACGTCGGCCATATTCTGGGGTGACCTTCATAAACTGAATTTCCTCTCGTGGAAGTAACATTGCTTAAATTGTTTGCTTGTCTATCTTGTTACTACTCAAGAGCTGAGAGTTAAGTTTTATACTTCCTATAATTAATTTCTTGTCTGATTCTTATAAAGTACAGAAATATAAAGTCTGCAGCTAATGTACCTTCAGCTTTAACGTTAGAAAAATGCCACCTTCATTTCAAACTTTAAAAACAACATTTCGGGGTGCCTGGGTGGCTCAGTCGGTTGAGCATCCGACTTCAGCTCAGGTCATGATCTTGCGGTCTGTGATTTCAAGCTCCCTGTTGGACTCTGTGCTGACAGCTCAGAGCCTGGAGCCTGCGTCGCATTCTGTGTCTCCCTCTCTCTCTGCCCCTCCCCCACTCATGCTCTTTCTCTCGGTCAAAAATAAATAAACGTTAAAAAAAAAATTCAGGGGCACCTGGGTAGCTCAGGTCCTGGGGACCCTTCCTAGACATCTTCAGTCAAGCTGGGTCTCTGTCCCCCCAGGAGATACAGATAAGAGCACTGTAATGACAGTGGTTCTATCTTTAACAGATATGGGCCATGAACACTGGAGACACTGGTGGTTTCGTCCCTTTAAAACACCTCCAGGAAGGACCTCCAGAGACTCTTCCACAGTGGTGGATCCCAGCGGGGTTGGATGCCCATGGGTACCGCCACACCCCCCATGGAGCCTGGCTGTGATTTATCCCCCGAGGCCAACACTTCGGGCTTTCTTGGGCATTTTAAATAAAACCTCCAGATTCTGAATACAACTCCAACATCACCTAAACTAGCTCTTAAACAAAGCCTAAATCATATTTCAATTTAAGAAGCTCAGGTGTGAGAGATATCAAATTTACATGCGATTCGGTCATTAATCTCACTATTCACATTCTCCTTGCCTCCCCTAAATTTTACATGTAAAACGGCTGTATATTTTTTGACACCACATTTTTTTTTGTTTTTTTTTTATAGCAGTTTTCTTTTTTTATAATTCAATTTTTTTTCTAAGTTTATTTATTTATTTTGAGAGAGAGACAGAGAGGGAGAGTGAGAGAGACAGAGAATCCCAAGCAGGCTCCACACTGTCAGCACAGAGCCCAACACGGGGCTCAGATCCACAAACCATGAGATCATGACCTGATCAAGAACTGGATGCTTAACGGACTGAGCCACCAGGCACCCCCAGAGTGGTTTTAGATTTCCTGCAAAATTAAACAGAAAGTATAGAGATTCTATATGCACTCCCACCTCTAGTTGTCCATATTATTAACACCCTGCATTAGTGTGGCTCATTTGTTAAAACTGATGAGCCTGTACTGATACATAATTATCAACTAAAGTCTTTTGTTGACATGAGGTTGTTCTTGCCTTGTATACTTCTATGGGTTTAGACTGATTTATAATGTCACATAGCCATCACTACTAATCATACACAATAGTTTTGGTGACGTCAATTTCTCCTTTTCTTCAGTTATTCATCCCTCCTTCTGCCTGAACCTCTGGAAACCACTGATCTTTATACTGTCTGTGTACATTAATGTTTATTTTTGAGAGAGAGACAGAGCATGAGATGGGGAGGGGAAGAGACAGAGAGAGACACACACACAGAATCCGAAGTAGGCTCTCAACTCAGGGCTTGAACTCATGAACCATGAGATCGTGACCTAAGCCGAAGTCAGATGCTCAACCTACTGAGCCATCCAGGTGCCCCAGTGCCATTCTATTTTTACTGCTTACATAATGTTTTGTACTAAAAAAAATTTTTTAATCTTTATTTTTGAGAGAGACAGAGTGCAAGCAAGGGAGGGGCAGAGGAGAGGGAGACACAGAATCCAAAGCAGGGTCCAGGCACTGAGTTGTCAGCACAGAGCCCGATGCGGGGCTTGAAGCCACAAACTGTGAGATCACGACCTGAGCCAACCGACGCTTAACCAACGGAGCCACCCAGGTGCCCCGACTGTCTGTATACTTTTGCCTTTTCCAGACTGTCATATAGCCAGACTCATACAGTACATAATCTTTTTTGGACCAGCTTCTTTCCTTCACAATATGTACTTGAGCTTCCCCTGTGTCATTTGGGGGTTTTATATTTTTATTGCTCAGTCACATTAGACTGTAAGAATGTACAACGAACAGCTGCTTTTGAATAAGAAGAAAATTGATCAAAATAACTCCAAACTTATCGTTTAGAAATCAATCTTTGCAGATGAAGTGGAATCCAGAAAAGTTAACTGATACATAATTTATATGCAAAATACTTATAATTTTGTTATGGATGCATAAATTAATACATAGATATCTGTTTAATGTTTCAAATTGGTTATTTGAAAATATAGATGACAATAAATCTCTCTCAATTAAATACATTTTAACATATCTGAATCATCTGAATAATGGCTACATAATTACAGATTTTGCAGTTTTCAATGGCAGACCCAGTTTTTACAGTATAAATATAGATGAAACAATTATTTTATAATTTAAAATCTACTTTTATTGTCGGGTTCAAGAAGTAACAGTAAAAGTAAATGTTATATGTGTTACATAAAGCTCCTAATTATTTTAAATGCTGTGCAGTTTAGGATATAAAAGTGTGTGTAAATAGACGCTATAAAATTTCACTGGGATTCAATCTCGCTCTATTGCTTTCTTTCTACTGAGAGACAAATCTAATTTATTTTGACATGTCTGAATTCAATATATTTGCAAATCAGTGTCAATTAAGGAACTGTTTTTATATCTACTATAAGGGCATTTAATGAAAATAGGAAGGAAAAAAAATCCACTGGAACTCCTATTATTTGTAACCTTGGAGTAACTGCATCAGGGTGATCTGATTTTAAATATTTAACCAAGACAAGTGGTTTTAAAAGAACATGAATCAGGAGAGAAATGGCTGCTTTCCCAGTACTTTTACGGTGGGTTATAGAAAAGAAGATTAGTAAAGGACCAAGTGATTAGAAACTGCTTTTTGTTTTTTGTTTTTTTTACATCTTTTCCAAAGCGTACTTGCTTTTTAAGAGTTTGGGTTCTTGGGGCGCCTGGGTGGCACAGTCGGTTAAGCGTCTGACTTCAGCCAGGTCACGATCTCGCGGTCCGTGAGTTCGAGCCCCGCATCAGGCTCTGGGCTGATGGCTCAGAACCTGGAGCCTGTTTCCAATTCTGTGTCTCCCTCTCTCTCTGCTCCTCCCCTGTTCATGCTCTGTCTCTCTCTGTCCCAAAAATAAATAAACGTTGAAAAAAAATTAAAAAAAAAAAAAAGAGTTTGGGTTCTTTTCAGATCCATGAAGTGTGTCCATGTTGAAGACAAGCAAACCTAAGCCCTGAGTAGTAACAATCCCTCAAGTCCAGAAAACTATCTGAAATCCAAACCTGCAGTCTCAGGTGTGTGTCTTCCTTGGTTTCATTTATTGTTCTCATTAACAGACCTTTTCTAATCTCTCTTAGTCACTGGTTCCCAAACTTAAAAGAATTAGCTGAAGAACTTATTAAATTTTCAGATCTTCAAGGCACCTGGGTGGCGCAGTCTGTTAAGTGTCCGACTTCAGCTCAGGTCATGATCTCACAATTGGTGGGTTCAAGCCCCACATCGGGCTCAGGGCTGACAGCTCAGAGCCTGGAGCCTGCTTCGGATTCTGTCTCCTTCTTTCTCTGCCCTTCCTCTGCTCACACTCTGTCTCTCTCAAAAATAAATACACATTTTAAAAAATAGTAAAATTTTCAGATCTCCTGGATGTTTAAAGATTCTGATTTAGTAGGTCTATGGGGTCAGACCAAGGAATATCATTTATAAAATTCTGGCCCTCATACTTACTACCTATGGGACCCTGAAAAAAATTCTTACCTTTCCTGTTCTTATTTCTTTACCTGTAAAGTGGGGTACTTTACTTAGAAAATTGTGGCGTGTACTAAGCGACACATGCACAAAAAGCTGTCCTTAAACCTAGCACATCGTAAGTACTCCATAAATTATAGCTTTATTAATACACTATTTTATGGGCTATACATCTGGAAGTTTAGCATAAACATTATAATGATATACAAGCTTGTCTTACAGACAGGAACAATAGAAAATAAAACTTAAACTCTTTCCAGCAAAAGAAGTCACTAACGAAGCACCTAAGACAACTTATTAAATGGGTGCGAATACTTGCAAACGATATATCCATAAGGAGTTAATATTCAAAATACATAAATAACTTCTACATCTCAACATCAAAAAAGAATAATCTAATCTAAAAATGGGCAAATGAATAGACTTTTCTCCAAAGAAGATATACTAATGACCAACAGGTATATGAAAAGATGCTCAACATCACTCGTCAGGGAAATGCACATCATAACCATGACGAGATATCACTTCACACCTGTCAGAATGGCTAAAATCAACAACACAAGAAAGAGCAGGTGCTGGTGAGGATGTGGAGAAAGGGGACCCCTTGTGCACTGTTGGTGGGAATGCAAACTGCTGCAGCCGCTCTGGAAAACAGCGTGGAGGTTCCTCAAAACTGAACAGCAGATACATGAGAGTGATGAATCACTGAATTCGACCCCTGAAAACAGTATTACCCTATACGTTAACTTATTACAATTTAAATGACAATTAAAAAAAAGCGTATGTCTGAATATTTTTAAAATTAAGGATTTTGGACTGAAGATCAAAAATTACTTGGTTTGGCCCTAGATTCAAGTATGACTCCTACTTTTTTCACATTTAGATCTCCTGAAAAATACTCAGATGGCCTCCTTTCAATCGTAAAGAGACAGTCACATCAATGCTTCTGCTATAGGACACTTATGAGGATTTGCTACGGTAACTCACTACACCTGCCCTCACCTTCCTGCATAGTTCTCAGAGCTTGAACTATGCCACTTGATGTTTTAAAATAAAGGAGTGCATTTCTTCTTGTTTTCAAAAAAAAAGAGAGAGAGAGGGAGAAAAGAAAAACAGAATTACGGCAATGCCACATCTGGGGTACACACACAAAAGAAAAGAAATCACTATTTTGGAGAGTTATTTGCACTCCCATATTTACCGCAACAATATGGTTTATCATAGCAGTTTGCTTATCACAGCCAAGACGTGGAGACGACCTGTGTGTCCACTGGTGGATGAATGGATAAAGAAAAAAAAACCACGTATTTTATATTACTGGCTTCTGCTTTGGAAAACTCGCAGTTGTAAATGATTTCTCTGCCTCTCTGAGATGTAAATCTTTTAAAAAGCCAGGACTGTTTCCCTCAAGGACCTGAGTTTGAAACATCATCATGGGGGCGCCTGGGTGGCGCAGTCGGTTAAGCGTCCGACTTCAGCCAGGTCACGATCTCACGGTCCGGGAGTTTGAGCCCCGCGTCAGGCTCTGGGCTGATGGCTCAGAGCCTGGAGCCTGTTTCCGATTCTGTGTCTCCCTCTCTCTCTGCCCCTCCCCCGTTCATGCTCTGTCTCTCTCTGTCGCAAAAATAAATAAACGTTGAAAAAAAAAATTAAAAAAAAAAAAATAAAAAAAAAAAAAAAAAAAAAAAAAAAGAAACATCATCATGAAGGGAAATAGAGGTCCTGACTCCCACAGGGTAGGATCTGGACTTGGGTGGCAATCACTCCAAATTGTGAGGGTTATGCAGTAACAGGTGATGGAGGCACATAGGAAAAACAAAATTCTGGTCACAAATACCAATCCAGGAGTCATCAAGCATTTATAGGACACCTAGCTTGAGCACAGTACTGTATTTATAGGTAGCAATGACCCTATGATTCATTTACCTGTGACAACCCCCAGTCGTGCCCATTGCCCTGGTTTAAATTATTGTAGGGCGTCCCCCTTTACTCCCATTAGTGTCCTACTTTGGGCAATAAATCATATGATCTTCACTGCATTAGACACCGTAGGATACAGTTAAGGGGGAAACGTAGCTCTCTCATTTAAATCTACATTCTACCCAGTGAGATGAAGCACATATGTACTCAGGTTTACTTCTTTCCACTTTGGATTCCACGTATTTTGCCATTAGTGTAGTAACTCCTGCTTTCCCTTGTTTGCAATCGCCTGGACTATCTCTCCCTGTCAGTCTCTTGGTGTGTGTGTATGTGTGTGATTTCCTCTTAAATATGCTGTTTAGGGGTGCCTGGGCGGTTCAGTCAGTTGAGTGGCCAACTTTGGCTCAGGTTATGATCTCACAGTTTGTGGGTTCGAGCCCCACGTCGGGCTCTGTGCTGACAGATCAGAGGCTGGAACCTGCTTTCGATTCTGTGTCCCTCCCCTGTTCGTGCTCTGTCTCACTCTGTCTCTCAAAAATAAATAAATGTAAAAAAATAATTAAAAAAATATGCTGTTTACTGGCCTAGAACCCCGTGTGAAAAGCTGACCAGAAACAACACAGGATGAGAAGATGAGGCAAAGGGCACAGCCACTGAGCTCCAGAGCACCTTGGAGATGCGCGACTTCGCCATTATAAATCGGTGATAAAAATGCCACGATTGTAAATCAACATTTCAGTCGTGCAAAAATCTACTTTCCTGATGGAGTGGGGAAGCGGAGTGATCTTTCATGAAACACCTCTGCTGGTATCTCTTGCTTCACATCAGTCAGCGTCCTTGGAGTCTCCGTGATAACGAACAAGGTCGGTAGTGGGGCTCCTAAGAGCCTTCACATCTGCTCCCCTCCACCCAGTCCCTCCCCAAGATCCATCCTGACGCTCTATGTCAGATCTCGATTTTAGGAAAGTCTCCAGCTTCCCACCTTCTGGACCTGACTGCACACTGCTCTCTTCCTGGCACAGTGCTGCTTCATTCTTTAGCGCTGCTTTATCTGGGAGATTTTCATGTAGGTCTCACCTATGTCTGTCCCTCACCACTGTCCAGATGTGGCCCGAGCTGCCATTGTCCTTTGCGTGTCATCCCGTGGCTTTCTTTTGACTAAGTCCACACTGGTGCACTCAGACCCGTTGCCGGCTGACGTCCGCAGTGGTCAAGTTTCTTTTTAAAGCTCCCATCTACCCTCATCACCTTTAGTCCGAGGTGCTCACCAAGGTTCAGCAGTTTCCCAGTGCTCCGGGAATGAAATGTCGCAGATTTCCGTGTCATGTCACAGCCCTGTCGCTGTCTCTTCTTCAACAACACTGACCTTCCCCCAACTCCTGGAATGTGTCCTCCTCCTGTCCAGTGAGAACTTCTTATTTCCTCCCAGTTCCTGAGCCCATCACTGCTTCCCAATATTCACATGTCTGCCATTTCCAGGGAAATCTTCTCTCACGTCCTTTGTGGCTTGCCCCTGTGTGCTCTGTTGGAAGTGCCCATGGGGCCACGTTCCGTTCGTAGATGTCGCGTGTCAGTTTGCAATTTTAACCTGATTGCTATGGTCATTGTTTTGTTCCAAAGGAGTGAGTTCCTCATCACTGGGGTGGCTGTTCCAGGATGTCCAAATGGGAGCTTATCTGAAACTGTAGGACTGTAACAGCTCACATGAGTTCTGCCTCTTGTATTCCCAGCAAAAGACCAAGGTTTTGTGTTTGTTTCATTTTTTACTGAGAAAATTAGTGCACTTTTGTGGTGTGTGTGTGTGTGTGTGTTGCTGGAGACAATTACTTACACTTCATTTTTTTTACTTTTAGTTTTTTGGCATAAGTCTGTACTTGTGTGCTGGCAGGGCACCAATAACACGTACATAATCAGTGTTGCTTCTATTCTCACTGTGTATAAACTCATTTTTTAAAAATGTTTATGTTTTGATAGAGAGAGGGGTGGGAAGGCAGAGAGAGAGGGAGACACAGAATCTGAAGCAGGCTCCAGGCTCTGAGCTGTTAGGACAGCACAGAGCCCTAAGCAGGGCTCGAACTCCCAGACTGGGAGATCATGACCAGAGCTGAAGTTGGATGCTCTACTGACTGAGCCACACAGCTGCCCCTCACTGTGTATAAACTCCTTGAGAACGATGCCTACATCTTAAAAATCTTTGCATGGCCAACACCTGGGACAAGCCTGTTAAAGAATGATATCACAGCTATTTTTTTAAGCATGTGCTCTGTACTATGTTCTTCACAAAGCTCTTTGTCTCACATATAAATACTTATACAATATTTATATCTCTAGGAAAGCTGGCCTCAGGGAGCTTCAGTAACTTCATCAAGTTCAACCAACACCTGCCATCCAGCAGCCATGATTCAAACCTTGGCATTGTTGTGTCATTTTGCCTCATACAAGTTTGTATTAATTATTAATAAAATAAAAATAATGTGCCCTAGTATATGTTGCACTTGAACTAAAAAGTTCCCACAGATGTAATGCAATGAGAGAAGAATGGAATCTATGACAACACTCTTTGTATCTGAAAACTTGTTTTCAATTGTAAACAGTGGATTGAAACAATAGCCAAATTATGGAAAGAGCCTAAATGTCCATCAACTGATGAATAGATAAAGAAATTGCGGTATATATACACAATGGAGTACTACATGGCAATGAGAAAGAATGAAATATGGCCCTTTGTAGCAACGTGGATGGAACTGGAGAGTGTGATGCTAAGTGAATAAACCATACAGAGAAAGACAGATACCATATGGTTTCACTCTTATGTGGATCCTGAGAAACTTAACAGAAACCATGGGGGAGGGGAAGAAAAAAAAAAAAAAAGAGGTTAGAGTGGGAGAGAGCCAAAGCATAAGAGACTCTTGAAAACTGAGAACAAACTGAGGGCTGATGGGGGGTGGGAGGGAGAGGAGGGTGGGTGATGGGTATTGAGGAGGGAACCTTTTGGGATGAGCACTGGGTGTTGTATGGAAACCAATTTGACAATAAATTTCATATATAAATAAAAATAAACAGTGGATTGATTGATTATTTAGTTATTTATTATAGAGGTTGGGGGGCACCAGAGAGAGAGAGAGAAAGAATCTCAAGCAGGATCTGGACTCAATGTGGAACTTGTGGGGTCGATGTGGGGCTCAATCCCATGACCCCCGGATCATGACCCTGAGCCAAGATCAAGAATCAGATTCTAAACCAACTGAACCACCCAGGCACTCCTCTAAATAGTGGATTTAATTTTTTGAAGGACTGATTGATTGATTTAGAAGTGGGGGAGGGATAGAGAAAGGGGGAGTGAGGAAACCCCAAGCAGGTTCCGCACTGTCAGTATGGAGCCCAATGTGGGGCTTGAACTCATGAACTGCGATCGTGACCTGAACTGAAACCAAGAGTCAGTTGCTCAACCTACTGAGCCATCCGGACGCCCTGTCAGTGGATGTAGAATGAACTGCTCAAACCTGCGTCCTTTGTTGCTGGTGGGCTGGTTTCACTCTGCCATGTGAGCAAATGTCAGACTCTACTATAACCTTGAAGATGTGAAGGAGAATTAAATTCCATGCGGATACACAGGGAGCCTATGAAAGCAGTGATGAAGACCGCTGGAGCTACTCTTTCAGTAGTTAACAAGACAAAATCTATTACCTTTGAGGCAAGATTTTAGTAGTGCCATAAAAGCACAGGAAATGTTATCTTCAGGTAAAGTCAACTCTCATATTGGACAATAAATCTAAATTAAAATAGTAAACAACCCTAGCAAACAAGTAAGGCCCTCTGCATTTATTTTATATGATAGTAAGAGTTTTCAGATTGTTTTTTTCTTCTTTAGTTTTTGGAACCAAGACCAAAAGTTCTTCCTAAACTATTGTACTTATTGATTAACAATCTTTTCTCAAAGTCCCATGTCCAAACCTGTGCGGTTTATACGAGAATAATGGCAACACTCCTCAATGTAAGGTAACTTTAATTCTCTTGACTAATGGGACGGTCACCAGAGCAGCTCACCATTTCCTTGGCCATTGTGATAACATTGTTTTCATTTTTCACAGCATATAAAAACGGATTTCTGGATTTTAAATTACACTTTTTCTCTGTTTTTGCATATCAGGAGGTAGACTGTTAATCCTTTTTAGTTCTTCATAAAATCTACTCTTTTTATTCTTTAATATAAAGCCTTTTGAGAAACTTATTTTAGATATAAATGGTATGAGATTTTTGCATTGCCATTTATTATAAGATTAATTCAAATTGACCAGCAGAGTATCAATCTTTTACTTTATGAGGGAAACCAAAAAGATTATTTTCTTTATTCAAGGTATTTGAATTTTTGAAAGATGTCAAGATATTTATATGCATAATATTCTTATTTTGGACTTAATATATTAAATGTGAAGAACACTGGAAATTAAATATGACTCAATATTTTTCTAAGAGTTAGCAAATATCAACTTTTTCAAGAGGTTAATAAAAATACCTTAGGAACATTTGCCTCTGCTCTTTGGTATACATACAAATATAAATTTTGAATTTCTGTTTTTATGGAAATTACATTTTAAAACACAGGAATCCTTAAAAATGAATATAAATGTGGCATTAAATCACACAAAGTTTAATAATCAATGTTGATACACTTCCATTTTAAATAAATACCAAAGGTATGTCTATATTGTAGCATATCTGTTTGGAAAATTTGTAAATAATTGTCTTTGGTAAAATTTTTGATAAATTGTATAAGGTACTGCATTTTTCATTCAAAATCAATATTCACATTTGGACTCCATGATCTATTCCAGACGCGCTGACCTTTCCATGATATTTACCTCTAGAACTGAGGACAAGTGAGTCCCTGTGTGTTTAGTCCATCATCCTGGGATGAAGGTCAAATATTCTTCGAATGCTAACTCACTTGACCTATAGGAGTCAATCTATTCTTAAGTAATATGTGTTTGAACTACTATGAGGATTTTGACGCTTCTGTCTGGATTAAATGAAAAGATAACATGAAATGTACTTTCTGACTATGACACTATGACTATTTTCCAGAAGAGCCAAGTAGATAATTGACTAAACCCTCTTATCAGATATGGCCACGTGGCAGCAATGAGAGTGCCCCAACAGATCTCCAGTTGCAGGAGGCGCCCTTGACCGAGGTTCCATTGCTGTGCCCTGAAGTCCATGGCTGTGTTTACGTGCAGGCCACGCTTCCTAGGTGCCCCTTCCTGATTGTGATTCAGAAAAGCGGAGATGCTAAGGTGGGTCCCTTCCTAGGAGACAATGGACTTCTCCAACTTGTGACTATCGTTTGAGGGATCCCTGATCATCATGCAGAACGTATTGAAATGACGCAGTGGCCACTTCAGTGGCACACCAGCCTAGGATGTTCTACACAAACTTCTGTCTTCTTCCCTTGAGGTCAGAATGAATGTGGTTTGAACGTTCCCTAGGCTTACTCTGCTCTCTGCTCATTTCTCTCACAAAAGTATTTTCCCTAAAGAACCTGTTAAGTCTCATCTGGATGTTTAATTGCTAGGGGATGGACCAAAACTAACAGAGGAGATCACAGGCACTAAAATTTAAGAGGGAGTATTAGTATTTCAGAAGATATAAATTAAATTTAAAATATCCATGGACATTTAGAAATCCAATTCTAGGGAAAGTAAAGACATTTAAAAAAATGTTTACCAAAGAGTCTTAATATATAATACAATAAGTATTAATATATAGAAATGTTAAAATAAAGAAGAATAAATTGAATAGATTTACTATAAATTGATTTTTGTAGAGACAAAAAAGAAAATCTTAAGGGTTATAATTAGCCATTATGTAAATATTATAACGAGGAGGAAGAGTTTGTCATATGTTGTAAGATACACTAAACTAGTATAAGAAACTGTAATTAACATTTATTTCAGGTCAGCAACCACATGGTTAATATAATTTTTTTTATCACATTAATGGCAGACGTTGCCAAGTATACAGAACTCTTTTTCCCAATAAGAATGATCCCTGTCTGGGGTGCCTGGGTGGCGCAGTCGGTTAAGCGTCCGACTTCAGCCAGGTCACGATCTCGCGGTCCGTGAGTTCGAGCCCCGCATCAGGCTCTGGGCTGATGGCTCGGAGCCTGGAGCCTGTTTCCGATTCTGTGTCTCCCTCTCTCTCTGCCCCTCCCCCGTTCATGCTCTGCCTCTCTCTGTCCCAAAAAAATAAATAAAAAACGTTGAAAAAAAAAATTTTTAAAAAAAGAATGATCCCTGTCAAGATACCTGCTAATAATTGATAGGAGGGCATTATTAGTCACCTGTCTTAAATGAGGAGTTTAGCTCAGTTTCAGACAAAGGGCAAGAGGACATGCCACCCCAAAATATGCCACTTTGTCCTATTGATTATTTTGAGCTGTAGGCACTCAAATGATAGCAAATACAAGGAGATGCTTTTCTCTGAGCTACACTTATCTGCCTAAAGACAGATAGATCCTCCAAAAGGAGCTCAAATGTCATGGATCCCCTCCCCAGGAGTGTCACTGACCAGGGAAATGGAGTCGCCACAGGAGAGGACATGTAAAGATGGACACACCAGCAATCGATTCTTTCAGGGCCCACCCCTCTTTCCTAAAAATCAGTGACTCTTCCCTGAGAGGCCTTTACCCCCCTCCCCGTCCCCTGTTAAGATGGTATTGATCCTGAAGTTTAAAGCCACCTGTTTGTGTTACTTATCTTTCCTGGGTGTCTCTCATGTGTACATGAAGTATGCATGTTAATAGACTTCTCCTTGTTTTTCTTTTGTTAATCTGTCTTTTGTTACAGGAATCTCAGTCAAGAACTAGGAAGGAGAGAGGGAAAATTAATTTTCTTCCCCTACACAGTCATACTACTTGCAAGAGGAAGCGGATGCTAAATCTGATGGAGGCTCAGAGAAAAATGCATAGAACAAAATTAAAGGAACAAATATAATAACAATAATCTCCCCACAGGGAATACCTTCCCAATATCCACAATTACATGAAGATTGAAAGGGTGAGTTCCTCACGACTTTGTGGCAAGGATATCAGAAAAAGCAATTATTAAATTATCAGGCTGACTACGTGATCCCTATGGGCAGTTTTGCCCATTACTGCCATGCCCTCAAAAACAGAATTTTCATTAAGATTAACCTATTTCTCTCTGCTTCCAATGAGAATCAATCTGTGGAGAATGGTTTAAATTAAGAAACGATATTGCATAGGATATAGAGACAATCACTTGAATAGTAATAACTCAAAACTAATGATTATTTATGTAAGGTAGGGGCTAGTATTTGCATTGAATTCATTGCAAAAAAAAAAATGAAGCCATCTGGAGACTTTGGACAAGAGAGAGGTTTTTTTTTTTGTAATTTTTTTTTAACGTTTATTTATTTTTGACACAGAGAGAGACAGAGCATGAACGGGGGAGGGTCAGAGAGAGGGAGACACAGAATCTGAAGCAGGCTCCAGGCTCTGAGCTGTCAGCACAGAGCCCGACGCGGGGCTCGAACTCACAAACCGCAAGATCATGACCTGAGCGGAAGTCAACTGCTTAAACGACTGAGCCACCCAGGCGCCCCCCCCCCTTTTTTTTTTTTTTTTTATAATTTTAGAGAGAGGAGTTTTAACAACAAAGGGTTAAGAGGTGCCACTGACTCTAAGAAATTTGTTTTGGGGCACCTGGGTGGCTCAGTTGGTTGAGCGTCAGACTTTGGCTCAGGTCATGATCTCACAGTTTGTGGGTTCAAGCCCCGTGTCGGGCTTTGTGCTGACAGCTCAGGGCCTGGAGCCTGCTTTGGATTCCGTGTGTCCTTCTCTCTCTGCTCCTTCCCTACTCACACTCTGTCTCTCTCTCAAAAATAAATAAAGATTTAAAAAAAAATTGTTTCAAGGAAAGAGGAATTTGTTTCAAGGAAAGGGAAAAGAAGGAATAAAAAATGATAACTTGAGGTACGAACTCTAAGAGACTGAAATTTCTGGCTTCTGGCGTCTCCTTGTTTGTCAAAAAGATGAACTGGAAGAACCACATAAAACAGAAATGACCCATGAAATGGAAATCTGTTACAATGTTGAAATTTTTGGCTGTGTGTTTGCCCCTAATAACACGAATGCGTGTTTATAATTTTGGAAAGAAATGTTATACAGCCTGAAGAGGTCCATGCTGTTTAAAATTTTGAGAAGAATTCAGTGTTTTCTGGAAAATATAAGTGTTTATTCAATGACAAAGAGAAGAAGCAAATGATGTTTCGATTCTCCATTGAACCTAATTAAGTGACCCAAGGAGACATGGAAAGGCCATGGAGTGAACAAAGTAAGTCTGTTTCAAGTACTATAACCGTATAGGGACCAAACAGAAATAAGTGCATAGTTTGCTTAAGAACTGGTGTAAATCTGGCCATTATAAAAGCACACACATATCTGTATGGGGCAAATTGCTTTCTCATTAAGAGATGTCTCCTACCCTTAAAAATGACTTGAAGGCAGCCCATTAGGGAATAACTTCAGTTCACAGGATGTGAGGAAAAAACAAAATTAAATCTTTTCTCAGCACATATAAAACATCCCAATATTATACACTGTACACAAGAAAAGAATGTGAGAATTTTCTCTTCTAGTCTCGACAGGCTAAATTATTTCCCTTAATACGGGGTGGTCTTTGTAGAATTCTTTCAAAAACTTTACAAACTTCATTATTTCGTTTTCAAAGAACCATTAGCAGAAAGCGAGGAAGTTTTTAAATAGGAATCGGGAACAGAGACACATGAGAAAGGGGGGTGGGCTGACATTTAGTTATACTGCTACTTGTACGTTGGTTAGCTAACCTGCTAATTATCTGCTATCAGAAACTTAGCAGGCAGTCCAGGAAGCTTTTCCTTTGGTAAATACCAAAGTATTTACTATGATGTTTGTTATTTGTTGGTTCCTACTTGTACAATTTTAGACTAGGTAACAATAGGTCTATTTTTGCACTCCTGCAAGGAGGCAATTACCAGTAACTGGATATTTAAATGTTTTGAATGCCATAAAAAGAATAATGCATTTTGTGTCTCTGTCGATGTAGAACTGCTACATTGGGAAATGTTTCAGCAAATAGTAAATGTCTCCTCTCAAACCTCTTTGATAGTCTCTACAAAGGGAGTTTACAGTTCGTGACTCTCACTTACACTCTGCCATAATGCTTTCTTTTTCCTTGTGATCAGGACTATTACAGTTCTCAGGAACAGGGAGAGAGTAATTAACTGTAATCAGACAACCAAACTTTACTTTGAAGTCCAGAAAGGTTTGGTTTGGAATATGTGCTATTAACATTGGATGTGCTGAAATCACTAGAAATAATTTAAAACATTCCAAAATGTCCATCTGAGATTTTCTTTGAATTCAAACCAAAAATAGTATGCATTCTTTTGGGCTTTAAGAAAAATGTGATCTATTTTACCAATACACATGGAGGAATAAGAATGTCTCTGTACCATTCCATGATGGGTTCACGTTCCCAATCTTACATGTTTTTAATGCAAAACAAGTCATATCAAGATGATATAGCAATAAAAGTCTGTAACTTGTCTAAAATTACACATTCAATGTGCTAATTCTCCACCAACACTATATTCCTTTTTCCCTCAGTAAGAGAGGTGGGACTGAGGTACGTGTGTCCAGCAAGGGACAGAAGTTGTCTGCCCTTTCTGAGCTGGCTGTGGACATTTGCCTGGGTTTCTGAGATGGAACATGAGCTGAGGTGAAATGTGCAAGCCCTACCTTGCTTGGTTCAGGAAATATCTGGATGTGGACTTCCGCCCCCTTTCCCTTTCCAGGGACAGAAATGGCAATGACTGGAGTAATTCTGAAATAATGTTAAGGATGGAAGATCCTAAATTGGCACAGGTCCCTGATGACTGTGCGGAAGAACTGCATGAAGAGTTATCGCCAACCTGAAACACTCACTTTAGATGGTCATGTGAGCCTAAGCACATTTTTTGTTGTTGTTGTTCTTTAAGTTGTTGTAATTTAAGGGTTTCTTTTCACAGCCCTCTAACCTACCCTCACTAATCTTATTATCCAAGATTTAATGACTGACCTTTACAAAAACAAGATAATTGGATTAGGGGAGAGGGTCAGTTTAAGAATCGAGTTCAAGGGGCACCTGGGTGGCTCAGTCAGTTAAGCGTCTGACTTCGGCTCAGGTCATGATCTCGTGGTCCGTGAGTTCGAGCCCCGCGTCAGGCTCTGGGCTGATGGCTCAGAGCCTGGAGCCTGTTTCCGATTCTGTGTCTCCCTCTCTCTCTGCCCCTCCCCCGTTCATGCTCTGTCTCTCTCTGTCCCAAAAATAAATAAACGTTGAAAAAAAAAAAAAAAAAAAAGAATCGAGTTCAAGGGGCACCTGGGTGGCTCAGTCAGTTAAGCGTCTGACTTCAGCTCAGGTCATGATCTCGTGGTTCGTGGGTTCGAGCCCGGCATCAGGCTGTGTGACAGCTCAGAGCCTGGAGCCTGCTTCGGATTCTGTGTCTCCCTCTCTCTCTGCCTCTCTCCCACTCACTGTCTCTCTCTCTCTCTCTCAAAAATAAACATTAAAATAATTTAACAAAAAGAATGGAGTTCAATATTCTAAAATGGATGAATATTTTATCTTTAGAACCTTTCTTCACACCTAGACATCTGTTGAAACTGGTTATTCCTAAACAATTCAAGAGCCAATACGGGAATGAAGACATGCAGGACATGTAAACACGGCATGTATCTCAGCTGGCAAAGCTACTCATCTCTGATCACCGCTTTCCCTTTGCCACCCGTGCTCATGCTTTCCCCACACCCCACCAGGGACACAAATCTTGCTTATCCTTTTATGTCCCCCCAGATTGGATCACATGAAACAGTTTTTCCACCAGGACCAATTCTGTAATGGAAGTAGGATTTTACCTCTATCTTTGTAGGGTTTTCTGGCTGGGTCTAAGTATGAAACACACACAAGTCACCTTAGTAGGAGAGAACGTACACATTTATATAAGTTTTAAGTGACAGGAGAGCCCTCATGAGGCAATGAAGATCCAGAGAAATGGCAACGCCAACATACTTTTGTATTAGGATGAACAGGGAGAGGTCATTGCGGAAAATTAAACTCTAGAAGGAGCCCGGAGGGCGATGTGAATTATTCTAACAAGTCCTGTCTATATCAGCTCTCTTGGCTTTGACTCCTCATTAAAGAACATTTTTCCTCCTGGTACAGGGAGGGCATCCTTCACATCAGAGTTTATAGGTCCTGTGTTTAGGAAGGAAAAGGGAGATTAGACTGTCCTTCCTGCAGCTGGTGCTTTTTAAGTGATTTTAGTTCAAAACAATCTTTTTTTTTATTTTATTTTATTTTATTTTTTTAAATTTTTTTTTTCAACGTTTTTATTTATTTATGGGACAGATAGAGACAGAGCATGAACGGGGGAGGGGCAGAGAGAGAGGGAAACACAGAATCGGAAACAGGCTCCAGGCTCCGAGCCATCAGCCCAGAGCCCGACGCGGGGCTCGAACTCACGGACCGCGAGATCGTGACCTGGCTGAAGTCGGACGCTTAACCCACTGCGCCACCCAGGCGCCCCTCAAAACAATCTTTATGCCAAAGTGAAATACTCTTCCACCATTCGATTCCAACACAAGGGATCATACTGATAGTAAAGGTCTAATAACATTATTTAGCATCTCTGGGAGTTATGTGCATCTGGCCAAGGCTATAAATGATTTCGAAAAAAAGTCATATGTAATATATGTAAACATATGTCATTCCTAGTTCAGTATTCCTCTTCCTATCTGTGACTCAAAGGCCTAGACTCCTTTCTTGTTATATTTCAAAGTTGTCAACACATGGCTCCCAAGCGTCTCTGGGTGTTTTCTCCATTTCACCTGTCCATATGGGGAAAAGGTTAAGTAAGGCTAGGAAACAGTGCAGACTATACTTTTCCACATTTTATTTGCCAGAACTCAGTCCTATAGCTCAATTTAGCAAACTAGGCTGGGAAGTGGAGTCTAGCTGTGTGCCCAGGAGGAAGAAGGAAAGACTGGGAGGGATCCAGACTCACTATATACTTGGAATCACGAGCACAGAGAGAGAACTGATGAAGATCAGCCCTAGGTCTTTTTTTGTTTGTTTTTTTTATTTTAATAGTTCATTCTACACTTTAAATCATATGTAAAGTTACTTAAACATTTAAATTCAATTATTGGTCTTATTAAAAACGTAGTGTCTTCTGCCAATGGTTGGCACAACTTTTTTCTTATCCAAGGTTTCTAAGTGTCTGATAAAAAAAGAAAACAATCCCATTCAGTGCCCTAGTCCTATTGAATCCATTATGGCAATTACATCGATTCTTAGGACTTTCTTCATAAACTGTAGGATACAACAAGATTACCAAACCTCCCTTATGTGTCAGAGGAACTCACGAATTGGGAGGGTCAAGGGCACTATTTGCAAATGTTACAAATGTTCTTCAGAAAGGGCAAAAATTCTTCCCTGTAAGCTCATGTCACTCCTCTTAGTTTTAGCACCAAGTAATTGGTGGGTTTTTTCTTCTCTAAGTTAACAACTTCATTAATAGAATCTATTTGCAGTTAGTAGTTGTATGCCAAGAAGGTAAGGAATGGTAAATTCTTCACTGAACAAAACATTTTTATTCTTAAAAGGTGGCATGAATAAGGGTAATTAAAAAAAGAAAGCTAAATGAACAATGCCCTGATGAGACCTACGACCTTGGCATTCATGCCCCAATGTTTGGCTAACAGAGTTAACAAGCAACGTGCTCCCGACATCTGGAGGCATACTGCTATTAAGAGGGATGAGCAGCAGAGGAAAACCCAGAGAAGGGGGATCCATTTACAGAGCCTATTCGAAAGGACAGCATTAGGCATCATCACTCCGGCCTTCTTTGGGGTTCCAAGGATGGACTAGATGGGAGGAGAACTTTGGGAGAACACAGGTTGGGATTTTGCTCGGCTGAAACTCTGAAGGATTTTTGGACCCATCCCAAATAGTAAGTACATTTTTTATGAATGTTGAATATAGGTAAGTTGGGGAGAAACACAAGTGAGTTTACATTCATTTGGGTTCTTGACATGACCACAATAAACATGTTCAAGGAAGGGCTCTAGAAGCAGAAAACCACATGCACCTTGGCAAAGAACTGGAGTTCACAGGTTACCATGACAACAAAAGAAGAGGGGAACTGGTAAGGATGGACATAAGGAAGAAAATGGTGTTTCAAACAGACTGACCAAGAATTCTTAACAGTTTAAATGCAGTTTTTTTTAAAAATTATTTTAATGGTTATTTATTTTTGAGAGAGTGCATGCGTGCCCGTGTGCATAATTGGGGGAGGGGCAGAGAGAGAGGGAGACACAGCATCCGAAGCAGGCTCCAGGCTATGAGCTGACAGCACAGAGCCCGACGTGGGGCTCGAACCCACAAACTGTGAGGTCATGACCTGAGCCGAAGTCAGATGCTTAACCGACTGAGCCACCTAGGAGCCCCAAGTTTTAAATATATTTTCCATCTCAGTGATTTACATATATGTTATGTAGAGTTTTCTGGTAAAATTATATACTTTAATTTATTGCTTGCATATTGCAAAGGCAACTTTTTATAAAAGGAAACACTACTTGGCCAGCATGGTAAATGTTCCCAGACGTGTCATCTGCCTTCCAGTATCTCAGCCCTTGCCCTAACTCACAGTTCTTACGTAGTTCTTAGAAATTATGAAAGTAATAAATCAAAGCAATAATAATACAAATTTTAGAATCTGATAAAGCATTCTATTATATGAAGTCTTCCTTCCTCTTGAGTCCTAATTAGCATCATTATGTAATGTTGACTCTGTCTCTAAATAGAGCAAACTACTAAACTGTATCATGAAAGAAAGTGGTACTCTATTGTCAGGAAAGCATTATAAATCTTACAGTAATGTGCAAACATAAAATATAGTAAATTTAGTTTTATTATTTTTTTCAATTCTTCACTTCCTAAGAATATCTATGTATCTATCTATCTATCTATGTATCTATCTAGCCATCCATCCACACATCCTGTGGACTGTCCTCCTAAAAAGCCTTAACCCTCAATGGCATAGTACTTGAAGGTAAGGCCTTTAGAAACAAGAGGGTGGGGCCCTAATCTTGGGATTAGCACCCTTACAAATACCGGAGATTAGCTTGCTTTCTCTCACTTTCCTCTATGTGAGCCAGGAAGAGAGCTCTCACCAGAGTTTGACCATGCTGGTACCCTGACTTCAGACTTCCAGCCTCTAGAACAGTGAGAACTAAATTTGTTTGAGCCCTTCTTTCTGTGGCATTTTATTATGGCATCCTGACTTAAGACAGTATATATGCTAATTCTATATTATAATATGCAATATGTATTATGCACATAAACACACACATACATTCTCTCCCTCTCTCTTTCACTGGTTATATGAGAAATATCATTTCAGACAGATGTCAAATTATGTCTCTGGCCATAACATGAAACTAAATGCCTACTTCTCACCATTGGGATCATTAAATAGTTGCAGTTTAAACCCCAAAATATAATGTATTTTTCAAGGACTGTGTTAATTATTTTTAAAGCATTCATTATTCATCAAAGCATTATGAAAGCTGATTTTTTATAGACTAAATTGTCATGTTAACTAAATATCAACTTTTAAAATAAGGATAATATTATGTTAATTTAGAAAAACTTAAACTAGAATGGGAAGGACCATTCACTGATCAATTCTTATCGCAGCAGTTTTGAGAGGCCATAATGAAGCAAAACAAAAAAACTTTACATATCACAAAAACTGATGGAAATCAATACCTATATTCCTCTTGTGTGAAGCGTGGGATTTCTCCAGGATGTAAGACCAGAATCTTCACTGTGGCACTGCTGGACATCACAGGCTCACCATCATCAAAAGCGACGACCACCAACTTAAAAAGTAATACAAATTCATGTTAAAGATTATTAACAAGAAGAAAAGAAGGCATCATTTTAATCTTTGGACTGCCTGGCCCCAGAAGGGGCGCTGTGATCATGTCCTCACTGTCTGCCAGGTCACAACCACTGTACTAGGATATGTTACATATATTCTCACTTAATCTTTACACCAGTCCCACCATGTAGATGTTTTATGTTCATTTCCTAGACAAGAAAACTCAAAGAAGTAGAGTTACTAACTCTATGATAAAACACTACCAGTAAAAACAGGTAGACAATGCGACATCTCTCCAATGCTTAAACTGATTTCTCTTACACAACCCCACTGGTACCTACAGTAAAACATGTGCCATTATAAGCACCAACACTTATTTAAAAAGTGTTAAATTCAGTCACATCGATAGCAAAAAGCTAATTAGCTTGCTTATAAAAAGAAATTAATTTTTCCAGGGAATTAATTGTCTGCAAGATTATAGGGCAGAAATACTTCACTCTGGAGGATAAAACTGGAAATCTTTCCAGTTTAATACACTTAGATATACACTCTCTTAAAAATATAGACAACCAAGTCCACACTGCATAGTAGAAACAGTTCCAATGATGCAAAATGCAGAGAAGCTTTCATTTCAAGGTGGAACGACTATATAATATTTATTACTATAATTTATAATTTAGTTTTTGATAACATATATTATGTCAAGAATAATTCTTCCATTTAAGAAGTGTTAAATATTTTCAAACTATGTGTTTGTCCAGAATGTGTATAATTTTGGAAGCTACAGCTATTAATCTAAACCAGTTCAACTTAGACCATGAAGCCATAACTAAGGATCATCCTGCAGCCCATGATTTAGCCTTGGGTTAATATTTTACAAATGGAACAATTTCTCCCAACAGTGGTAGGATTATGTGAGGCATGGTACCCATGACACCCACAAGGTTAACCGATGAGGGCATTTCCTCATTGCAGGGTCAGAGGCTTTATTAACAATGAAAAAAGTATTCTAAGTAATTACAGAAGAGGGAAATGCTCAGACATTTAATAAAATAGATTATTTATGGTAATAGTGAAGGGTAGCACTATTTCAAATTTTCTGGAAGTATAACTTATCATGGGTACGTAGACTTGACCCAACAATTCTGCATCTCGGTATTTAAGGGAAAGAAATCGGGTCAGCAGCAAAAGTTATTGCACAAAGAGGTTCACAACAGCAAATTTTATCATGACAAAAAATTAGAAACAGCCTAATTATCCAACAACAAAGTATTAGACAAAATGATAATAGTGGATTCATACAATAGAACATCATATAACCATTAAAATAATACCACTACCAGTATTTATTGGCATGGGCAATATATTATGAAGTTAAAAAAGCAGTATGAATAATAGGATCATGTTATTTTATTTACTTATTCATTTTGTTAAGTTTATTTACTTATTTTGAGAGAGAGGGTGTGTGCATGTGTGAGCAAGGTGGGGGAGTGGCCGAGAGAGGGAGAGAGAGAGAATCCCAAGCAGGCTCTGAGCTGTCAGCCCAGAGCCCAATGCAATTCTTGATCCCATGAACTATGAGATCGTGACCTGAGCAGAAACCAAGAGTCCGATGCTTAACAGACTGAGGTTAAGCCACCCAGGTGTCCTTTATTTGATCATATTATTTGAAAACACATTATGTGTGCACTTGCATTTGCATGGAGTGTCATCATAAGGATAGATACTAAAATGGTAAATTCTAGTTATCTCCAAGATGTGAAATATGAAGTGTACTTTTTTCTTTTGCTTATCTGATTCTCTAAATATCTATGTGGTTAAAAAATATATTATTTTGTAATTTAAATTATTTTGTACAGCCATCTGTTAAACTGAACTCTCAGAAGTTAAATATCAAACAGACCATGTAAGGGAAACACGGCACTGACCTTAAAAATTGTCGTAGGTTCTTCATTAAGATTGACTCGAGTTATTACTCTTCCAGAATCTTCTTCTACGTCAAAAATACTAGCAGGATAAGGAAACTGGACATCATCTACTCTGTACCTCACACGACTTGCAGGTAATCCCTAGAATGAAATTATATATTATGAATTTACTCTTCACAAAATGAAAACAAAGAGTATCGATGATGCAAAACTGATCTATAAAACGCATGGCCTTTTAGAAGTAAAAGATCATATTAAGCCATCACACTTCCACGTGTGAAATGCCACAGCCTCTCCACCTGTTACTGAAAACGATTTATGTGAAACAATAAACTACTGGCTGCCTTGAGCATCTTCTCTTCCACTTTCCTTTAATTGTAGGAATCTCACCCGACCGAAACACCATGTGTGCTTAATAGTTTAGCTTCTAAGACAATTCTAAATTATGTTCTTTCATTGTGCTTTTCTGAACTCTGACACTCAGAGCACGATGAAATGCGGAAGATCTGGAAGACTTGTAAAGTGGAAGGATAGGTACGGATGGGGAGGAGACAGAAAGTACCATCTGCTCTGTGCTGTTTAACACCTAGGTTTTTTCATAGATAAATTAATCCTCGTAACTAACAATCCTTTAGGATATCATTACTAATGACGGTGATAGTAATAATAGTAAAATAATGAGCCTAATCTTTGTTGAATGGTTACTATGTGCAAGAAGCATAGTAAAGATGATACATATATATTCTACCACCCATTTTTTTAAATTTTCAGTTAATGAACTTGAGGCTTATGGGGAGTTAAAGGATGTTGACTTGTCCCAGTTATAGACCAAGATAAGTCAGGATAGTTAAATAATTTTTAGAAAAATAAATTAAGATTTGATAAAACTTTTAGACTGTAATAAAAATAGTCAAGATTGTTGGACATCCTCACTTACATTAGGGTTTAGGTTGGTCTTTTTTTGAATTATAGTAAGTGACACTGGTGTGTCAGTATAATCTTTTCAGTGCTTAAGCCAGCCCTTGAGGTGAAGTAAACAATTTGAACACAGAGCTGGCATGTGGTAGATTTGACCTCAAACCCAAACAGATGCTATGTGAACCACTAAATTCCTAGGATGAAAACATTCCCAAGCTTCAGTCATGGACATGTCTACCTTCTCTACCTGTATTTTTAGACTCTACAATCTCTTCCAGTCCTTTAAACAACTTTTATTTGTTCACAACTCCCAAAGTTAAATTCTGGCTACACTCATTCTTTAAACTCCCAAGTAATATATATAATAGTCAACTTAGATGTTCTATTTTTAACTCAACATATCCCAAAACAGCATATTGATTTCCTCTCCCAGACATATATGTAATCCACTCTAGGTCAATGGCCCCACCCTTTTACCAAGTTGGTCTCTCTGAAAGCCCTAGGGAAGGCATTGACCCTTCTCATTCTTTCAGACTCCACAACTGAACTGTCCTCAAGTCCTGCCAATAGCTCAATGAAAGCATGCTTAATATAGGTCATTTTCGTCTTCTCTATCAATTTGTTTCCTACAGTGGACCCTTAATTGAACTTCTCCTTCTATTCTATTTGAATTATCTTAAAATATATAAACCATCTCTGAGATATAAAAATGTAAACTATAAACTGAGAGTTTTTCCCCTACTAAGGTCAGGAACAAGACAAGGATGCCCACTCTCACCACTTTTATTCAACATAGTACTAGATATCCTAGCTACGGCAATCAGACAAGAAAAAGAAATGAGTTATCCAAATTGGTAAGAAAGAAGTAAAACTTCCATTATTTGCAGACAACATGATACTATATATGGAATCCTAAAGAGTCTAGCAAAAACAAGCAAAACAAAAAACAACAACAACAAAAAGAAACTACTAGAACTGATAAATTAATTCAGTAAGATCTCAGGATACAAAATCAATATTCAGAAATCCATTGCATTTTTATATATTAATAATTAAGTAGCATAAAAAGAGATTAAGAAAACAATCCTATTTACAATTGCACCAAAAGTCATAAAATACCTAGGAATAAACTTAACCAAAGAAGTGAAAGACCTTATTTCAAAATCTATAATATACCAATGAAAGAAACTGAAGAAAACACAAATAAATGGAAAGGTATTCTATGCTCAAGGATTGGGAAAATAAAACATTGTTAAAAGGTCCATACTACCCAACAATCAAAAAATTCCATGCAATCTCTATATAAATACCACCAATATTTTCACAGAACTAGAACAAACAATCATAAAATTTGTATAGAACCAGAAAAGACCCCAAAGAGCCAAAGTTATCTTGAAAAAGAAAAACAAAACTGGAGGTAGTACAATCCCAGCTTTCAAAATATACTACATAAAGTAATTAAAACATGACCGTCCTGCCACAAAAAACAGACAAACAGATGAATGGAACCAAACAGAACCTGAAATAAACCCACAATTATATGATCAGTGAAACTTAAACAAAGGAGGCAAGAGTATGCAATGGGAAAAGACAGTGTTTTCAACAAATTATATTGGGAAAACTAGAAACAAAATGAAAACGAATGAAACCAGACTTCTTTCTTATGCCATTCATAAAAATACATTCAAAATATATTAAAGACTTAAATGTGAAACCTGAAACCATAAAAATCCTAGACGCGAACACAGGTAGTTAATTTCTCTGACATTCATTATAGCAACATTTTTCCAACTATGTCTCCTCAGGCAAGGGAAACAAAAGCAAAAATGAACTATTGGGACTATATCAAAATAAAAATCTCTGCACAGCAAAGCAAATAATCAACAAAATTCAAAGATAACCTAATGAATGGGAGAAGACATCTGCAAATACATAACCGATAAAGGGTTAGTATCCAAAATATATAAAGAAGTTAAACACCTTAAGGCAAAAAAACAAATAATCCAGCTAAAAATATGCAGAAGACATGAAAAAACACTTGCCAAAGACACACAGATGGACAAAAGACACATGAAAATATGTTCAACATCACTCATCAGCACAGAAGTGCAAATAAAAACTACAGTGAGGTATCACCTCTCACATGTCAGAATAAAACAAAAAACACAAGAAACAAAAAGTGTTGGTGAGAATATGGAGAAAAAGGGACCCTCGTGTACTGTTGGTGGGAATGGAACTGGGTTCCTGAAATAATTGAAAAGAGAATTACAGGGGTGCCTGGGTGGCTCGTCGATTAAGTGTCCAAGTCTTGGTTTAGGCTCAAGTCACCATCTCAGAGTTCGAGGGACAGAGCTCCACATTGGGCTCTGGGCACACAGCTCAGAGCCTGCTTAGGATTCTCTCTCTCTCTGTCCTTCTCTGCACCCCCTTCTCAAAATAAATAAATAAACATTAAAAAAATTAAAAGTAAAATTACCCTATGATCAGGTAATTTCACTACTGGAATTACCAAAGAATACAAAAACACTAATTCAAAAAGATATACACACCCCAATGTTTACTGAAGCATTATTTACAATAGCTAAGATATGGACGCAGTTCAAGTGCCCATCAATTGGTAGAATATATGTATGCTTTATATTTATATTTATATTTGTATTATATTTATATTTGTATTTGTATTTGTATCTATATACATGCTACATATGTATCCTGGAATAGTGTTCATCCATAGCAGAGGATGAGATCTTGCCATCTGTGACAACATGGCTGAACCTAAGTGAAATAAGTCAGAATAAGAAAGACAAACACCATACGATTCACTGATATGTGGAATCTCAAAAACAAAACAGATGAATAAACAAACAAAAAGCAGAATCAGACCCATAAACACAGAGAATAAATAGATGGTTGCCAGAAGGGAGGTAGGAAAAATGGGTGAAGGGGACAGGGAGGTACAAGTTCTATTATAGAATAAATCAGTCACAGGGATGAATGGCACAGCACAGGGAATACGGCCAATGGTACTGTGATAGTGATGTGCGGTGACAAAGAGTAAGTACACTTGTAAGCACAGATAATGTCTTGAGTTGTTTATTTTTATTTATTTATTTAAAAAAATTTTTAATGTTTATTTATTTTTGAGACAGAGAGAGACAGAGCATGAACGGGGGAGGGTCAGAGAGAGAGGGAGACACAGAATCCGAAGCAGGCTCCAGGCTCTGAGCCATCAGCCCAGAGCCTGACGCGGGGCTCGAACTCACGGACCGTGAGATCATGACCTGAGCCGAAATTGGACGCTTAACTGGCTGAGCCACCCAGGCGCCCCTGTCTTGAGTTGTTTAACTACTATGCTGTACATCTGAAACTAATAGGACATTGTGTGTCAAATATACTCAAATTAAAAAAAAATAATGATAATGACAGGAGTTGTCAGCTGTTCATTTGTGCACTTTACTACATTATCAGAGAATGTTCATTTCATGCATTTTCATGTTTATGCTTACAAGAAATTCAGGAGTTGGCATGAGTAGTAACCATATTTTACAAAAAGAAAATCAAGCCTTTAAGAGTTATCTAGTTTCCAGCATTTCCTCAGATAGTACATTGCAGTGTTATTACTCGGATGAAACACAGCTCGTACTAAAACATAGGTCCTTACACATTAACCCAACTTAACATTCATCTATGCTATCCGACAGGAACACTTTGACATGAGAATGAATAGCGATACAATTGAGCAAAGTTACTTGGGAAAAATGCTCTAGAATTAGAAGCCCTTGTAAACCCTGCCTTAGGGCTCCGCCCAGGGAAGTTCCGGAACACATATCCCGTGAGGAATGAATGAAGAAAGAGCAAGATGACAGCACAAACTGTTTCAGGAATGAAATTTCAGGGTTTCTGTTAGATTCGGCACCCATTCTGTCTGTAGTATAACCAAAATTCTGAGGGCAATCACAAGATTAGTGACCAAGAAACTTTAAGAATGTTCATTATACACCACACACGCTCTTGACTAAAGCCGGCACATTCATGGTCCATTCTCAAGTACAGCTTTAACTGATCAAATACAAAGAGAAAAAGTTCTGGTTTTATAGAATGCTGTCTCTCACATGCCTAAACTATTTGGCTAACCAGAACACCAGGCCCTTCCTAGAGAATCATTACAGATAAATTTGTATGTATATGAAAATAAATGTTATATGTTACCTATGTCAATGAACTTTTTGTTCTATGATTTTACCACACATAAACAGAATGTGGCTTTCCTATGGCATCATCAGCCCACCAGAGACATTTTAATTTTTCCCTCTATCACACTGTATCAAGGCACCACATTTTATTTGATATCACATGCAACAATAACTAAATACCTAAAATTATTTGGATTTTTCCTTTGAATATATTCAAAAGGCTTTTCATTTTCTTTCCCTCCCTCCTCCCTCTTTTCTCCCACCAACATACTTTTTCTCTATTCTTTTCTTCCTTTCTTCCCTTTCTTTCCTCCCTTCCTCCTTTTTTTTTTCTTTCCAAAATCTTTAAAAAAGTGTTGCTTTATACTTAAATAATCAGGCCATATGATTATTTGCAATTGGCTTTGGGGACAGCCTCAACATGCCTAACACTGTCCCTGGGCCATTTATGACATGAATCAGGTCAACGGCATGTTTCTCAAGAAGTCATAAAAAGTAAAATTAATAATAAAATTAAAAGTCATTAAAAGTCATTAAAAGTAAAATTAACCTGGAAAACAATGTCATCATAAAATCCACATATTCAACCATGCTAAAAAAAAAAGGACTATTTATTATAAGCTTTATCACTTAATATTTATCACTCTTATTTTTTAAAATCCTTCAGTACTGATTCCATTACAATTTAATAGATATGATCAGAGTATCCTAAATTCACTCAACTGTATTTTTAAAAATACAATGAAATAGTCCATTGACTTTATAAGTTATATATTTTAATAAGTACATTATGTACACATTAATATATCATTTAGGTAAATATAAATTTAAATATTAACATTAAAAACCCAAATATTTGGCAATTTAGATAAATATTAATTTATCAATGTTTTAAAAATTTAAATTGTGCCAGAAATTGAGGGACTTTGGTTTACACTCATGTATTCCCAATATGTTGATATTTCTCCCATTTGAATACAATGAATACAATTCTTTTTTTAAGTAAACCAAGTAAACCAAGCCAAATGTTTGGTAAGCCAACCTGTAAAAAATACTTAAAACTGAGATGAAAATATTTATCACTCTCTACTTCAGGATAAGCTAGTATGTATATTATATTATATCTATCTGTATATGCATTTATATGTTTATTAAGAGTTTTTTGGGGGCGCCTGGGTGGCTCAGTCGGTTAAGCGGTTGACTTCAGCTCAGGTCATGATCTCGCGGTCTGTGAGTTCGAGCCCCGCGTCAGGCTCTGTGCTGACAGCTCAGAGCCTGGAGCCTGTTTCAGATTCTGTGTCTCCCTCTCTCTGACCCTCCCCCGTTCATGCTCTGTCTCTCTCTGTCTCAAAAATAAATAAACGTTAAAAAAAAAATTAAAAAAAAAAAAAGAGTTTTTTGGACCATCCATAGACAGAAGGAAGATCTATCTTTTTATAAAAAAGTAAATATTTAAAATTTTATGACTATGGCAATAGATTCTTTTTCTATAACATTTCCAAATTATAATAAAGTCACTAACACTACAAGTAGTTTGCAAAAATTATTTTCTTAAACTTCATACTACATTAAAACTAGGCTACAGTTTAATTTATAAATGATAAACAAATGACTTCTTGGTCCTGCACTCTGATAAAACAAATTGATCGGTCTTTGCTTAGAACCAAAGAAACCTTGGGGGCTACACTTAGTTCCCTGTCTTTATTATTTTAAAAAATATTTTCAATGTTTGTTTATTTTTGATAGAGAAAGAGACACAGAGTGTGAATGGGTCAGGGGCAGAGAGGGAGAGAGACACAGAATTGAAGCAGGCTCCAGGCTCTGAGCTGTCAGCACAAAGCCTGGTGCGGGGCTCAATCCCAAGAGCCGTGAGATCATGACCTGAGCCACAGTCGGACACTTAACCAACTGAGCCACCCAGGCCCCCGAGCCATCTTTAGACACTACCACCACTGAACCATAACATTCAGATAAATTTTAAAAGATTTTGGCCAAAGTTAGTTCATACATGCTGTTAAGACTCAAGGTGGCATTTGAGGGCTTAGACAGTTAGAAAGGCTCTTCCTCGCAAAACATTTGCTGAAAGCCAAGCTCATTTTGGCCTCTGTGAGATGGAGCAGAGTCTCTCCTTCATTTATGAAGACCAATATTTTACTCCCAGCCTCCTTTTGTTAGGATAGTTCTAATTGTGTTTGTATCATCTGAGGAATTATTTTCTTGTCTTTCTGTCTTCACACCCTTACTTATCATAGTTGTTTAGAAAGGTATTCAAACTGTGGGTTCAAAATTAAAACAAAAAAACAAATTATATATGGTTTTAGGTCACCACCAAAGAAGACGAATACTTTAGATATCCATAGTGGAATCCATTTAGTTTTATTCTTTAGTTAACTAACTAAACTATAATATCTCTTCCTTAGAACAGATATTTTAATATCATGAGGTAAAATGTATTTTGACATTTCAGGCAATGTAGAATTTCAAATAGGGGACTATAAGGTAAACTTTGATCCAACATGATTTATGGAAATTTCATGGGTAATCTCATGATATGTATGTATGTTAAGCGTTCGACTTTGGCTCAAGTCACGATCTCACAGTTTGTGAGTTCAAGCCCCACATCGGACTCTGTGCTGAAAGCTCGGAGCCTGGAGCCTGCTTCAGATTCTGTGTCTCCCTCTCTCTCTCTGCCCCTCTCCTGCTCGTGATCTATCTCCGTCTCTCAAAAATGAATAAATTTTTAAAAACATTTAAAAAAAGAAGACTAAGCAATTTTGGAATTTTTATCTATTTACCTATCCACCACAAACAGGCATTATCAAAACAAATGAAATAAATTAGCCAAGACATAAACATTAATTTAATAGGAAAGTGGTAAAATTGTTTGCAAAGATTCTCTTTTCAGCAGGAAGTAGGGGCAAAAATAGAGTTTCTTATCATTATGCCTCTTGGAGTCTTTTGAAGGGTAAATACAATGAGTCCCTTGTTAAAATTTTATGGAAACTGAGGACATGTGTGAAGCATAACAGTCAGCGTTTTTGAAGCCTCCTCACTTACTGTGACAGCAATTTCTATAAATCCAGCTGACCTCGTCTGTCTATTGGAGCATGCATGACTTCAGACAACCGTGATTTTGAAAGACTAATGAGGTGCTGGTATAGCAACCCCTCTTAATGTCACTTTCATTCACCACAAGGATTTGAGATATTTTTTCCCTGAATTTTCAAGTAAGTGACACATTCTCCTTTAGAGCGATATATTTCCCTAAACAAAATGTTCAAAAAAAGAACCCTGATGTTAGTGGGAGCTTAATCATTCAATGGGTGCTGAAAACTTCGAGTTGACACCACATAGACCACTGAAATTAAAACTGATGTAAATTTAAATTTAAAAATTATATAAAATATCAGCAATTGAAAATTCTATGAATTATCTATTCCCTAATACCTATCACCTTGGTCATGTTTATAGCAAAGGAATGAATTCATTATACATGGGATTCACTCATTCAACACATCTATTGACTAGACACAGCTGAGTCCTGAGGGTATTAGAAGGAGAACTGAGTGGAGGAGATGGAGGTCATCTCATATCCCTACCTTCCTGATGATCATCAAAAGTAATTCAACAAGATTGACCTCATACAACACCGAGGTCACACCTACCTCCACATTCTTCTGTTGTTCACTCTGCTACATCACTCCTGTGTGAGTGGTTCCTCCCAACATCCACATCCAAGTTTCAGATGGCCTATCCTCCACCCACACCCTTTCATAAGCCCCTTGAGTCAACCCTTCCTCTCTGTCAATCCTTACTCTCTGTTTTTTTAGACTATGTACCCTTGTCTGAATTATGTTACATATTTACTAGACTATGGGTTTGCACATATCTCTGTCCCTTGAGGGTGAGTTCCACTTGAGCAGATGATTTTTTGCCTTTCCATTAAGAGGTCAGAGAAAGACAGATACCATATGTTTTCACTCTTATGTGGATCCTGAGAAACTTAACAGAAACCCATGGAGGAGGGGAAGGAAAAAAAAAAAAAGAGAGATTAGAGTGGGAGAGAGCCAAAGCATAAGAGACTCTTAAAAACTGAGAACAAACTGAGGGTTGATGGGGGGTGGGAGAGAGGGGAGGGTGGGTGATGGGTATTGAGGAGGGCACCTTTTGGGATGAGCACTGGGTGTTGTATGGAAACCAATTTGACAATAAATTTTATATATTGAAAAAATAAATAAATAAATAAACAAACAAATAAATAAAACGAGAAAAAAAAAGAGGTCAAAAATAATTTGTTAAGTGAATACTTAAAATATGATCAATGCTTACACATACATGTATCCAGAACGGCCAGGATGCCCAAATCTACAGATATCACTTACGTGGACACGATGGGTGGCTGTGTGTGGAATCCCCACTTTGGTTGAAATGTCACCTGCATCCCTACTTGCAGTGGCCATGTGCACATTTTTTGAGAGCAGAAAGGAAGTAGAGATTACATCGGTGACTTTTTTGGGAGGGTGGTGGGGAAAGACACAAAAGAGATGATGATAGAACCTATGAAAACATAGCTCCCAAAGGAAAAAAAAAACAGGAGGAGAATACATATTCTTTCAAAAAAGATCCCTGAGTACAGTACTAGAGAAACAGAACTATTGTCATGAAAGTTCTTTCTTCTTCTTCCTCTTTTTTTTTTTTTTTCTGGACTGGCTGAATATAAAGCAGTATCTGTTCCCTACTTCACAGCCCCTGTCCGTATATTCTGTTACCCCTGTAATTAGAGTCAACACCTTCTGCTGTTAAGCTTATCCTTTAAGGTAATGACACAATCCTCTTGAGTTTTCTAATAAAGGGACCCTGAGACGGCTTATATTATCAAGATACAGATGATGTTTTCACACACCAACTACATTACACAATGTGCCAAATCTGAGTTATGTTGTGAGTTAACCAATTGTTGAAAAGGAGTGAGACTTCTGAGTAATATTTTTGGTAATTGTGAGAATCATAGTTACATAGGTCATTTTGTGTATGGTGTGGAAGGCCTCCAAGAATTTGCTTATCTCAGAAAGTAGCTAAGTTGGGGGACTGGGTGGCTCAGCGGGTTATGCATCCAACTCTTGGTTTCGGCTCAGGTCATGATCTCATGGTTCATAGGATCAAGCCCCATGTTGGGCTCTGCATTGACAGCACAGAGCCTGCTTGGGATTCTCTTTCTCCCTCTCTCTCTGTCCCTTTACTGCTAACTCTCTCTCTTAAAATAAATAAATAAAATTAAATAAAATAAAAATGTTTAAAAATAAAAGAAAGTTGCTGAGTTGTTGGCATGTTTTGAATTTAAAACCCACTAATATCTGTCCATAGATTCCCATCTATAGCTAATGTTCATCTCTCAAGATGACAGGCAATGATGAGAAAGACAGATGTGCTCCTGTACTCCTGTACTTACGGGGCTCACAACTGGGACGAGGGGGACAAAAGGTCCACAGATAAACACAACCGCCTACTGACATTTCTGATAAAAGCTCTAAAGAAGCATGGGCACTAGCACATGAACGTGCTAGAACCAGATGACACAGTTTCAGGATTATAGTCAACTGGACTTTCCAACTCACTGCGCAGGCATTTACACATCAAGATGTGCCTTGAACATGTCCCCTGCTACACAGATCGTAGCGACTGTGTTACTGGTCAAGTCTGATCTGGTGCATCGTTTGGGTACGAAAGTGACAAGCTAAAACGTAACGTGTGTGTCCAGATTGTGGATACTTTATCTTCCTCTCAAGGGGATAAAAGTAGACATGTATCATTATGAAGTGACATAAATTAAAGATATCAATTTAAACAAAAGACCTTGCTAATTTTTGGTTAAAAAAAACTTTCTTGAAGTATGTACATATTTATTTGGGTGGGGGGGTGTAGAGACCCAGTTAGCACGTGTTTTCATGAAAATTTTCCTCTCAAATTGGCCAATGACACAGATGACAGCAGAATTACTTTACAAGTCCAGGCACTGACATCCTCAGGTGTACAAATGATGACTATGTCAGCACTGTACCAAACCAGAGGTGAAGTTCGCCATCTTTCCCACCTGCCTGAAAGCAAGGACGAGGAGAACGAAACATCAACTAACATCTCTGTGCCTGACATTGGCTAAGCGCTTTCATTCTTCATTAAACCCAAACACCAAGCCAGCGAAATGGTCTTGTTATTCTTACATGGAAATGAGGTTGAAAGAAGTCAAGTAAGGGCAGTACAGTATCATTTTTCCTGGTTAAACACAGATGCCAACCCCTAGTGACATTCGTCAATAGCTTTGAAGGACCCGGGCTGTGTGCCAACCCTAATTGCCCTCAGGAAGGACATGACTTAATGACATCTATTAACAAATGAATTAATTGATTTGTTTGTTCATGTACTAGGCTCCTTTCCAAATATGATTTGAGGTAGTATGTGACTTATTTAAATAGAGTGGGGATTCCAAAATGTGAAAGGCATTTCCGCTTTGTGATGTCCTTTTATCTACTAAATTTGACTGTGAAAGTTTCAGTAAATATTAGTATGAGCTAGTACCGGCATAGCCATTTATTCAGCACATACAGAGCAATATGGTGACACAGTGACAACCTGAACCGGGCATTTTTTCCCTAGATGATGGGAACATGACAGCCCCCCCACCAAAAAAAATCCTGTCATGATGGTGTTGACATTAGATTTTTTTACATCAAAAAACATTTATATATGACAGAGTGGGTCTAACTAATGTGGCAGAGTAAATGTAAATTTATCTCAAGAAAATAGAACCCTGAGATTTCAATTACCTTCTTTATTACTCAGTTCATTTTTACTTATGACTTACATTCTTATAGTGAGCATTAAACACAATATGTTTTCACTTAATGATGATAAAAATATAATTAATTACTACAGAAGGTAACTGCAGGTCTGTATGAAAGATGTTCCAAACTTGCAAACATAGGGAATTTCAACGAGACTATAATGGGCCAAAATAATTAAGTTCTTAATACCAGGGGATATCTTGATTCAGTAATTTTTCTTATATACATAATTATCAAGAAATTACTTATTCAGACCCACATAATTTTCTTCGTAATAATGGGAATCACATTAAATCAGGGAATACTAAACCTGTTATTACCATTACACACAAACATGAAGTAATTTGTTTTCAAGTATACCCAGATTCTTCCCCCTGATGTGGTTTCCAAACTTCTTTTTCCCCATGTCTTTGAAAGCAACTAATATGATGTATTTTGTAATGGTATAATTCTCAAAACCTCCCAAGTATCATTTGGCATTAGGGACTACTGTAAAGGGGTTTGGGTCGTGTTTGGCAATCATAATGGTTTTTTTAGTGGATCTGACCGAACGCTAAGGTATCCTTGAAAGACCCTGGGAAAGTCTCCAAGTGTGGTTTTTCCCTCCCTCTCCCCTCCCCTCCCTTTCACACCTGTAGTGACTGCAACGTGTTGACGACATAGTGAGTCCACACTTGCACAGCCAACTTCCTTGTGCCAGATGTCATGACCTGATAGAGGCCAGGTAGCGCACACAGTTCAGTTTCTACGGACGCGGCATTAACATAACTACTGAAGACACTGAGCAGTAGTTATTTACCTCTGTATCTTCGGGGAAAACATGTTTTTCAAAGGTAAACATGTCTCAATCCCCTACAGACATCCAATAAATAACACATTCCTTGTCAAATGTTTTCACTCAGATACATTTTGAAATTTATAAAAGTAACGCTACACATTCAGCTTTCCTCACAGAAGCCAACTCATAAAAACAAAGGAACTTAAAAGTAGGGACGAATCTGAATGGGAGCTAATAACTAGTGATCCTGTCCCCTCTGTTTGAAAATCCTACTTTTCTAGGGGCGCCTGGGTGGCGCAGTCGGTTAAGCGTCCGACTTCAGCCAGGTCACGATCTCGCGGTCCGTGGGTTCGAGCCCCGCGTCGGGCTCTGGGCTGATGGCTCAGAGCCTGGAGCCTGTTTCCGATTCTGTGTCCCCCTCTCTCTCTGCCCCTCCCCCGTTCATGCTCTGTCTCTCTCTATCCCAAAAATAAATAAAAAACGTTGAAAAAAATTAAAAAAAAAAGAAAATCCTACTTTTCTTGGGATGAGACAAGAAATCTTGGCACTATCTTCATGGTCTAGCCGAACCCACAGAGTCTGACTTGGGTTTACTGCTCCAGACTCCTGACAAAAGTATTTTCTTTTGGTTTTTGATCATTATTTTTCTTCCTCTGACTTTAGGGCCTAATTCTGTCATGTCACCTTCCAGTGGAAATGCCTCTTTCTCTTCCAGACTTCAACTTGCAGCCACTTTTTCCAGAAACTTCCTTGACTTTCCATACAAAATCAGGCTCCCTTCTGTCTAATTTCATAGCACTATAAAGATTTACTTTTCAGAGATTTATGGTCTGTCATTTCTATTTATTTGATTTCTAACTCTGAATTTGAAATTCTTAGGCTAGGAAACATGACCGTTTTAATCTTTAATACCTAATGCAGTACTCTTAATTAACAACGGATACACACGTGTAAATAAATATTTTGTTTGGAACATAAGGACAGAGATTTAAGTTAAATATAATCCACAGTTTATGAAACATTGCCGTCAGTGGATCAATAGGCATATTTGCTTCTCATTTATTTATTTTTTTAATATTTATTTATTTATTTTGAGAAAAAGAGAGAAAGAATCCCAAGCAGGCTCTGCTCGGTCAGCACAGAGCCTGACACGGGGCTCGATCTTAAGAACCTGTGGGATCTGGGGCGCCTGGGTGGTGCAGTCGGTTAAGCATCCGACTTCAGCCAGGTCACGATCTCGCGGTCTGTGAGTTCGAGCCCCGCGTCGGGCTCTGGGCTGATGGCTCAGAGCCTGGAGCCTGTTTCCGATTCTGTGTCTCCCTCTCTCTCTCTGCCCCTCCCCCGTTCATGCTCTGTCTCTCTCTGTCCCAAAATTAAATAAATGTTGAAAAAAAATAAAATAAAAAAAAAAAAAAAAAAAAGAACCTGTGGGATCGTGACCGGGGAGCCCAAACAAAGAGTCAGATGCTCAACCGACTAAGCCACCCAGGTGCCTCTACTTAGCATTTCTTTACATCTTTTATCCTCATACCTTACTCCTCCAATCTTCCTCAACCATCTCAATGAATTTAAAGAGAACCTTAACTGAACAGTTGTGGTACATCGTACTATTGTTCAGTAAATATCCACTCCTTTTTTCCTCCACTTCCAGGCCCATTGATTCTGGGTTGGGCTGTGGGACTTGCTTTGGTCAACGGACCCAAGACAGACACACAGCCAGTGGCCTGACCTGTGGCCATGTCAGTTGGGCAAATTCCCTTGTGGTTTCATCGTCACTGGGAACAGGGCAGGCTAGCTTCGGGAAAGATCCCTGAAAGAAGACTCACGTGGGACAGATTTGAGGCCAACCTTCAGCCGGAGAGCAAGGTCGGCCAACCCCTAGCTGCCTTGGAGATCTATGAGTAAGAATATAAATCTTTGATATAATGAATTAGTAACAATTTCGTACTGTTTACTCTGCAGCATTTTGGGGGGAAGACCTAATTGTTGCATACTGTGTGCAGTTTTACTTTTTTTTTTTAAAAAAAGCCTTTATATAATGGCATTATTTTCTTTTTCTTACTACTTTCACGGAGTATTATGTTCTCACATTTCATTCTCGGTGCTGTGTGCTCATAAAATCCTGCTGTGCTAGAAGTTCTGAAGATACATCACACTTAATAATGACCATGGCTGTATGGGACTCTCTCTGAAGTGCTAGTCCCCCGTGTGGCTGAAATTCCTGATCCTGAGATTCCCCTGAATGCTTTGGGATTCTCTGACTCTGCAGCGAGTCTGCTTGGAGCAGGGGAGAGAACGGGGGTGAGGGCCCTCCATTATCATGCTGGGAGAGCCAGGTTTAAAGCCAGACACGCCATCGCATGCGCCCGGAGCACTGGCCGGCTCAAACAGAACCCTGAGTTCAGAGGGCTCACCTCAGGCACATGCACTGCAAAAAGACCCTCAGAAGAGATCAGGCTGGGAAGAAGCTGTCACAGAGGCCCGCTCCTTCTCCGCTGCCCCGTACCTTACGCATCCCCGGCCCATGCTCGGTTGACCCGACCTGTGACCTTTACAGGCTTTCCCGGAGTGCAGGTGAAAAGAAAAGAGAGAAGGTAGCAGAATATAAACAGTAAATACAGAAGGCAAGTATCAGAGATGCAAAGCCTGAAAAAGACCAGGGAAAGACAACAACAATGGCAGATAATATTTGCTGAATATTCACTGTATGGCACCAATTGTTCCCCACAAATGCTATCATATAATCCTCATACCAACCCAACAGAGTAAGTACTATTTTGTTATTCTTTTTAAAAATTTGTTTATTTATTTTGAGAGAGAGAGAGTGTGCACGAGTGGGGGAGGGGCAGACAGAGGACACCCCCCCACCCCCCGCCCCCAGCAGGCTCCATGCTGTCAGCAAAGACCCTGACTCGGGGCTCTGAGTCACACAAATAGTCTCACAAATAGTGAGATCATGACCTGAACTGAATGCAAGAGTCAGACAATTAATGAACTGAGCCACTCAGGTACCACATAAGTACTGTTTTTTTTTTAATGCTATTTATTTATTTTGAAAGAGAGCAAGTGGAGGAGGGACGGAGAGAGAGGGAGAGAGAAAGGATCCCAAGGAAGCTTCATGGTCAGAGCAGAGCCCAACGTGGGGCTTGATTTCATGAACTGTGAAATCATGACCTGAGCCAAAATCAAGATTTGGATGCTTTAAGGACTGAGCCACCCAGGTGTCCCAGTACATTTATTTATTTATTTATTTATTTACTTACTTACTTACTTACTTACTTACTTATATTGTGGTAAGAACACTTAATATGAGATATACTTTTTAAAAATATTTTTAAGTGTACAATACAGTAGTGATGACTATAAGTTCAATGTTGTACGGCAGGTCTCTAGAACAACAATGACAACCAAATAAATAATCTGGTTAAAAAAAATGGGCAAAGAACTTGGATAAAGATTTCTCCAAAGAAGACATACGGATGGCTCACAGACACATGAAAAGATGCTCACCATCACTCATCGTTATGGAAATGCCAATCAAAACCACAATGAGACATCACCTCACACATGTTAGGATGGCTATTATCAAAACAATCCAATAGAGAACAAATGTCACCAGAGAGCTAATGTGAACCCTCGTACGTTATTGGTAGGATTGTAAACCAGTGCAGCCACTATGGAAAACAGTATGGCGGTCCCTCAAAAAATTGAAAAGAGAACTACCTTATGACCCTGCAATCCTATTTATAGGTGTACACCCAGAAGAATTGAAATCAGGAACTCAAAGAGATACCTATAGAGACTCTATGCCAGTGTGTGGCTTAGCTCTGAGGGTGTCGACATCACAAACCCAGATCATGTGAAGCCAAGATACTCTTCCAGACGATCTCTTCCCATTTCCTCTGGCCAGAACTTTACAATAAAACACATGATTTAAGCCACGACGGAAGCCTATAGGAACGCCGTAGAAGCCTTGCTATATTTCAGTCAATTCCCTTGGAAACCTCTTGCTGATGCATACTGGGATCCTAACCGCATGAGGTTTATTCTCATACAAGAAAAATGGTGTAAATCATGGCTGTATCACTGAGTGACACATATTTAAAGGCCAAAACACCCCCTAAGCTTCACAGATGCTGCCATTTACAACAAAAGAAAAATGCCCCTTTAGTCCTAGAAATATGGCAGGTTTTAATTAGAAGAGCAATATTTACATCTGAAACAGTTAAATCTAATATTGATCTCAAGTAATGCTAACAACGTAATTGTTCTTGAAAGGAATCAATAAGCCACAGAAAGAAAATGACACAGATTCTTAAGACATTAGATAAGCCTTTTCCAGACATTAATCATGTATAAACTTTCTCATAAAACCTTCCCTTTTGTACTCATTTACACTCTCAAATCTAATTATAGCTCATTGTCATTTTAGAGATCAAGTCCCAACTGTCTCTCTGTGTGTTTTCTTTCTAATTAAGTATTCAAGACCAGAGAGACACAGGTTGAGGCTACATCATCTCAATTTTCACAAGCTGACATGCTTTGCAAAAACAGCTTTTGATAACTATTCCCTGACAGCTTTGATGTGAAGGGAAAAAACCAGTGAGCTGTGTGCACTCTCCGACATGCTCAAGGGTCAGCCAATGTGGTTGGTAGGCATTGAGCTTTGACAGAGTCTTTGCTAATTTAAAATGCTGGCAATAATCTAAGTCAGTATAACATGACAACACAAGCCAGGATGTGGTGAGTGAGGAAAATCAGATCTGTAGAGACATCAATGGAAAATAATACTGAACACCGTGTTATACGGAGGCAAAAATATAATCTCAAACTCCTAGCCTTGAATGGTTTTAACTTTTGCCCACAGGGCAATCATGGATAGAGGTAAGTGTTACTTTGGTTCTACTGTGAGACCCAAGGGGTAAACATTTTGAGAAGATAACCACCATTACTTGGCATTATTTGGTGACATCTTGTCAATTCAATAAAACACAAAGTATGCATTGCAGAAAAGAAAACCCGGCCATCTTTTTTTACTCTCTAGAGACCAAAGACACTTGAATGATTGGGAAGGATGTTAAAGCCACCTGTGAAAACACTTTAAAAATAGTTCCCCAGGCAGGATGTCTGAACTCTGAATGGCCAGGAAACCTCTCAAAATCTCAGCAGAGGGGGAAAAGTACCCTACACTTGCAATTATTGGCCCTTTAAAAAATTCTTTCTTTTTTTTAAGCTTATTTATGTATTTTGAGAGAGAGGGAGAGCAAACGAGCACCGGGAATGGGGGCAGTGAGAGAGAGGGAGAGAGAGACTCCCAAGCAGGCTCTGCAATGTCAGCACAGAGGTCGACATGAGGCTCGAACTCACAAACCGTAAGTTCATGACCTGAGCTGAAGTCGGATGCTTAACTGACTGAGCCACCCAGGCGCACCAAAATTATTTCTGACCAAAAAAACATAGTGAGAACACTCAACTGATTTTTAAAGCCAATTACTATTGAGAACTTTCAAGATTTCTCTTATGGAGCATATTTATTTCCCAAGTGAATATCCAAATTTGGAAAAAGAAGTCTTCGACATCTCAGTAATTCTCACACCAGTATAAGCAAACAAGAAAGTTGGTCACAGTTGCTAATATTGAACACGTTCCCAATCACTACTTTACTTTAAAAAGGAATCTAATAAATTCCTGAAATGCATGAAGTGGAAAGAGTACTATCACAATGAGGAAAAAAAAATCCTCTGTGGGCTCCTCACACTTTCTTGGAAATAGTAATAATGTAAACTTCATTTATTTATGCCAACTTTTCTGCGTCCACATGTTCGCAAGGGACATTACTCCATCAGGCACTCGCCCTGCCTGCAAAGAGAACCCCTGTGTCCCAGGGTCTGGCTTGCAGCTTCGGAAAGAATAAAATATGCAAATGGAAATTACACTTGCAGTTTTGTTTTGTCAAAGTCTGGAGTGAGAAGTCTCTGGTGAGCACAAAGAAAAGGTTAGCAATTTTTAATATCCAAAATGATCAGTCATTCCCTACTCATCTCTCTGGTGAACTACATAATGCCAAAGCTGTCACAAAAACAAGGCAGAAAATAAAGCCCTAACAGCTTTAATTCAGTGGGAAAAAACAAAAAACAAAAAGCAACCTTCCCTCTAGAGCACTCTACTTCTGCACAATATGCATTTTATAATTCTTAAATGATATTCAGCAGCAATGCTCTCTCTGGCTCTAAGACCTTACCCAGTTTCTCCATCTGATACCTCAAAGGATTTTGTTGTTGCTATTTTCTAGGTGAAAACGGGTGGTTCTCACTTCATTCAGAAGACATATGGTGGCTTGAAGAAGAGGTGGCCAGCCTCTCGAGGTGAAAATGATTACCTCTGAGTTGTGGCAATGCCCAGTATCGAAGTGGTGCCTGGCATTGCACACGGCACCCGCCTTAACCTCACAGCCCTCAGACGGCCAGACTGGGGCTTGCGGATATGCACACGGGTCCCCGAGATCACAAATAACTCATTTCCCGAATACCCGTCACACAATGTCAGTTCTAAGAACACAGAAATAACTGTGAATTTTTTCATTTATTCAATTATTTAACAAACGTTTCCTAACAGACCACTAAGTTTCAAGCATTGAGTTGGACACAGGAATGCAAACTGGAATTAAGGTTTGATTCCCGTCCCCAAAGACTTCAGCTCCTAGTTTGGAAAGGAGACCATTATATATCCACACGTTTCTCCATAGATACTTATACATGGAGCCCTGAATGGTATCTTCTAATCAGTAAATGTTTATGAAAGCAACCAAGTGGAAATTGCTTAACAAGCTCATCCAAAAAATATTTATTCTGTACTTATGGCACCAACGTAAAATAATAAAAAGAAAAATCAACGATACTATTTTTGAAAATTGCGCAATATAATATTTATCTTCTGAGATTTTTCACGGAATTGAGCCTTTATTTCTGGTGGGTGTTGGTGCAGCCCAATGGTGACCATGCTAGTTTAAGGGATCTGCCTTGCAGCAATGATGGGGAAACTCAGTGATGAATGCTGGGTAGGCCAAAGATGGCTGGTGGGTCAAGGATCAGCAGGGAGTCTGATAACCTGTCAGAATGGCTAAAATCAACAACACAAGAAACAACAGGTGCTGACAAGGATGTGGAGAAAAAGGAACCGTTGTGCACTGTTGGTGGGACTGCAAACTGGTGCAGCCACTGAGGAAAACAGTATGGAGATTCCTAAAAGGTTAAAAATAGAACTACCATATCATCCAGTAATCACACTATTGGGTATTTACCCCCCAAATACAAAAACATTAATTCAAAGGGATACATGTAACTCTATGTTTATTGCAGCATTATTTATAATAGCCCAATTATGGAAACATCACAAGTGTCTATCAATAGATGAATGGGTAAAGAAGATGTAGTATGTGTGTGTGTGTCTGTGTGTTTATACACAATGGAATATTACTCAGCCATAAAAAAGAATGACGTTGGGGTGCCTGGGTGGCTCAGTAGGTTAAGCAGCTGACTTCGGCTCAGGTCATGATCTCGCGGTCTGTGAGTTCGAGCCCCGTGTCAGGCTCTGTGCTGACAGCTCAGAGCCTGGAGCCTGTTTCAGATTCTGTGTCTCCCTCTCTCTGACCCTCCCCCGTTCATGCTCTCTCTTTGTCTCAAAAATAAATAAACATTAAAAAAAATAAAAAAAAAAGAATGACATCTTGCCATTTGCCATGACATGGTTGGAACTAGAGAGTATTCAGCTAAGCAAAATAAGTCAGAAAAAGACAAGTACCATATGATTTTACTCATATGTGAAACTTAAGAAACAAAACAAATGAACAAAGGAAAAATACAGGAGAGAGAGAAAGAGAGAGAGAAACCCAAAACAGATTTTTAACTCTAGAGAACACACTGATGGTCACCAGAGAGGACGTTGGGGGGATGGGGGTAACAGGGGATGGGGGTTAAGGAGGGTACTTGTTGTGATGAGCCCTGAATAATGTATGGAAGTGTAGAATCACTATATTTTACACCTGAAACTAACATAATTCCAGATGTTAACTATACTGAAATTAAAATAAAGACCTTAATAAAAAAGCCTGAGTCTAATAAAATACATATTCACTAACTGAAATAAATATGCTCCGTATCTCAACTGAATGACTGGCATCTGCCTCTCACCTACTGACAAGCCAGCGTTAGGTATAAAATGTTAAGAGGTACTACTGGGGATGCAAATCTAAGACCTTCTTAGAAGAAGTATGGAACCTGAGCCTTCTGTGTTTCCATGAAAGAGCTTCCGGGTGCAAAAAACAGGGCCTTCTCTCTGGATAGCTTAGATAAGTGATGGCATTTATTTATAGAATAGATAACAGACCAAGACAACTCCTGTGACATCAGTGGGGTGACCTGAATGTCAAACCAGGGACCACAGTGGCAGGTTCCAACGGTGAAATGAGGATTTTGCCATCCATGCTAAGATGGTGAGGTCTGTCCCACTGAGGTGATGAGTACAGCTACGTTAGTCTTCATCTTAATTCCATTAATCATAACACTGCCTTAAATTCTGTGCTAATATGAATTTCTTAGAAATATGAGCATTTTAAGATGCTGTGCTTTTTATACTCATTTAGTACAGCATGTTATAATTTCTTAATTTTTTTTTTTCAACGTTTTTTATTTATTTTTGGGACAGAGAGAGACAGAGCATGAACGGGGGAGGGGCCGAGAGAGAGGGAGACACAGAATCGGAAACAGGGTCCAGGCTCTGAGCCATCAGCCCAGAGCCTGACACGGGGCTCGAACTCACGGACCGCGAGATCGTGACCTGGCTGAAGTCGGACGCTTAACCGACTGCGCCACCCAGGCGCCCCAGCATGTTATAATTTCTATATGCAGTTATGTTCTTCCTGTACGACTGTCAGGTCAGGAGAGCAAAAACTGGTTAGCACAATAATCAGTCTAGGCTTGATGTTCTAAACACAAGTCTTGAATAGAATTGAACGTGTATTCCTAATTTCTAAGTATTTTCTGCCTCTGAAAGTTTACGTAAAAAGCAGAAAAAGAACCGATGTCACATTCAGCATCTGTACTGTGTGTGCTCACATCTATGAAATTTCGCCTACCATATTTCCCAAAATGCAGTAAATCAGTTTCAAAGACATTTTAACACACTCAAGAAAAGGAGCTTCTGAGTGAAAGGTCATTGCTTTCATGTTAACATTATTATTTTTCAAGACCTTATAGTCACAAAAGACTTTATATGGCCTGTCACAGTTGAAGCTGAAAAATGTTATGACTGCCATTCACCTTTTCTTAAATAAATACCATTATACAAATAGTATTTATATAAGCAATATAAAGCAGAACTTCTAAATCACTTATATAATTCCGGTCTTCTTCTATTTTCTTACTTTTCTATAATGGCTTATTAGATATTTCTATTATTTTTCTAGAATATATCAGCCACTGACTAATAGTGGTAGCTCACTCGAAGTAAAAGATTTAAAGTCTTCATCATTTGGCTATTATGAGAATAAGTAATTAATTTTTATAGAGCACTCAAACTATTTATAGAAAGCATTTTTATGTAGGTACTATTATTTCTATATGCTACTTTTAAGACAGTAAAATGATAACATCAAGGAACATGTACCTCACTTCTGCTATAATAAGGTTTTCATTGAAAACCCTCTATTTCGGAAGGCAATTTGGGATATCTCAAAAGAGGTAAAATTCTAGATAAAAAAGAAGGTATTAGATATGTTCTAAAAGAAATATTAATATTTCAATTTTACTCAAATTAACACATTCAATATAAGTATTGTGTCACCTGTTGATCTAGAGTTTGTTACCAGCACAGTCATATATGAATAACATGGAAAATACATTGGGATCGAACCCAACTGAACTTAGCTTCCACTGTTGTAAATACAGAACCCTAATGATGCTGATTCCAAACCCAGAGAATTCTTTCCACATATATTTATTACTAGTGCTAAACTGGTGAATCATAAATTTTGAACTCCAGAGAAACAAAAAGCACAATAATCCACAATAATCATTTGCAATATGGTGTGTACCTGTGGGTGCAACAGGCGAGAGCACGCAAAATGCCTGAGAACAGGGTGGAGCTCAACTTTTATGCTGTCCCAGAACCTGCGTCATTTGTGAGCATGCAAGGTTTTCTTCACTACAGCTCAGAGTATTAATTAACGTCTTCTACTTACAGGAGGGTCTGCGTCTTCAGCATAAACCGTGGTGATAGGTGTGCCCTTGACAGCATCCGGAGCCACCATCCCTTTGTAGATTCGTTTACTAAATACTGGAGGATAATCATTCATATCCTGTAAAACACAATGAAGGGTTTAGAGCCTCCCCTGAAACCAGGTTAGGGACACAGTTACTAGACTGGCCCCGTCTCTTCCTATCACGCAATCCATTAGCCACTGTCAACCTTCCACCTCCTCAATTCCATTACTGTTCCCGCACAACGGTGCCCCAAAGGAACCTGGCAGAGCTCCTGTACAATATTAATGGGCGGGGGTATCAGCTGAAGGCCATTCGACTCGGGCAAGCAGTCTGAAATTCTGCCTTCTGGAGACGGGGGTAATGCTCGAAATGTTAGCCAAAGATACTTCCGGTGGTATGAGGTGATTTTGAACTTTGAAAACAAGGACAGGCAAATTTGATACAAAGTGCCATTCTCTGGAACAGGTGACATTTTTGTTGGTTTTGTGGTTGCTCCTTTAAAAAAACACAAGTCTTTAATGTGTCTATTGCAACTGAAAATTCCTTATATACTTAGCAAAATGATATGATGAGCACGTCTCTGAAATACAAACTGTGAGATTGCCTTGGATGTGGTCTTCCATTTTTACTGAAGTAAGAGGATTAAGGAATGTTTTCCCTGTAGTACCCTATAAGAACAGCACATAGAATTAGATGTTCCTATAGACAGAAAGCAATGGTAATTTCCTGAAGGTTTTTTCAAACTAATTTCTAGCTGTCCTTTTTCTGTCTACAATTCGGTGATATGAGTACATTCTTATTCATGCAGGATCACTCATTAAACAAAATTTATCAAGTTCCTCCACTTTTACGACTCAAGGCTAGGCACTGGGGATACTGTGGTGATGCACAAAACTAATGGCCCTGACTTCACGTTACCGAACTGCCATTGGACAGGTAAAGACTGATTCTGTGGCTAGGTAGTGACTTTGCCTAAATTAATCTACTTATTTCACACAGCCAGATTACTAAGTGTGGTCCCTTGAGAGCTGACCCTTTTGTTTCCTCACCATGTTATCTTTTATGGAGGACTGCATATCATTTTTTCTTCAAAAATAATGCTTATTAAGATGGATGATTTGTATTTCTTAAATTTACTTATTTAGAATAATTACACCCTGCGTTGTTCTGGGTACTTTGGGTGAGACACAGTTGAACCTAAAGCTCAATGTGTTAATTATCTTACTCCCCAAGTCATCTTCTTCTCACTTGCTGTTAAAAACGAAGGAAGAAAACTGTCATACATAGTCTTTCGTATCTGCTGTGATACAACAATTTCCCTGCACAATGTAAATTGGAAACTCACTAATTAACTGATTATAAACACCTCTCTTTGCAAAGAGGTCGGGATAATTATCTTTTAAAATCAAATGGAGCCTTGTTTTTCTGTTCACAGTAGAGTTGACTTCTGAGTTGTAAATATGAAAAACATGCAGACTTTAATAAGGGATAAGAGATTTTCAACAGTAAGCAAAAGTAAAAATATCATTTCCTCTGCTTCACAGATAGTATCCATAACTGTCCATGGACAACAACAACAAAAGGCTTCCTTTATAAATTATGACCTTTAGAATCTGAACAAGAACATGAGTCTGAGAGCACTCAGTCTTGGTAATGAGGGTGGTGTGGGTATTGTTCTTGAGTTTCTAGGCCGGGGGGGCCTAGAAATATGTAAAACATTTGCATGAACACTTTCCCCTTCTCTCTTCAAGAGTTCCAATTAATTTAACGAGTGCATCTTGAACTAACGGGGTGGAAATGAATCCTTCTGCAACCCTTAGTTGTAACTCCTGGAGGTCAGAAGGAGCCCAACACCAGTATTTTTTTCCATGAGTTCCCAAACCCACTGGGAGTCACATTTACTGAGTGACATGAATTCAATATGTTCCTATAAATTGTCTTCTTTTTTTTTCATCTCAAAGGACACTTCAAACCTTAATGGTACAAGATGCTTTTGGATAATTTGATTCTTCAGGGGGAAAAAAGAGGGATATGGTTTTCCAGTTATGTCATATAGCTGCTAACAGCACTGAGTACGGTGACCCCCCCCCTTTCCTTTTTTTCTGGAAAAGTATTCACTAGATTCACCTCTGAAGGCGGAGTGGATATTTTTTTATAATCTGGCCTCAAACTGCTTAGGCAGAAACCTAAGGCGGTAAATAAACTGAAGGCCTTTAAAAGACGGGCTCCTCTCCTACGTCAGTTTGCTGGCCTTTGACAGGGTGAGCAAGAAATCAATACGGCTACTATAGCAGCATTTCTTTTTATAGCACACTGTACACATTTTGGGGTTACAATCTTCTATTGTAGCTAAGACGTTCTTGCACAATGCATGATTTCAGATGAGAAAATTTATTGAAATGCAATGCCAACAAGCCTAATCAATAGTTCATTATATTTATGCTCCAGGGATGTCTGACGCAGAATGTACATAAATCTGCTTCTGTGCAAATACTCTGTTATGCAGCAAATTAAGGACAAGTTCCACTCTTCAAAGACAACCTCTTTTCTCTTGCCCATTTTCCACTAGAGGGTAGTATTGGCAAAAAAGAAGCAGACCTTCCTTCTGTCTTCTTGTTAACAGTTTTAAGACCCGGAATACTGTGCGCTCTGGGGTTACAGTTCTTGTGGGTCTGGATGAAATTACTGCTCATGTTTCTAAAGAGTATTCTGAATGTTGACACAGTTCTCATCGAGAACAACTCTATGACCTTCTTAGGAAAAAAAATGCACTAGTCACTTTATAATTTGTTTCCATATATCGAACAAATAAAACTGCACCTGAAGCAAGCTAGAAAGAAGAAAATATGAGTTCCATTTATTTATTTTCTAAATGAAAGCCTAAAATAATCGCAGAAACCCATAGCATAGATTAAGGAATCTTTTTAAATGAGCATCCCAGGAAAACAGGAACTTGTTGGGAGAGTGCAAATTAATGACGGGTTTGCTACGAAAAAGTAAAGAAAGAGATGACAAAAAAAGGCTTGATTTTCTGGAATCATGGGTAAGAACTGTTCTCCGTAAGAGATTTTTCCAGATAGAAGAGTACTAAATGTATATATTCCAATCATCTTTTTATTTTTTTTAACTTTATTTTTCTCAAAGTTATTTGTTTCTTTGTTTTTGTTTTTTTCAATAAAGAGAGAGAACATGAGCAGGGGAGGGGCAGAGAGAGAGAGAGAGAGAGAGAGAGAGAGAGAGAATCCCAAGCAGGCTCTGCACTGTCAGCACAGAGTCCGAGGTGGGCTTGAACTCATGAACCGTGAGATCATGACCTGAGCCAAAGTTGGATGCTCAATGGATTGAGCCACCCAGGTGCCCTTGACCATCTTTTTGAAAAGGATGAAAAGATAGCAGATGCCAGATGTCGGCCTCAGCTCCCCCCGCATGCCCCACAAGGGACAGGGACGGGCCAGGCCAGCCACTGGAAGGGCTCCCCTCCCCGCTGCCGTAGCCCTGCCTGGCTCAGCACTGTGCACCTACAACCGTTTGCTGCCTGCCCCTCCTAAAAGCTGTGGAGCTCAGGAAGCTGACGCCTGTCTTTCTTGGCACAAGGCACGGTTAACTTGTCCTCTGCCCCTTCCGGGTCTGTTGTCCACGGCCGGACACCTTGCGTTTGCTGTTTCTGGGCTTAGCTGCCTTCCGTGACTTCCCTCCCTTCTCTTGTGGTTCTGCGCAGAGAACCCATTTCCAGCCAAACAATCTTGTGTTGTTCTGTCCTGTTTTGCAGGGGCTTCTCCTAAACACAAATCGTACATATACATCATTTTTTCCTCTATTTTTGGGTCAAAACTTGTCCTGGCAGTTTCTGTCCTAGAGGCCTAAGTTGGTTTTCGTTCTGGTTTTATTTCTGAGTATGTGGCTATTCGGGATTCTTGGGGGGCTGCATACCCTGATGCAGATGCAGTGGTGCTCAGTGTCACAAATACTGATGGAGCCCCCCTGGGTGTTAGGCATTACTTTCGTTGTTGGGGACGATACTGCCACCAAGACAGGAGCAGGACCTGCTGGCACTGAGCTGCCGGGTAGGAGCAGACAGCAAAGATGAAAGGATACTGCTGAGTGTCATGACTGTTATGAGAGAGGAAGTACAAGGATGTGACGAAAGTAGGCCACGAGGCGTTGAACTGAACCCAGGATGCGCCTGCTACTTTAGCAAATGCTCCCTCCCTCACGCCCGCCGGCAGGTGGAACCTTCCTTCTAGATGGATGGCTCCAGGAGGGGAGCACAGCCCTGGGCAAGGCTGATGAACCCACAGCTTCAAACTGTAACCCCATTTCCATCTGGCCTCGCAGTTTGGGAATGGTAATGTAGGGAGCAGGGAGCTGATGACGTTTTGAGTTGTTTTCCAAGCCGGCAGGCTCAGGGCAATTGGAAGAATATGTATGTGTATATCCTGAGCTCAAATCTTTGAGCAGATCCCCTCTAACTGTAACGCCCCGTCCAGGCTTTCTCTGTCTCTGATGTGCACAACAATTACGTGTATGCACAACAATTACTGTGAGTCAGGCATCATGCCAGGTCTGTGAAATTACTCATTTGTCTAAAATATGTTAGCTATTGGCATTTCTGTTCTATATATAAAGAAGCCCAGGCTTAGAGAGGTCAGGTTGCTCATGGTGATCCAGCTGGTGAAGGACAGACCCATGACTTCGTGCTGGCTTTCCAGACCCTGGAAGAGTCATTCTGAGATTTGGAGGAGAGGAGAAACGGAGTGGGTCAAGTCGTCAGAAGATTATATATATGTAAGACGATTTGGGTAGGATTTTCGTTACAAACAAATCTCCATACAACTTTTTAAAGATCTCTGTTCAAAAGTATTTTACAGTTTAAAATTTCTTATAATACAATAACTCTACCGTTATCTTGGCAGCCTGCTAAGCTTCTAACCATTGCAAAATGCTGATCTATTTCCCTGAATATAAGTTTTATAGTTATTTATAAAGTTTGTTTTTGTTTGCTGGTATATAAAAAAAAAAGAGAGCGAGACTTGTATGAGTTGAATTTGTACACTTAAAAAAACAACTTCCTCAATATTTAACCCTAGAGTTATTTTCATTAACACCCAATAAATTTGTCCCCAGATTTCATTTTTTGGAAAATTAATCCTATCAGAAGCTTTATAAACAAACAAGCAAACAAAAAATTCCATAATCAGCTATGGAAAATGTGGGAAATTACTTTTTATTTTCTTGATGTTCACATTATGAAGACCCACATGAAGGTCTACCGTGGAGACCTGTTTACTTCTGTGCACAACAGTATTTCCCAAATCCATTTGCCTATGAAATTCTTTGTATATGAGACCCATTACCATCTCGAGCAGCTCATGCTCTAGGAAATACATCCTGAGAGATCCCAAAGACAGCGAAATATTAAAGGCACACACTCTGTTTGGAACACTCTATGACTTTGGTGAATGAATGAGAGGTTTCAGAGAGTCTATTGAGAATTCTGATGCATTGAGAGTGCCCACAAGGCTGTGGTAGCCAACTCATCAGGATGGAGACAGTAGCCACCTCGAGGGTGGCCAGGCACAGGGGGAGATCATAGCGGTAACTGCTATCAACAGGCTTATCAGCGTCTACTGCCCCACAGAGAGGCAGTTCAGATTTGGAGACTTCCGGTAAAAAGGAGAATGAAAGAATCACTGAGGAGTAAGAGAACATAATTGTGTACACAAGGAAGGCACCTCCCTGGGACTCCCACAAATCACTGGGTGGTATCTGGGGAGCCGTGACAGGGACCCACAGAAATAGGAATCATTTCTACTTGTGAGAAACTATTGTTACGTCTGGGCAAGCACCTTTTTATTTGTTTCCTCTGGTTTGCTTATTTAGAGGAAGTACGTTACATCCGAGTCGTAAAACTCTAGAATAACAGATATTTTAAAAAACCATCTGGCTCTGCCCCATGGCATGCTCTTCCTGATATATCCACATTCTTTAAACTTGGCAGTGAGTATCTTAGGAAGAACACACTAATAAGAATATGATAATGCAGAGTGGAATAAAGGAAAATATCCGAAGGCCATAGTCCAAAACAAGTATTTTCTCCAGTTCAACCAACCCTAAGGGAAAGGTCAGCAGTGGTAAAAAAAATAACGATCACTGGATTAGCATGACCATACCCCCCTAGCTGGTTCATTGAAATCATCCTTTATTCAACTGTCTCCCTCCAGAGAAAGGGAAGGAGGATGCTATAAATCCTGAACTGTGCCAAGGTTCTCATTTGTTTGAGTTCTGGACCATCTCCCGGTCTGTTAAAGCGCGACTCGTCTGAGAGGATGAAAACTAGGACTCTACCAGTGCCGTGACCATGGAGCATCAGCGGCACATCACCAGCCGTCAGGGGTCTGTGGTGTGACAAGTGCCCCTTTGTAACAGGCATTGAGTTTCCATCTGGAAAAGCAATCCCTTCCCTATGATTCTACGGGGACAGGGACATCTATCTTCCTCCTGGAGAGGAAACACCTCTGAAAGATGAAAATGTTAGCCCCATCTTCCAGGGCTCACTGCATCCCCCAGCAGCCTTGGTCCTTGTGGATGTTACTTCACGTCTGGCCCTTCCAGTTCCCCTGCCCTCCTCCCACACCTGCATCTGCAACACAGGCAAACACACTGGAGAGCCAAGTCTCCTGCCCCCACAGAAGGACCGCCTCCCCCTGCCCTCCCCCTGCAGTCATGCCAGCTGAGTTACAATCAGCAGAGGACTTACTTATGTCATCATTCATCCTAGACGAGCCTCCATAGGCCTTTCAGGGATGCCCAGCATCACAGAGCCAAATCACCTATGCCCACTTTCTGACTGGTCTTCATCTTTTGGCTCATTATAGAAGACAGACCTTTTCTTTGTGTGTACTTTCTGTATGATAGCACAACTCCATTTGTAAGGGTATATTTTTCTCTGGGTTTTTCACTTTAAACTGTATAGAATTTTTGTTTCATTTTTCAGAGTTTTACTCACATCATCTAATTTAACTACTATGTAGTCCATTTTTCAGTTATATTCAATCAAGATACAACGAAGAAGGTTGTATATATCAGTGTCCTACAAAAACTTTGCAACAAAAATACATATTAATTGTATGATCACCACTGGTTTTGTTCTGGATCACTCAGAAAGCACTCTGCAGGTATCTGTGATAAAATTCTACTTTTTTTTCTACTATGGACATAACTTTCCTTCCAAGCATCACTTCAATTTTCCCATCCTCGCTCCAATTTTAAATAAGTTTGATGGAGTAGATATTAAGCATTGGATCTTTTTTCCCCCTTCTTCTTCTTTACCAAAGAAAATTATGTTTCTTCTCATTTTCAAAGAGAGATCTTCATGATGCTTTCCCTGTGGTGACTGTTTTGGGTAGCAATATCTCTTAGCAAATACTATGCAATTATGTCACCGGCAAAAGAGCTTGTCACACTGCAAGTAAAAAAACAATAACAAAAAATCTGTATGCTTCGTAAAGACCTACATTTGTGGAGAAGTGAGAATTGTACTCCATTCTTCCCTTCAAAACAGACAAGCATGATATTTTCCTATGGGCCCCAATATTACTCAATAGAGTTTTAAAGCTTTTTGTGATCATCTGGGACCTGAGTGATCAGAAGAAAGACAGGCGAGTGTCAGCCTGCATTTGGGGAAATGTTCTGCAAATGTTATTATGCTTGCATCACCTTGAAAGAAGAAAGTGGCATTGAAAATGTCTACAATTGAATACTGGCTGGTTAAGTTTTGTTTTTAAAGTATGATAAATCAGAAATAATTTTGTATAGGTGAGGAAGGCCCGACCATGAAAATGTTTGACCTCTCTAAATAAGATAAGGCAATTGAGACAACAAAAATTAGGTCGACGCTCTCCTATTTCTGAAGGAGCGAGTCCCTCGATGAGCAAAACCTTTCCGATGTGAAAGCCGACGTGGAAGCCAGAAATGACACCCAAGTGTTAAAACAAAGGAGTGGTCAGGCAGCTTGAGATGCGTGTTTAGAGATGCCAGTCCCAGACAGAGAATGAGACTTACTTAGAACACATCTTGCTTGATTAGATGGTATGTTTGGACCCCATTTGATTCCAATGACTTCTATCAAAAAAAAAAAAAAAAAAAAAATCCAAGCAAATCAATCCAAGCTGAATGCAAAACAGGCAGGTCAGAGTCTGTGATGGTTTAGAACTCTCCATTATTGGGGCACCTGCGGGGCTCAGCCTGACTTGGGCTCAGGCCATGATCTCACGGTTCATTAGTGCGAGCCCTGCATCAGGCTCTGTGCTGACAGCTCAGAGCCTGGAGTCTGCTTCAGATTCTGCATCTGCCCCTTCCCTGCTTGTACTATGTCTCTCAAAAATAAATAAACATTAAAACAAACAAACAAAAAAAGAACTCTCCATTATGAACCACACCCATCTTGAGAGCAGGCCATCCCATCAGGGGAGATGGTCATGAGCAGCAAGTCTTTTCTTCCTTTTTTATTCAAAACAGCGAATAAGTGGCCATTTTGCTATTTTAAATGTTTTTAGTGGTCAATTCCACCAAACCGCAGAGGCAGGCAAGTGTAGACTGGGGTAACGTGGCCCAAACTTTTCACCTGGTTCAGAGTCTTTCTGCCACATGGTTAGTTCACTTAGGTCAGGCTCATGTTGGTCTTCGTTTCTGGGCTTATTGACATCTTTGTAACCAAAACACTGCCATGGTCCTAAAGTGCTTTTGTAAACAGATCTCTAAATTTCTTAGGCTAAATAAAATAACTTTCTTAGGCTAGAGAGATGCAAAGTGGAAGAAGTAGGCAAAAAGCCATTGTGGATGCCTGAGAAGGAAGGAATTCAAACCTTAATAAAATTCTCCAGAGAGCTTCTGGGCATCTGCGAGTGGAAGGGACACGTGTCCCCTTCCCAGTGTAGTTTAAAAGAGACAGCAGGACCCCAGGGAAGAAATATCACGTGTGCTCCGGCAGATAAGCTAGGTCAAGTGTAAAGAAGGAACGGTGGAATAATTTTTGTGTCTCTCTCTGATCGCAAGATTATCCACCCAGCAACAAAAAGACAGAACCAAGACCCAAAGATTCTTACAGTCAAGAACATTACAGCAATTACCTACATGGTAAATAAGGTCATGCTAATTATATTTTGGCACAGTCTTTAACAATCTTCTATGTTTTCATATCAGTAATTTATTGTCTAAGAAAACCAGTAGTATAGATTCGTTATTGGTTAAACAATCAAACAAAAATTCAAGAAAAGGGATTATTTCTTACTCTACCATTTACACATGGCAGTACCCTACAAAAATGTGCATAGTAAAAAACAAACAAAAAAAACCCAAAACAAAAAAACAAAAATTAACATGTAGAAAAGTTGCCTATGACCTTACGTACTTATGACTTGTGTTCTTTGTAACCTTGTATACGTACAGCCCTCTATGGATAGCACTTTCAAGAACTGGAATCATCCTCAGAACCTAAGTTTCTCTCACTGTAAGCGAATGTCCATCTGCAGAAAAGCGTCTGTGATGGTTTCCCCTGGGAAAGGGAAGGGATTTCCCCTTCCCTTTGGGAAGGAGCAGAGGAATCTGACAGTGGAGCACAGGGCTCAGGTGACCTTCACATACACTAACAATTGAGAACTGACAAATCCCTCCTCCTGTCTTCTTCTAAAGGTGTTACCTTAGAAATCACTAGAATCCCCAAAGACAAGATACCATGCTCTCTCAAGCAGTCACCTGGCACAGATTGCTACGATGGATGGGATGAGAAATCTGGAACAGCTAACAAAGTCCTCAGTGTCACAGACCCTGAACATGGCTGAGCCACATCCTGACCCCAGTTCCAGCTGATCCCCAAGCTGATTTTGTTCCAGAATCTTGGCTTGTGAACTAAACTAATTAGTTCTTGGGCCTTCGAACTCCTACTTTTTCAGTACCCTTTTTCTTCTTAGAACTTTTAAATTGGAGGATTTGGACGAAGTGATTATTCCTGGTGCTGTCAACTTTGGACTGAATTGTAGTCTGGAGAGACTGTAACTCGATTGAGAATCCAGAACTAAGGGGACATTCAGGCAGCCAGTGTTAAAATTCTTATTTAGAGTTTCATGCAAATGTATCTTCTACACTGTAAACAATGCGGCTTTTCCTCAGGTCTTTCACAGTGATGACCTCTGCTCTGGGTCTAGTACTACCGTGGTGTTAGGAACCGTTGCCCCAGACACTCAGGTGTGCTACAGACTCCGTAGAGAGAATGGAGTAGGCAACCAGGAGTCACCTGTGTTTCCTACCTTCACTATCACTGTGACAGTAGCAATGCCCGGTGGCATCGTTCCATAAATATCGAAGGCCTCCACGAGAAAAGTGATGCTTGCTTCCTGGTCTGGAAATGACTCATAGTCCAAACTCCTTAAGAGGGAGAGTTCTCCTGTAAATGGATGTAGTGCAAAAAAGTGCTTGACTTCTGGGCTTCTGATCCGATAAGACACATTTGCTCCGAGGTCAACATCTTTGGCCTGTAACAAGTCAAGCAGAAAGACGGTCATATCGACAGTGCTCCCAAACCAGAGGACGACAAGCCTGATGCAGGTCATGTGTCAGTACCTACAACAACACGAATTACATGATGATCAAAAGACGTGTTTTAAAGAAAAGCTTTTTTGTTAAGTAACGTATCAAAAAGAGGAAGGAGAGGGGCGCCTGGGTGGCTCAGTTGGTTAAGCGGCCGACTTCACTCAGGTCACGATCTCGCAGTCTGTGAGTTCGAGCCCCGCGTCGGGCTCTGGGCTGACGGCTCAGAGCCTGCAGCCTGCTTCCGATTCTGTGTCTCCCTCTCTCTCTGCCCCTCCCCCATTCATGCTCTGTCTCTCTCTGTCTCAAAAATAAATAAACGTTAAAAAAATTTTTTAAAAATTTTAAAAAATTTAAAAAATGAATAGATGAACAGAAGAATAAATGGAGAAATAGGGCCCTTTCCCTGGTTGGCACCTGCCTTTTTCAGAATGATTAATGTTTTGGCCTAAATATTTATTGAGTTGAATTATGAAAAAACTGCAAGTTCTTGAAATCCATGCTAACAACATTCAAGTTGTGGATGGCAGGTCAAGGAAGGACTAGATTTTTTTCCACCCCCCAAAATATACTTCGTAGACCGTCTGTGTCAGAATTAAAGGGGCGGTTGCTTAAAATGATTTCTGGGCCAACTGAATGTACTGAATCAGAATGTCCAGAGTTTCTGGTAGTATTGTAGCTGAGGACTGAAAAAACAGGCTTGAATGTGGGGACACTGTTAAACAGGACAGTTAGACTTCTGAAGAGCACTGAGAGTAAAAACAATGGGTTCAGCAATATCCCCTTTTGTAAAATATACGGCAAATCTCTACACATGTAAATATGAAAATATTTTTTGAATATATATAGGTATACATGATATGCTGGCATACATGCATATTTGCATATATGAAAATGTGACAATACTTATTTGAATATACACATGCACCCGTACATATGCACACACTGGCATGCATGCATATTTGCATATATGTAAATATGAAAATATTTATTTGATTACATATACATACATAGGTAAATATGCATACACTCTCATGCATGCATATCTGCATATATTTATATATGAAAATATTTATTTGAATATATACATACATAGATATATATGCACATGGCTGCATATATACATATATACATATTTGCATATATACATACATGAAAACACTTATTTGAATATATATATATATATATGGATATATGCATACACACACATGCATATTTGCACGTATGAAAATATAAAAATATTTATTGGATATTGTGGGAGTACAAAGATAAATGTCACAGAATACATATAAAAATTTAATCCTGGGTATCCTGGATGTACAAAGTGGGAGATTATTAACTTCTTCTTTATAGACTATTGTGTTGTCAATTTTTACAATAAATATGTAAAATTAATTTTATAAATTAAAAAAATTATTAACAACTGTTATTTGATTTCTTACAAATGTATCTTTTCTCCTCTTAATTTTTGGTATATCCCTGAAGTAAGGTTGTTAGATAAAATACAATATGTAATATCTGAGAGGCACTTATATTAAACATTTACTCACTGTTTATCTGAAATTGGAATTCAACTTGGTGTGTTGATTTTTTATTTGCTAAATCTGCAACCTGACACTAATGGAGATATTAAAATGTGGAATTCACGAAATTAATGCGTCTTCCACCCACCTCTATCTGAAGGAAGGTGGTCCCGGCTGGCAGGTTCTCTTCTACGATGACAGTATATGTTGAGTTAGTGAACACGGGACTGTTATCATCAATATCCAACACTTTGATGGCCAGCGTCAGAGTTGAGTGACGCGGGTGAACCGCCCCATCGGTTGCCACAACGACAAGTTCGTAGTAGTCCCTGACCTCTCGGTTAAGCTTCACTGCTGTGTAAATACTCCCGTTAGATGTGATGCGAAAGAGGTTATTGAAGTTGCCCAGACTGTAGTGCACCTGGCCATTTATTCCCGCATCAGGGTCTGTTGCCTGCATAGAAATTAAAAACAAAGGAATTCACATAGTGTGTTTGTCACGATTTTTTAACATTATATTTTGTTACACTGCCTTGCTAGAAGGGGTAGTTGATATGTTATGGCGTATTTTTAACTGAATATTCTCTCTAAGGAGAAAATTAAAAAAACAATGATGATGTAATGCAAAAGTCTATAACATGAAAAGAAATATACTATAGTTTCACTAATTTTTCTTCATTCAAAATGACCAGAACATAACTTGATAGTATCATTAGCAATAACAACATTATGTTATGACAGAAAACTCATATTACAATAATACTGAATTTTTCCTGGACCATCATTTCTTTAATGATTTTGAATTCGAAAATAAGAAACACGTGTCTAGTTTTTAATTAATTTAACATAACCTACTAGATGACAACTTAAGATGCTACATTACTTTTTGTTCAAGCAGTTTATATATTAATTTTCATATATATTTTTTTCAAGCCCTATGTACATGATCTCGTTTAATCCTCACCGTGTTCTTTTAATTTTTGTTTAATATTTATTTATTTTTGTGACAGAGACAGAGCATGAACAGGGGAGGGGCAGAGAGAGAAGGAGACAGAGAATCTGAAACAGGCTCCAGGCTCTGAGCGGTCAGCACAGAGCCCAACGTGGGGCTCGAACCCACGAACCATGAGATCATGATGCTTAACTGACTGAGCCACCCAGGTGCCCCAATCCTCACCATGTTCTTATGAATAAATATAATTGGTCCCATTTTGCAAATGAGACGACTGTGGCTTATGGAATGTAATGATCTTGCTTAGAGTTACATAAGAAATCAATGTACAGGGTCCCAGTTCTTAGTATAATGCCTCACGTATAAAACTACTTAATAAATACCTGTGGGATTAATGAAGGTTAGAACAAATGAACACATAAAACTAAGATTTAAAATTAAATCTGCCCCCAAATCCAAATGGGAGTAAAAGTGTAGTAATTGTAAAGCACCTGCAAAGGACTCTTCTTTGAAATTACAATATAATCTCCAAATGGTAATTGAGAATTATTGATACGATAGTAACATAGGAACCAAAAATTTTAAGTCACATAAAAATCACTTTGCATCAAATACAATGTGTGAATTTTGAGTAAACATTCTTCTAATAGAGGGTTATGAGAAATAATCTTATCCAAACTCAATTGTGATATAAATTTTGACAGTCACTATCAGCTACTGTGCATTTTGTGTTAAACAGTTGTTATTGTTTTGCTTTTGTTTTAATTTTTTAAATTTTTAAAAATATTTATTTATTTTTGAGACAGAGAGAGACACAGCGTGAGTGGGGGAGGGGCAGACAGAGAGGGAGACACAGAATCCGAAGCTGGCTTCAGGCTCTGAGCTATCGGCACAGAGTCTGACATGGGGCTCAAACCCACGAACCATATCATGACCTGAGCTGAAGTTGGACGCTTAAGTGACTGAGCTACACAGGTGCCCTTGTGTTACTTTTTTCCAAAGAAACTGGAGTAAATATTAGAAGCCATGAGATGCTGGGGCGCCTGGGTGGCGCAGTCAGTTAAGCGTCCGACTTCAGCCAGGTCACGATCTCGCGGTCCGTGAGTTCGAGCCCCGCGTCAGGCTCTGGGCTGATGGCTCGGAGCCTGGAGCCTGTTTCCGATTCTGTGTCTCCCTCTCTCTCTGCCCCTCCCCCGTTCATGCTCTGTCTCTGTCTGTCCCATAAATAAATAAAAACATTGAAAAAAAAATTAAAAAAAAAAAAAAGAAGCCATGAGATGCTATATAATTGTGCCCCAAACTGTTGCTAAGGAAAGGAAGGAAGACAAGACATTGGACTGCATTAGGAGCTAGGGACACAAATAATCATTTATAGTCCAGAAAGCCTGAATGCAGCAGGATGTGCTTTAACAGTACACATGCAGAGGTACCTCCACTTTTACAAACCCTAGCAAAGCGTATTGGGGGCATTGCGGAAAGCTTCTGTCTTGTCTGAAATGGTGAAGTCCAAGATGTGAAAGCCATGTTTGTAACTTGACATCACAGCAGGATTTGTCCATTTGACTCATCAAACAAAAATTCCCCTGGGAGGTCATTACCTCTTGAGGCTAAACCAGAGAACAGACGGAGGAGGGATTGCAGGAATGCCGAAAGAGGAAGAAACACCATGAACGACCTGAAGAGTTTCCATAGACACATGTTCTTCTACTTTTACTGTGTGCCTAGAACTTGCCATACAAATTACTGACAAATTAGTCAAGCTCGTCACTTAGAGGAAAAACTAAATGACAACACTAATCCCCCTTTGGGGGAAAAACACTTATTTTTTGTCTGAAATCACTGCATAAGTAAATAGAAAAATGTAATCCAGTAATATAATATAAATAGGTCTTATTTATTAGCACCACCATTTGTGGAAATTTCAGTGACATTTTGCTATCTGTGGGAATTTTTTTTTTAAGTTTATTTATTTGGAAGAGAGAGAGAGAGAGAGAGAGAGCAGTGGAGAGGCAGACAGAGAAGGAAAGAGAGAATCCCAAGCACTTATAGTCTCTGCACTGATAGTGCAGAGCCTGATGTGGGGCTCGACCCCACAAACTGAGATCATGACCTGAGCTGAAATCAAGAGTCGGGTGCTACAGTGACTGAGCCACCCAGGCATCCCTGTCTGTGGGAATTCTTAAGATCACAAAAGCAACTGTTTATATAACCAGTACTTTAAATGATCCCTGTTCAAAATATGTTTTTATTCATCCATATAAGGGAAGATGTGTTATAGAATTATTCAATTTGAGTAAAGTGGCTCTGTGTGTGTGTGTGTGTGTGTGTGCGCGCGCGTATGTGTGTTGGGTGTGTGTATGTATTGCTTTATATCCATCGGGCTGCTTGGCTGATACCTCCCAGAATGCCTCATGCATATCTGTGTTAGTTTTCTGTGGCTGCCATAACAAATGACCGCAAATTGAGTAGTTTACAAAACACAAGTTTATAATTTTATAGCTTTGTATTTCAGAAGTTCAACACGGGTCTCATCAGGCTAAAATCAAGGCACAGGAAGGGCTGTGATCCTTTCTGGAGGCTGTCGGGGAAGCTCCCTTTCCTCGTTGGAGGTGTTGACAGAATTCAGTTGCTTGAGTTGTAGGATTGAGCTTCCCCACCTAGTTTTCCACTGTCATGTGAGGACAATTCCCAGCTTAGAGTCTACTCACATTCCTTGGCTAATGGCACACCTCCTCCATCTTCAAAGCCAACAATGGAGAGTCAAGTCCCTCTCACTTTTGACTCTCTCCTCCTTCTTCTTCCATCTCAACCTTCTGACCCACTCTCCTGACATCCTCTTCCAGTTTGAAGGGTTTTTACAATTACATTATGACCCACCTGGACAATCCAGAAAAATCTTCCTATCTTGAAATCCTTAACCTTCATCACATCTACAAGGTTCCTTTTGCCATGCAGGGTAACATATTCATATGTGGGACATATTTGGGGGCCATTATTCTGTCTAGCATCGAATCAGAAGCTTAACATGTTCCTGACTGAACTCTCGATTTCTTCTGTGTCCAAATCTTGTTCACCTCCAACAATCGCCATTCAGTAAATGGTCCTCCTACTAACATAATAGGTTATATAAGAAAGAAAGTAGATATTTATGATACCTCCTTCATTTATCTTATCAATTATTCATTCATGCAACAATTTGAGAAAGCAAGTTTAATACTACGTATGAGGTTGAGTTGCGGGCTGTGATACATGTTATATTAAGTACCAAGGTCCAAGACCTAATGTCATTTACAAAATAATCCCTGTCTGTCTATAATGTGTTGCTTTCACCCACATATAATATCTCACTCCTAATTACCTTGGACCTAGCCACCACTGACTACAACTTAGATTACTAAATTACTTCTCTCTTTTTTTATTATTTATTTGAGAGAGAGAGAGAGAGAGAGAGAGAGAGAGAGAGAGAGAGAGAGAGGGTGAGGGAGACACAGAATCCAAAGCAGCCTCCAGGCTCTGAGCCGTCAGCATAGGCTGGAACTCACAAACTGTGAGATCATGACCTGAGCCCAAATCAAGACCTGGAAGCTTAACTAACTGAGCCACCCAGGTGCCCCAACTAAATTACCTCTTAATTCTTTTCTTTTACTTACATCCCTTCAGAGAGACCTTTTATAGAGGGGAAATAATGACATCAGTCCTCTGCTTAACATCCTTCAATGACTTCCAGTGCTTTGGGCAGTATTCAAATTCACCATCCATGGGCAAGAGGTTCCGTAAAATGCTTTCACTGTGTTCCCTCCAACCCCCAAACTTCTCCAGAAACTTCTGCCTCCTCGGCTTCTGCTGTCACTACCCGGCTACCACTTCCTCACACTCATCTTTCACGTGTCAGTGTAAATGCCACTCGCTCAAAGCAGTCTTCTCTGATTCCTGAAAAGGAGATTAGACTCTCCCGTCACACAGGCCGAGAGCTCTGAGTACCTGTCATTTACGCCACTTTGGATAATTTAAATTTATCTCTTTATCAGTGTGCTTACTTGTGTAAGAACTTCTCTCCTTTTTCACAAGGTAAGCCATAAGAGTATGGTCTGGGCTGTTTTGGTTTCACTGAACGCTCAATTCCTAGTACCGCGTCTGGCACACTTCATAAATGAATGCTATAGACTGGCACACATAAGTGGGTGTATTCACACTTCTATGTAGTAGTTGGAAGGTTTCTTAGAGTATTTTATTCACTGTACATCTATCGTTCGGGCTTACTTTGATTCTTGCTTTATTATCCTCTGCAATTGTGGGTAAGAATTTGAAACCAAAAACTGTGGAATTATCAGAGTTGCATCGAGGACTCTGATCACCTTGGTGAAACCACTGATTCCAAGTCTATGCTGAAAAAACAGAATTTTTTAGAAGACCATAGTAGTGTTTTATCACGACGTAAACAAGCACATGATAACAAGTGGATACCTTTGTACTTATAGCATTTTGCATAATGACAAGGGGGGTTATGGAGGTTGAGGTGGCTAATGACTGTTATATAAGGAGAGACTGCTATATTGTGGAAATGCTGATTGGTCTCAGTGTTCCCAGCTTATTTTTTGATGTCATTAACTTTGGTATGTTACTTTTTCTCCCTAGGTCCCAGATCTCTCAACTATAAAATAAAATAAAATATGTGAAGTGGGAGAACAGTTTGAATCTCATTTCCTACCGCAATGCATGTCAGAAGTAAAATTCACAAACGTGGCACAGATCGTCATTATAACATGAGTAAGATAGACTATAGCTTTGGAATGATTCTCTCTAAACTAGTTGCAATGCCATTTTTCTGTTCCATTGACTAAGATACATGTAAATTTAAGTAAATTTACATTATTACAGATTTAACCCAACAATTAATATCGAACAATGCAGACGCAGTACCTACAAGTGACCTGAGAAAGACCTCACCTTTTGATGATAACAACATCATCTTGATGATGCAAAGAGCTGGTCTAGAGGATCATTAGGACACTCACCCTGACAAGAGACTGGGATATAAAAGCAAACTTGCATTTCAGAAAGAACCTCCTAATCATGCCTGCATTCCCCAAACTGCTGCATTAACCATGTTTTCCCTTGGGAACTTCCTAACGCACATCAGCTCACAGAAGCGCTAGATTAAAAGGTCTTCTTTATTTAGGATTGTTGAATGGGAACCTCCTCCCCCATGTTTCATCTTGTTGAGAGGAAGGACAGGTTAGCAAGACCACGACCCTGGCTCTGTCTCCTCTCTCACTTGAGAGTGGAGAATGTGGCAGGAAGAATTGGATAACTGTCTCATTTAGGATCTATTTATAAAGATACTCTATGGTTTGCTTGTTTAGCTATGCAGGCTCTTCCCTGACGGACACCTACAATTCCAGTCTCATCCGTAGAAAACCTGTGTAGGTGAGTTTAGATGTAGAGGGTTAGTCGTTGATAACTTCAAACCCTGCCAGTGTTAACAGCAGTTTCCAAAGGAATTTCATCACAGACCCTTTCACACTACTGTTTGTTTAGAATACTTACTAGTATCTTGAGGGGCACACCATTTAACTACTGCTACAGCTCACTGAGCAGTGCCAAGAATAAGGCCTCCTTTTAATAATGTGTCCACGGTGCTTTTCATGCAATATTTCTTTGCATGGACTTTTTGTTCTCCAAGACGCACTTGAAAATGCCTATTGTGGGGCACCTGGGTGGCTCAGTCAGTGAAGTGTCCGACTCTTGATCTCAGCTCAGGTCTTGATCTCAGGGTCATGAGTTCAAGCCTTACATTGGGCTCCATGCCGGGCATGAAGCCCTACTTAAAAAAAAGAAATGTATGGGGCGCCTGGGTGGCTTAGTTGGTTGAGCGTCCGACTTCGGCTCAGGTCATGATCTCACAGTCTGTGAGTTCGAGCCCCGCGTCGGGCTCTGTGCTGACTGCTCAGAGCCTGGAGCCTGTTTCAGATTCTGTGTCTCCGTCTCTCTCTCTGCCCCTCTCCTGCTCATGCTCTGTCTCTCTCTGTCTCAAAAATAAATAAAAACATTAAAAACAAATAAAAAAATGCCTATCATGATGATGTATCCTCTCAACCATGTCGAGATTCTTAAAATGGTCTATAGTAAAATAATAAATGGTAGAGAAAACATAAAATATATATATATATATATATATATATATATATATATATATATATGCTTTCAGCAGGCCAATGGGAGGTTTTTCCAAATGGCTGAAATTGATAGAAAAGGCCAAGGGGAGAGAATGAAATATCAGATTGCAGGCCTGGCTTTGATAAAGGAACTCCGGTGTGAGTTTTCCTTATGCTACACTCATGGCATGTTAGAATGGGTTTTAAGGGGGAAAAGTAAGAGGAGGCAAAGATAGAGGGGAAGTCTGTGTTCAAATAAACAGATTTGGGAAACTGAGAGGAAAGAAAAGGTAATATGTTTTATGACCTCGTAATTCCTCCCATGTCATCACTGTTTTAAGTGAACAAAGTGACGCTCTGGAGGGATATACCTAAGGCACCAGATTTAGAAACGCCAAGCAATAGAGAGGTAGCCTCTCTCTATTCAACATGTTGAGCAAACTCTGGAAAGCAGTCAAGATGCCTGTGCATGGTTTACTCCAACCCACATTTTCAGCCTCGTCTCACTCTTCACTCTCCTGTACAAGCTCTACACACAGGTCAAATCAAGTCTCCACCTTTCCCTAGGACTCAGTATATACTTTTTGACATTTTCTTCAAGGCTTGCCACGATGATCCCTCATTCACTTCTGAAACTCCAAACATCCATCCATTATTCAAATCCCGGGGTTCCGGTTGTACCACCTCTAGGAAAATGTCCAGCATTTGGAGGTCATGTCAGGAATCAGAATTCCATGGTCAACAAAAGCCTCTTTGTACCACTTTTGGTTTACACTCTTTTCCCAAAACCATGGGTCCTTTCAGAAGGAACCTGTCTCACGACCCTCCATGTATCGGATTTTTCCAAAATATAGCCATCTGTTTCCTAAAGTGAGATGATTTCTGGACAGGAAATATCCAAACACCTATTCAACAGGTGGGTCAAAAATAAATGTTAGGGAGGGCATCCTCATAATAGGGTTTCAAAGTTCGAAGCCAGCTGAAGTATGAAATTTGACTAATATGTTCAATGTCAAGTGTGCCCTCCTGCACACGCGTGTGCATGCGCACACACACGCACACACACACACACACGCACACACACACATGCGCGCGCGTTTTGACCCAGTTCACCACAACTTAATTCCCTGAGTGCCCAGCTTCCAAGAAAGGATGTGCATTTGATGCTCAGGGAATAAAAGGCTGTAATATTCTTTAGGAAAATACTCCAAAAATGTTACAGAAACCGAGACTCACATCTAATAGAGACAAAGGAACTGGAATGTTTGCAAAATGCTATTTCCTTCCTTTTCCATCTCCTAATTAATAGAGGAGCATAAAAAAGGTCCTGTAAGTTAGGTGACATGGGCTGGCAAAGCAAGGTGGTTCCATTTATTTACTATTACAGATGAGTATGTAGATGTTAGACAAGATAACCGAACATAAAATCCCTTATTATCAGCAGTTTGTCAGGAAGTTTGCACTGATGTTTAATATCTAGCCAAGGAGCTCAGTGTGTGATGCTATAATGAAACCATTTATCTTCCCAGAAATCAATTAAAAGTTAATTAAAATTGTTAATAAGAAAAATCACACATCTCTTCTTCCTTGTACTACATCAAAGCGATAAACAGGAATAGCTGCAACTTTATAATCATCTGTCCACGGCTAACGCATTTTGTAATATACACCTTCCTATGGGGTCTGATTTGCGGCTACTTTGTGAATGCCTATTGTTGAGAAATTGGCTGATAGTCTGAGGTCAAATAAAGACCTCACTGGAAAAAACTTTGAATATTTACTAGAAAAAATTCTGGAAAATCCTTAATCATTAGGATTGAAGTTAGAGTATATTAACGACAACCAAGTAATTCTGTAAGAAAGAAATCAGATGATGTATAAGGGCATTTATTGAAATAAAACTTATTGACTGTTGAACGCCATTTTATAGCATACTACTTAAAAAAGGAGCTGGATAATGTATTTCTTACACATTATATTCATCCCATCCCCCCCATTATCTTTTTAGAGTGGCCAACTACGCATTATTTCACATCAATAGAAGTGGAAGCCTTTTGTGGGATACTTACATGGGGGGCCTATCAACTCTATAGAGACCTGCCTTTTAGATGGGTGGAAGCTACTGGGACAAAGCCTCGGGGAACAGTCCGATATCTACAACCTCTTCCATTGAGAAGTCTCTGGAGAGACTACTTGTGAGTTCTTTCAGTGCTTAATTCTGATTTAGAGTATGTTTTATAATCATACCCAGCCCGATTGATGTTTAGATATAAAATGATTTCTGTTTCTTCCCACAAAAATCAAACACATAGAAGAATTCTGAGGACAGAGAGAAATTGCAGCTATCAGACAGGTGTGAACCCCCACGCGGCACCTGGTTAGCCTGGGGTGAAGGCCGGACATAGCTGAGTTCTACTTTTTGCTTGCCTTTTACAGCAACTTGAGAGTCTGTGCATCTCACCTACACGTGGGGAACAGAAGCTGTGAGCGGGGAGGTCAGAAGGAGCAGTTGGGCAATGTACCCTTCATGACATTACTAACGGAAATACATTTTTACAATTGTCTAGTAACTTCAAAATACATAAAACAGTGGCTGTCTTTATTTCTTTAAAGAAGCTGAGTGATATCAAGGGCTGTGATTATGAGTGTGTAAGGAGAGAAGCAAGTGAGCAAAGGTGACAGCAAATTTTTCCTCTCTCCACACAGATGCCTTACGTTCATCACTGAGCCGTGGCAGAGACCACCTGGCCAGACAGTAGCAAGTGTGCGTGACCTCAAATCAACAAAAACATACTGGAGTGAAATGTTTTTTATCAACTAGTAAAGACTTAAATATTTGATATTTAATACTTAATCCCTAGGAATCTAGAAAACGCATATGTAAACATGTGATTTCTTACAGGCTTTAGCTCTAGGTTAGAAGCCAAAGCTTCCCCATATCCACCCATGGCTTTGGGGGAGACGGTCACTCTCAGCTCCCATCCTTCATCCGTGAAATGATGGTGAGGAGGAGGAAGGGGAGGAGGAGGAGGCGGTGGCACCTAGGGGGCTCAGTTGGTTAAGCATCTGACTCTTGATTTTGGCTCAGATCATGACCTCACAGTTCAGGGGTACAGGGTCCACATGTGACTCTGTGCTGACAGTGTGGAGCTTGCTCGGGATTCTCTCTCCCTCTCTCTCTGCCCCTCCCAAGCTCGTGCACTCTCTGTCTCTCTCTCAAAATAAATAAATAAACATGAAAAAAATTTTAAAAAGATTATGATGATGATGAATATTTATCTCAGTGTCTCTCATGAGAACTGAACACACTTGCAGCATGCTTAGGGCCATATAAGTAATCAACGAAAAATAATGTGTTTATTGTTATGGGTTTTTCATTATCTACTTAGAAACTGTATTTTGAAAACAGCTCAATTCCGTCCTAAAGTTCTTACAGAATATTTTTGGGTAAAATAAATCAGCCTATTGTTATTTGGCTCATTTATACATTTCAATTTCCTTAGGATCATATTTAATTTGGTACACTGAGTCTATTATTCTATTAACATTGTTGTTCTCAACATTTTTTTCCTGATAACTTGTTGTCTGTAGTGATCAAATAATTCATACATGAAAGATCATCAAGCCTGTCAACACAGTGTTTTTAGTGTAATAAACACAAATAGAAGAAAACTTACATGATAAATAGCAGAAAAGAAAGGGCACTTTAGATATTATAAGAAACAATGGTGAACATTTAAGGCCTTTGATGCATAAATTAAGGTTGTATTGAAACATGATAAAGGGATTTCTATGAAGAAATGTGTCTGATGATTTTATGGATACATACTGAGAAATTTTTTGCTATGTCTGGCCTGAGAAAAGTCAGTTGCATGTTTGAAAAAATCAAAAAGACATTCCATTGGAAAGTAGAAGAGGAAAAGATGGTAACTTTCAGTTGCATTTGACAATTCGAAAGTAATTTCACCACAGATTGGGAAACAAATGCACACCTCAATGGGTGAATGGTCATAACCTTCTCATAAGTTGTGAGGCTTTAAAATCGTTATGGAAGGAGCTGAAAGGGCTTGAAGCATTATTTCACACTGAACATTTTCTTACTTGTTATTACTACAGGCCATCCTTCCAAATCTGAAAAGATAAATTCTACCCGGAGAAATCAGTAAATAGTATTTTCCCACATAAAAGGTTTGACAGCTGCCCATATTTTTCTCCAAACCGATGTCTTTTTTAGTGTTTTTAAATTCTTTCCATTCCAGCACAGAGCACACCTCAATTTAAGGGATCTGGGATGTCTTCCCTGGTCCCCCAAGTCAAGACAGGGGTCTTCCATGGAGATCGCCTGCCATTCTGTGTCTATTTAGCTCTAGGACATAACGCAATTCCCTGATTATCTCCTACACTACACATGACACAATCTGAGGACATGAGAAACGGTTGATCGTAGCTGCCCTTCGAATGCTTATTCTTCGTCAGTGGTCAGTGAATATTAGCTGAATAAATGTTGAATAGAGGACTTCTTTTTATCAAGCAACATGTGCCTTCCTTCAGTGTTTTGTTAAATCTACCAAGATTCAAAGCAATTATGGCCGGTTACAGAATACATCATATTTCACCTGAATACTCAGGGTCTTGTTCTAACCTTTCTGCACTGATCTCCCGCAGCTCACCCTTTGATATCAACTCGTTTTAGTCAACCTGGTTTATTTATTCTATCGGTCAGCTTTCAAACAATTCTGACACTCAGCGGTGTGCCACCATTGATGCTTATTTCTCATGCAGCATCGGTCCTAAACGCTCCACAGCTCTGTCCCGATTGTCTCCAGTCTGGGAAGGAGGCTGAAGGAGCAGCCTCTATGGGAACACGCCCCTCCTGAGACCAAGGGAAAGATAAGAGAGGAGATAATCAAGCCGATGTCTCCCTGTGCTCGGCTCGGAAGGGGAACACACCATCAACGCTCCCTCTCCATTGGTTAAGACTAGCCTCGTATGACCACGGTTGATGCCATGCTGGGGAGGGGGGGATGCCTTGCTCACACTGTGTGGGAGAGCAGAAACCTGCAAACAGTAACACATCGTCCTTGAAACACACACCAGCCTCTCTCACTTTCCCTGATCATTTTCTGCTTTTGAATCCTATCTAATTCTTCAAAACCCACCTCCAGCCTCACTCAAACTCTTCCTGGGAAGCCTTTCCACCCAACCTTCTGACCCCTTTTGCATTTGGCCCAAACCACTTTCTGGTTTTTATTGATGAATGCTGTGCGATCAAACACTAGGTGTCAAAGTCATCGCTCACCCACCTGTTGCGTGACGGGAGAATGGGAGGCACCATAAGGGAAAGGACTCTGGACTCTAGCAGGGGAAGGTGTGAGTGGTGTGGACCTGGGGCATGGATGCAATGAGGAGGAAAAGTAAGAAAGACAGATAACGAAGCAAATGGAAATAAACCGTCTTTCTCAAGTTGGGTGGTATTTACTGCAAATGACCAGCGTGTTGAAGTAAGCAAGCCAGTTCAGGGAGTTACAGCATAGCCTAAAGTTCTCTTAGTAATGGAATGTAAATTAACTCCAGGTGAATAAAAAGTAAGCATTGGGAAGAAGCATGTAGCCCTGTACGGAAAATTCTAAATGTTCATTTGTCACAAAAGGGTAAACACCCAGGGATTAGGACTCTTAGGGAAAAGCGTTTTCATCTGTTTCATTTTTTTTTTTTAACATTTATTTATTTTTGAGAGACAGCAGAGAGGCAGAGTATGAGCAGGGGAGGGGCAGAGAGAGAGGAAGACACAGAATCTGAAGCAGGCTGCAGGCTCCGAGCTGTCAGCCCAGAGTCCAACGCGGGGCTTGAACTCAACAAAATGTGATATCATGACCTGAGTTGAAGTCAGGCGCTCAACAGACTGAGCCACCCAGGCGCCCCTCGTCTGGTTCATTTTCAAACAACAGGTACACAAACTCATGTTTCATATTCATTAATGTCTTTCTGTATTTCTAGAGCAAGGTTGTAGAGGCCAAGGGCACGCCACCCCAGATGGGCCACTTGGGCATATTTATTACTTTAAATAATAGTTACCTAAGAAATAGGGTGCAAGGGCCCTTAGACCCTCCTCTGTCCCCATGAATGCAGGAGCAAATCTCCCATATGAAAAATACCCCCTGTACTAGAATTAAACAGACATCCTTATCACCAGCAATATGAACTTTAAAGCCAAGAAAGCTGTAAAACAAGCCTTGTTCCTTTTTTTTTTTTTTTTAATTTTTTTTTTTCAATGTTTATTTATTTTTGGGACAGAGAGAGACAGAGCATGAACGGGGGAGGGGCAGAGAGAGAGGGAGACACAGAATCGGAAACAGGCTCCAGGCTCCGAGCCATCAGCCCAGAGCCTGACGCGGGGCTCGAACTCACGGACCGCGAGATCGTGACCTGGCTGAAGTCGAACGCTTAACCGACTGCGCCACCCAGGCGCCCCATCCTTGTTCCTTTTTTTAAACTAATCTGCTACCTCAGCCTAAATTTGCTTAGGATTCCCTACTAATTAAAGCTCCCAAATACCCATTGTCCTCATCCTGTCCATTCTTCACGAATTTATTGTCTCTTCATGCAAAAAGCATACAAACTGCCCACTTTGGTCATTTCATTATTGGGCCTCTGCACATGTAATAAAACATTGCTTTTTTCTCCTGTTAAAATGTCTTATGTACATTCAATTCTTACCCCAGCTGGAAGACCTTGAAGGGGAGAGGCCATTCTGTTTCCTTCTGTACAGGGTATTTAACCTTTCTCGAATATTCCCTATCGTCCTGGAGTGGGACAGGGAAACCTCGGGGACTCAGCCCATGATTCCGTATTTCCCCCTATTTCTATGCATCTGGTAATTCTGGGGTGTATTCCACCATCTTGTGTGATGGTGGAAATGTATATAATGGGATTAGATTTTGTCTCCTCAGCCTCCTACTTTTATTCCCCCATCAGCTTCATCCCTCTGTGGACAAACATGTTCCGGGCCCTACCCTGAGATGTGCTCTACCAAACCTCTTGATTCCATCAGGAGTCCTCCCTCGACCAACCTCCCACAGCCGGGGCTCCTGAGACTCACTCTGCACACCCTCACCGAGGGCCCAACTGCCCCTCCACGAAATCTCACCACCGCAGGGACACTGGCTATCTGTTTGTGTCATAGATGCATCTGTCTCCTATTCGTAACAAGAGTACTTTCTGTGTGTGTGTCTCGAGAACTGACTTTTGCCATTTTGGGGGTGCTGTACCCCTGTTGAGAATGAATGCTCTAATCAAGAGAAAGGCCTCTGTAAATTCCTAAAATAGCATCCACAAACATTTTCATGCGAGTATTGTTCTTTGAGTGCCCATCACAATGGCATCACTTTCTAAGACATTTCCCTAAACTGGTATGTAGCATAAGTCTTTTAGGGCATCTCTGGAGTTGAGGTCAGTAGATACTGCTTCCTGAGTAAGGACATCAGAGAAAAATACCACCACCATGGATCGCATTTCATATAATAATCTGCTTGGCCCAGGCATTTCTGTTTTTGTTGGTGTTTGTCTTGTCTGTCAAGTTCTGACACAAAGTACTGTTTTCCTTTCCTTTTTGAAAAGCATGTTAAATAATTTCCTCTATGCTTATTGAGGATGTAATAGTTTGCTTCTCAGATGTCTCTGCGATCCTCTCCATGAATCCCAAGTTTCAATTTTGTTTTTATATGGCATTCTTTTGTATTAAATGTAAAGATGCCCGTGCATTTCCCCAAAGAGCCAAGAATAATCTCTCCCCTAAGTGCTGCCCTTCTGTCTGTCACAGAGTTTTCTCTTGTTAGCGTATGATCTGCTTGGATCGGTGCCGGAAGAAAATCAGAACAGGAAACCAGGGGAAAAAAAACAACGTTGCAGCTAGGTTGGATTCTCTGTGAAATTCTCCATAATTGCATTTTCTGGAGAATATTCAAGTATTATATTATCAGATGCATAGTGAAGGCCAAAGAAATAAAAATGCCTGTGGCCAATATGATACCCATCTAATGAGAGAAAAATATCGCCTAATCCCCAAGTACTCTGAAAATGCCTCTTACTAGGTATAAGCACACATTCCTAAAGAACAACTGTTAAATGAAAAGGGCTTTCTCCATTTCATATACATTTGTCACCATCGTATCATAGTCACCTCCCCTGAGAACATCACTGGAGTAGAACCCGATCTAGGTTCTGATCCTGTGGCCTTATTTTATCATTTGTCATTATTTGGGTGAGTCCTACAATTTAGCAATTTCAGTTACGCTTCACTTCCCGAAGCTGGGATGTCACCAAACTGGCAGAGTGAGAAATATATATCTTATGTTCATTCCTTCTCCAAGAATGAGTGGAGGTAACCGGAGACTGCATTTTCTACAGTCTTGTCTATCACATTCACTTAGAGTAAGAATGAGCTAGAAGGAATAACCCATCTTTTCTTATTTGCTCTTATTAATGTGCAGATGAACGAGTAAAGATGTGCAAAGTGGAGAACTGCTTTTTGGAGGAGAAATGCTGAATTCACATTCTGCTGTGCCTTCCTTTCCCAGCCACCCTCCTTCCATTGTCACCATCGGAGCACAGCCCTGGAAGCTCCTCATGGTAGAAACAGTCCGGAACTATTTTAGAATGATTACCAGCCCCCCCCCCCCCCCCCCCCGTGGGCATTGTGCAAATTGTGATTTCCTTTAGTTTGGGTGTAAACTGGTATTGGAGTTCACTTTAATATTAGAAATATTTATAGATTTTTTTAAAGTTACGAATGTATAAATGACTAAGATATTTACTCAACATTCTTGGGTTTTGTTTGTTTTTTTGGTCAAATGAGAGAAAATATGCCCAAGTGAAGATTTTAAAAATAGGGGAAAATTTTTGGACATGCATCCTTTTATTGTTAACATATTCTCAATAAGAACAGCTTAAGATCACTTGTTCAGGCAGAACATTTTCCTGAGAATAATGGGATTTATTTGGTGAAATTATGTTGATGGTAAACAATGGTCTAGTCATAGGGTGCCTGGGTGTCTCAGTTGGTTGAGTGTCCGAATTTGACTCAGGTCATGATCTCGTAGTTTGTGGGTTCGAGCCCTGTGCCAGGCTCTGTGCCGACAGCTCAGAGCCTGAAGCCTGCTTCAGATTCTGTGTCTCCCTCTCTCTCTGCCTCTCCCCCACTCACACTCTTTCTTTCAAAAACAAACATAAAAAAAAGACTCAATTTAAAAACCATGATCTAGTCACTATAATTAAGTGATACAAAAGCACTGACGTCTGGCATAAAAAATAGATAAAAATTGGAAGTTAAAATAAAGTGTACTGTTCTGTAAAGCCGAAACTCTATAACCTGTCTACCAAGAATCTTTGCAGATAATAAAGCAGAAAGTTATTGACTTATTTCAAATGTGGAGTCTGAAGAATCTAAATGGAGACTGAAGGTACCGTCCAACATGACAAGTCTGAACCACTTTGATTTGGTTTGCACAGAGGAAGCATTACTCTTGCTACTTTCATAAAGACTGATCGCTTTTGACAGAAATCTGTCTGTGCGGACTTGGATGAGTCGGATACTGAGGAGTCATAAAAACATTAGAGAAGACTGTAGGCTCACAGGAGCTCCTCATAAAAATGTTCAGATAGAGGGAATGAGACAGTGAAAAAGAGACTGTATTCGCTATATATCCACATGGTGAATTATGACACCCACAGGGAATATTTCCAGCCCAGGTTTCAGAATCCCAATGAACTAATCCTTCTGAGACATCATAAACTAAATAGTGAGAAAACAAGCCAAAGAAATATTGCCTGTTTTTATTTATTTATTTTGTAGTCTGATTCCAGATTAAAAAAAAAAAAAAAAGAGAGAGAGAGAGAGAGAGAGAGAGAGAGAGAGAGCCTCCCGTCTTTGATTCTTATATGACTTGAGGAAAAACATTTATATAAGGATCTTTGTCTACACATTGTGTTCCCTATGAAGCACCGAGAGGTAAATGAGTTGCAAGTGGTTTACTGGGGTTCCCTTCATGATCAATGCATGTAAAGATCAGAGGAAGAAAGTGGGATTGAATTGAGGGGGAAACCCAACTACTCTGCAGGGCCAGTGACAGAGCTGGCCAAGTGCAGAAGAGGTCTGGGATTAGAATTGCCTGTTGGGGTCACTCTCAATGGCCCAATGGCCAGGTCTTTACATGTGGCCACCGGTCAGGATGTGGGCTACACTGAGAAGGGTGTGACTTTGGGCAAGGCAGCTCTCTGTAGCTGAGGTAATCCTTGAAGCGGCTGGCTGCGGAAAGATGTCTGCCTACATCACTCCCAGAAGATACAACATTCCATCCTTCCTGGAAGGGGCCACTGGATGGTGCATCTCTGCATCCAGTATGAGCCTCTTTCTGTATTGCCTTTTTATTAGATTACAGACTCCTTGTTTAACGGGATATAATGAATACACACACACACACACACACACACACACACACACACCTAGAATCATTACAATATCACTCATTCATTGTATTCAAATGAAATACTCATCTACAGAACTACAGTATGGCCTCAAAGTTACAAAAGCCTTATGGCTTGATGGCTCTGACCTAAGCTAATAATGGTCTACACCAATCCCCACTGCCAGAGACGTGACTCATGTTTTCTGTTTTAATCTAATTTTCACATAATAGTGGACATCCTAGCTATGGTGAATTTTACATCTTTTCTATGTTTTTAGTCCTTACAAACACCCAACAAGACAGTTACTAGTGAACACATTTTACAAGCAAGAAGATTGCAGAAAAGCTAAGAAATGTGTTCAGGTGTCTACAGCTAGCCAATGAGAGAACTTGAATTTGAATTTAGGACATAACTATGCCATTTATTTATGAACTTTCTTAAAGAGGGGGGCTGTTAATCTAGCATATCATTATGAATTATTCCACCTTAATTTAGATCGGACCCCAGAGAAAGACATTAAGAGGACCTGGAAACAATTCAGAATTCACTCTGAAAGACTTATTTTAATTTTGGAAATGAAGAGCCATATCACAGAAACCCACACCTTGAAAATTATTATTATACAGCATCTCAGGACTTTCATGGATTCAGTTTGAAAGATAAAAACCTCCCTTTGCAGAACACTGCTGGCGATCTCCCTCACGTTCATCCTTACCCTGCTGCCAGCTCATTGGAGGTGATACCAGGACACCCCCCCCAAAAAAAAAAAAACAAAAACAAAAACAAAAAAACACACCACTTTTAGCAAAGTCAATGCACGTCATACTGTGAAATCCTGCGACATCCAGTATGCAGTGTACTCAGGGCTATTATGCTTTCACTGACAATGCTGAGAGCTGGAGGTAATCATTTCAAAATACATCAATAAATCATCCAACATCTGCCCCTGTCGTCACCACCCTCCTCTTACTGAAACTGAGAAGAACCCTCACCAAGTTATTCAGTTCTGTCTGACATTTCCAGGGGCTATGCCCTGGGGACTGTGTTGTGTCTCTTTTCAGGATCTTCCACATCACTATTTCCTGAGTCTATCCCCATCAGCCTTCAAATCTGATGAAGAGTTTATCATTACAAAAAACAAACAAACAAAAAACAAAATTAAAAGAATAATCAGTTCCTATAATGTCTGTCAACTTACGGCAATCCATTCACATCCCAGGCTTCTGGGAGAGAAGGGCAACGCACATTATCTCCATTGCTGTACTCTTGCCTTAAAGAGCTATTTATGAGTTATCTATTCAGTCATGCTAAAATTTCTTTTTCTCCCCCTGTTTCAGTGTTTGCATTTTCTTCTATTTGGAGTGGTCTTCTCAGTAATCTACTGATCCTTCAGATCTGAGCTAACCAGCTCCCTTCACAGGTGCTCTCAGCATATAGGACTCTCTATGTAGAGGAGGGCCCCAATTATACACATTCGGAGTATGTCTGTCCTCCCTCAATGGGCTCACAACAACTTTCACTTTTGTATCCAATGGTGTGTTTATATCCATAACATCTCACACTTCACTGGCCTATGAGGTCCATGGGGACAGACACCCTTCCATTGGTCCTGGCATTGTGCTCCATACATAACGGACACTTCGTAAATATTCATTCAAAGAATGGATAAATGACATAGAAAGAGGATCACAGCCATCCAACTAAACTAGAAAAGATATTGATGCAACCTGTATTAAACAGAAAAACATACTGATAACATGCTATCATTTCCTCCTTTAAATTTTTTTTTTTTTCGACGTTTATTTATTTTTGGGACAGAGAGAGACAGAGCATGAAGGGGGGAGGGGCAGAGAGAGAGGGAGACACAGAATCGGAAACAGGCTCCAGGCTCTGAGCCATCAGCCCAGAGCCCGATGCGGGGCTCGAACCCACGGGCCGCGAGATCGTGACCTGGCTGAAGTCGGACGCTCAACCGACTGCGCCACCCAGGCGCCCCCATTTCCTCCTTTATAATGAGGGACTCAAACTCTTCCAAAGGAGGCAGAGCAAAATATTATGTAGCCTACACTCAGAAACACTTGTGAATGTTGTCTTGGTGCTGGGTGAGCAATGATATTCTGATCATGAGAGTCTTGCACCCCCTGGATTTTTATCTTAGAACAGTGCATTTAAAAGAATAACAAACTTTTGGCCTGAAAAGTTCACCTTTTTACTCCCAGTTGTGTTACTCATTAGTTATGTTACAGTTACCTTTCACTTACTTCTATCAGAGATGCCATGACAGTAAAGTGGGAAAATAATTTAGGTTTTTTTTTTAAAAAAATTTTTTTTTTTTTTTAACGTTTATTCATTTTTTTTGGGACAGAGAGAGACAGAGCATGAACGGGGGAGGGGCAGAGAGAGAGGGAGACACAGAATCGGAAACAGGCTCCAGGCTCTGAGCCATCAGCCCAGAGCCCGACGCGGGGCTCGAACTCACGGACCGCGAGATCGTGACCTGGCTGAAGTCGGACGCTTAACCGACTGCGCCACCCAGGCGCCCCTAATTTAGGTTTTTAAGTGCTCTATAAACATTCCCTGACACAAATCCTTGTTTGCAATTAATCTTTCTGAAAGACAACCCTTAACCCAATTTATGGGGGTTAAAAATTGTTATATTACTCTTTGTTCTTAATATTAGAACTGTTACCTTAATCATTCATTTTACCAACATGTATTAAATATATAGTATTTGACAAATGCCATGCTTGGTGTTAAATACACAGAAGCATAAGATACGTTACCCACTACTGGTTACTTAATTGCTCTCAAAGATGCCAAATTTACTTATTTAAATAAATAAGTAAAGATGCAAAGCAAAGATGCCAAAGGTTACTTATTTAAACAATAAAACTAAAATACAAAGTATTATGTCAAATCTTTGCTGAATTGTTACTAAATGTGTCCTGTGAATAAAGTTGGATATTGAATGCAGATATTAAGGAAGTGCTACATGCCAATTAGACATAATTATGTAGATGAATGCACATGTAAGTAGTAATTTAGACACTTGTATTGTACCTTCCAGTTTAAAAGCTGCTTTTGTGTTCATTATCTCAATCATCACATCAAACCTGTAAGAAAGTTATTAGGATCACCTTCATTTTACAGAAAATTGATTTTGTAAGAAATTAAATAAGTTAGCAATTTGTATAGCTATTAAGTAACGGAACAGAAACTCCAACCCAGATTTTCCACTATAACACTTTGTTTTTTCCTAGTATATCAGTTTTCCTCATCCTCACTTTCTCTCCTGCTCTCTGTTCATTCTCATGCACACTAATCTATATTATCACGCCATGCTAATCTATATAATAATTAATATACTAAAGAGTGCACAATACCATTCCATACATGCCTTAAATCCTACTGCTCATGCAAATCAGCTCAGATTACCTAAAAGTAATTTCACTGAAAACTGATATAAGCATGAAAAAAATATATAAGCTTTGCTTAACTGATAAGATCGTGAACACTAGTCTCAGATATAAACTAAAATCAATCTTCATCTGGGTCAAAAAGAAAACAATTGGATCTAAAATAACCCAAGATACTCTTATTCCTTGTCTTAGTTGATTTTATATGAGTAGATACTTTATAAAAGCATGGCCTGTCAGCATGTATGACAAGGCTCAGAGAGATAATGGAAAAACATGACCCTTAGACTGACGGTCACATCTCAAATCTGGATTTTGAATTCTACATAAAATTGTCGGTGATCCACATACGTCTACCCAGTTACAACGGCAGAGTTCCTAAGAACTGAGTGTGCCAATATATGGAGATTTGGATGCAGTTATTTGCTCTAAAACTTAAGCAATATTCTGTTGTTGCAGATCACTTTTAACTAGGCCTTTTGGCATTTCATATGTATCAAAATAAGCAAGCAATCTATTTTAAGAGGCTTTGAGGTAAAGGTGCACACTTTAATACTAAACGTGGTTTGAAATCGGAAAGCTTAGGTTTGAGTATATGGCAGGAGGAATAAACACCAAAGGGAAAAGGGTGCCTGGGTGGCTCAGGCGGTTGAGCATCTGACTTTTGATTTCGGCTCAGGTCATGATCTCAGGGTTCGTGGGTTTGAGCCTTGCATTGGGCTCTGTGCTGGCAGGGCGAAGCCTGCATGGGATTCTCTCTCTGTCCCCCCCCTCTCTCTGCCCTTCCCCGCTCGTTCTGTCTTGCTCTCTCTCTCATAAAATAAATAAACTTAAAAAACAAACAAACAGAAAACAAACAAAAAAACACTGGAAGGATGGAGAACAGGGAACTCTTTTCACTCTTCAAGGAAGCGCATTATAAACAATGAACATTTTCTCAATGGAGTACTTCTCTGAAATATGGTTTTGTGAAGACACAGAACAATGTTATTTTTATCAAATGAAATGAACAGACATAAATTTAAACGTGCATTTATAGGATCATTTAAATGCTGAGAACTGAAACAAATTACTTTTCTGTGATCGCACAGCACTTTGCACACACTGGTCTCTGCATTTTCACTTCACATCGCACATAATTATTTGCCCTTGTACGTCTGCTATCTAATGTAAACCCTAAAAGGGTAGAGAACGTACTTTGTTCCCATTTATGCTTTAGTGTACAACTGAGTTTCCATCCCAGTAAGTATTAATTTAATTTTTTTGATCAGTGTTATTTTCCCCACTCCTATATCAGACAGAATATATCAGTGCATAAAAATACAAAACAATTATGTGTAAATTTGATTGGACTCCATCTTACATGGTTTCATTCATTCATTTATCCCACATATTCAGTGTTAAATGTGTGCTGTACAGATTTCAGTGGTTAAGACACAAGAAAAAATGTTTCCCAGATGACAGCACAGTGAACCTCAAACCAGACAAGACTCTGAGGGTAAGAAGCAGGCTTCTTAGGTCATCAGTGATGGGTACAACACTGCCAGCCACTTTTATGACGGCATGAACGATGTGCTTTTGAAATGTATGGGTGATACTGAGCCTAGCAAAATGGTTCATGCCACGGACGGCTGGATCAAGATTGAAATAATCTCACTTTAGGTCTAATAATCCGAGTGTACAAAACGCACTGATGCTACCCTTACTAAGATTGCACTAGCTCTCAGCGTTCTGATTACGGTTGGGGGACTGTGGATTCTCTGCTTCAAGCCTTGGTGACCCTACAAACAAGACCTACGCTTTCCATTTTGTAGACAAGGAAACTTAGTTTCAGGTAGATTAGATTGTTTGCCCCAAGCCCCAGAGTTGCTAAGTGATATAGGTAGAATTCGATATAGGTAGACTGTCGAATGCAAAGCACTCTTATCCAGTATTTTAGGCTGCCTCCAATTAAGATAAATACAAGCTCTTGAGGGTTTCAGAGCTTGATGCAACTGATTCCGCCACCTGTCAGTTACCCGATTGTGGGAAATGATTCACCTCTTGGAGTCTACAGGTATAGAGATAATATTAGCACCTGCTGCATCAGATTTTGCAAGTATTGAATAAGGTAGCCCAGAGAAAGCACTTGGACCAGTATCTGGCATGTTGTAATCAATATATATTAGTTAATGATGGTGATATTCTTAAACTTTTTAAAATGTTTATTTTTGAGACAGACAGAGTGCAAATGGGGTGGGGGGATAGAGAGAGAGACAGACAGACAGACAGACAGACAGATTCTGAAGCAGGTTCCAGGCTCTGAGCTGTCCCAACAGAGCCCGATGTGGGGCTCAAACCCACGAACTATGGGACTAAGCCGAAGTCGGATGCTTAACTGTCTGAGCCACCCAGGTGCCCCTAAAAATGTTTTGCAATAAATGTGTTATAACAAATATAGCTGAATGCCCACAGATGTCTGTGGAATCTAGACAGTCTCTCAAAAACCCAGTTGGCACTCATCCATTCCCATGTGTTTATATCCAATAAATCCGAACAAAGTCCAAGATACTCTTTTTGCTTCTTATTTCAAAAGGAATTTGGCTGACAGGAAGCCAAATACAAGAAGAAAAGAAAGTTGTGGAAGTTAGGATGTTATTGTTCTAGAATATTTTCTCTGGATATTTTTATCTATAATATTTCTTTAGAGTAAAAATGGGAAGCACTAAGTGTCAACGTTAAGTCTGTGAGAGGTTTTACGCACTTGTAAATTACCCTTGCACTCATGGGAGGTGTGATTTCCAACTGAGTGGCAAAGAGAAAAACCAGAAAAGTAAACTTGCTTAGAACAGTCATCTAAGGGGCGCCTGGGTGGCTCAGTCAGTTGGGTGTCCGATTTCAGCTCAGGTCATGATCTCGCGGTCCAGGAGTTCAAGCCCCGCGACGGGCTCTGTGCTGACAGCTCAGAGCCTGGAGCATGTTTCAGATTCTGTGTGTCCCTCTCTCTCTCTGACCCTCCACCATTCATGCTCTGTCTCTCCGTCTCAAAAATAAATAAACGTTAAAAAAAAAAAAGAACAGTCAACTAAATTTATGTAACCAATTATACTGTGTTGAACTGTGTTAATTCATTAATCTCTTCATTTCTTATGATGTCCTTTCAATGCTCTAACATTGACTTTCAGCATCTTCTGGACCAAGACTACCCTTAATTGATGTTTTCTAGGTGTGCATAGTTCCACCTGAAATACACCCATTACTTAGAGGAAATTAGGCTCAAATAATTCAAGACTTCAGAGGGGAAGGTAGGTATTCTTGTCTTTTTTGGAATCTTTATTTATTTATTTATTTATTTATTTATTTATTTATTTTTTTCAACATTTATTTATTTTTTGGGACAGAGAGAGACAGAGCATGAACGGGGGAGGGGCAGAGAGAGAGGGAGACACAGAATCGGAAACAGGCTCCAGGCTCTGAGCCATCAGCCCAGAGCCCGACGCGGGGCTCGAACTCACGGACCACGAGATCGTGACCTGGCTGAAGTCGAACGCTTAACCGACTGCGCCACCCAGGCGCCCCTTTTTTGGAATCTTTTAAATAAAGAATTGATTTGAAAGGACAAAGGAAAACTGCTCATTCTGGCATTTCTATCATTTCTATTTTTTTCCAGTATTGTGCATTATTATCAATTGCAGTTACCATTCTGAGCATGAGATCTCTGGAACTTACTCATCTTCTAACTGAAAATTTGCACCCTTTGACCAACATCTCCCCATTCCCCCAACCTCCAGTGCCCAGGCGCACATGATTGTACTCTCTACCTCCATGAGTTCGACTTTTTTTAGATTCTATATACGTGTGAAATCATGCCATATTCGTCTGTGTGGTTTATTTTGTGTAGTGTAATGTCCTCCAAGTTCATCCACATTGTTACAAATGTCAGGATTTTGTCCGTTTTTAAGGCTGATAATATGCCTTTGTACACAAGTACCACCATTTTTTTTCTCCATTCATGGGTCAATGAACATCTAATGTTGTTTGCATACCTTGGATATTATGAATAATGCTTCACTGAACATGGCAGTGTAGATATCCCTTAAAGATGCTGGTTTTGGGGCGCCTGGGTGGCGCAGTCGTTAAGCGTCCGACTTCAGCCAGGTCACGATCTCGCGGTCCTTGAGTTCGAGCCCCGCGTCGGGCTCTGGGCTGATGGCTCAGAGCCTGGAGCCTGTTTCTGATTCTGTGTCTCCCTCTCTCTCTGCCCCTCCCCCGTTCATGCTCTGTCTCTCTCTGTCCCAAAAAAATAAATAAACGTTAAAAAAAAAAAAAAAAAAGATGCTGGTTTTGTTTCATTTCTATTTTAATTTCCTATCTACCCCTCTGCAGCCAAGTCTTCCCCTCTGTGCCTCCCCCATTCCTCCTACCAGCAGTAAGCACTATTCAAGAGAGTGTCCTGCAAAGCAGGATGTGTTTAGCACCAAGACACTTGATGAATAACTCAATTAAATGAGAGTGAAGTACTTCATAAATAACCAATTTTGGGTAATTGCACGTTATTATTCTATGTTTAATTTTTATCTACAATGAAATGGTAAGAAGTATCTGGTGTTGATGCATTTCTCTAAATATGCTTTTAGTAATCCCATGATTCTGCTGGTATCCCTTACCTGTACTATTTTTTCCTATTTATTATGTTTCTTTTATTTCCCATGGACTCTTGACTATATAACTAAATGATAAGGGGAGTCAAAGAAAGAGAAGTGGAAAACACCCTAATGCATAGTTTTAGGTACAAAAACTATTGCCAGGTGGTAAACATCACAGTCAATTCTGGGCTTTGGAAGAAGAAGAGTAAATTCTTCTCTCAAGGGACATAAATTTGAAGATTGTTGGGCTACGTGATATGGCATTTTGTCCTTAATATCCTGGGAGTTCACTAGTGACTATTTTGAATTTCTTACAAAATTTAAATTACTGTGGAATGAACCTAATGAGCTCAATAACATTATTATCAGATACCATTCTATTTACTTTTATCAAAAATAATCAAAAACATTTGTCCTTCATGTGTCTTTTTTAAAAAAAAATTTTAGTGTTTATTTATTTTTGAGAGAGAAACAGAGACAGAGAGTGTGAGCAGGGGAGGGGCAGAGAGAGAGGGAGACAGAGAATCTGAAGCAGGCTCCAGGCTCTGAGCTGTCAGCACAGAGCACGACATGGGGCTCAAACTGACAAACTCATGAGATCATGACCTGAGCTGAAGTCGGACACGTAATCGACTGAGCTACCCAGGTGCCCCCCCCCCTCATGTGTCTTATTAAATATCAAACGTGAGCTACACATCATTTGGGGGAATCCTTTCGAAATGTATACATTTTGAAAAGTGATGTATACATCACTTAATATATGTATACATATATATCACATTGTATACTTTAAATATCTTACAATTTTATTTGTTATTCATGTCTTACTAAGGCTGAAAAAAAAAGTGAGTTGTGCAAAGAACCCACAGCCTGCTTGACAGTATGAACATCTAAACTATTATCTCTTGAACAATTTGGTGAATTTGTTCATTGTACATAAGTTCTGTTTTTTTAAAAATAAACTTCCTTAGATATTATTTTGGTAATTTTTATTTTAAAAATTTTTGTAAAAATTTCTTTGTATTACTCATAAATATCAGGTTAGAGAGTTTTTGGAAAATAATAATTAATTAATTAATTAATTTTCTTTTAAAAATTAAATGAGTAGGGATGCCTGGGTGGCTCGGTCAGTTGAATGTCTGATTCTTGATTTCAGCTCAGGTTGTGATCTCAGGATTTGTGAGATCGAGCCCCACGTTGGGCTCTGAGCTGAGGACAGTGCAGAGATCTGCTGGGGATTCTCTCTCTGCCCCTCCCCACTCATAGTTCTCTGTCTCTATAAGCCATAAATAAATATTTAAAAATAAACAAGTTAGGGGCGCCTGGGTGGCGCAGTCGGTTAAGCGTCCGACTTCAGCCAGGTCACGATCTTGCCGTCCGCGAGTTCGAGCCCCGCGTCAGGCTCTGGGCTGATGGCTCAGAGCCTGGAGCCTGTTTCCGATTCTGTGTCTCCCTCTTTCTCTGCCCCTCCCCCGTTCATGCTCTGTCTCTCTCTGTCGCAAAAATAAATAAACGTTGAAAAAAAAATTAAAAAAAAAATAAAAATAAACAAGTTAAATGAGAGAATATTGGTAAAAATAAAACATACAAACAAAATCAGACTTTCCTTTGTATATAAATCAGTTTCATCATTACAATAACATATTATGACTCAAGCATAAAAAATAAATGGTACCATTGTAATGCAATGTCATATGACTGGGTTCACAGGATCAGACATGATGTAGATAACACACAGTGCAGTGTGCAGATCTAAGGGAAGATTCTTAGTGGGCACTGGAAAGGTGGGTAGGGCCCTCTCTGTGACGTAGCTCAAGATGTAGCTCTTCTATCGTAAGAAATGAAGGATCTTAGTTTGAGCTCTCATTCTTTGGCCTTGGGTCCTCCTTCTCCTAATTCTTTTTATTTAAAAAATTTTTAAAACATAATTTATTGTCAAATTGGGTTATATACAACACCCAGTGCTCATCCCAACAAGTGCCCTCCTCAATGCCCATAACCTATTTTCCCTTCTCCCTCGCCGCACCCCCGCCCCATCAACCCTCAGTTTGTTCTCTGTATTGAAGAGTGTCTTATGGTTTGCCTCCCTCCCTCTCTGTTTGTAACTGTTTTTCCCCTCCCTCTCCCCCATGGTGTTCTGTTAAGTTTCTCACAATCCACATATAATATCTGTCCTTTCTGATGAACTTTCCTAACTCTTAAAATTAAAAGACTGTTCTGGAAAAGGTATTTGAATGTTGCTTTCCAACTTTAAGATTTTATTTTTATAATTTATTTTAGTTGCTATATTTATTTTATAGCAAGCTAATGATGATAGAGGCCTAATAGAAGATTTGTTCAGGGAACAAGAGTGAGTTTGGATAGATTAAAATTGTACTGCATGAGCAACAGATGTTTATGAAAAATATGACAGATAAATATAAATGTGTACATTTGTTTGAGTAAAATATGCTATTATGAATGGACTTATTAAGGCTGCCTTTATTTCCTCATCAGCTGCTAGGAAACATCACAAAAGTAAGCGGGACTTTTTCTCCAAAAGGATCAGAGTAAAATATGATCAATACATAGGTGCAATTAAAAATAGGTATAAAACTAAATTTAATACAACCACATATATGTTTATTTGGCTTTAAATCAGTTTTTTTATTTATTATTATTATTTTTTTCTTTTTAAGAGTTTTTTCACATCCTTGCCCATAAAATTTTCTCTTTACATTTCCAAGTGGATAGGATGATGTGAAGGTTTTCAACAAAGACAGTTCAGTGTGGTAGAAAAATATAATTGGCTTTGGTAGCAGAAACATCCCAGTTGAACTGGTAGTTGAATCAATAAATAAATCTGTGAAAATGGTCAAGACACATAACTTTTCTGACTTCTGGTACCTTATCTATAGATTAGGTAATAGTACTGGTGTGATTTCCCCACATCATACTATAAGAACAAAAAGGTACTAACAAATATTCATTTATTCATTGCATTCATATTTTAAATTTTTTGACAATCGTGTTTCACAATGCAAATAGATGGTGAGGGTAGTAAAAATATCAAGGCAATTTAAAGGAATAGCATTTTTGTGAATATTTTGCAGCAATATACTTTAAATATGTAGATTTTCTTCTCTTGCATAATTAAAGAAGGGGTTTAAATTATATTCAACAATTCAAAACTAGTATATGGACAATTTTGTAAAATCATTTCTAATACTTTCTACAAAAACGACTCTCAAGAAACATACTTTTCCCTGAGAGGAAAATACATTGATCTGCTATTCTTTGGGTTAAAAATGATGGTTGCAAGAGCCTAGTCAAAAGATAATTATTAAGCTATTGTGCAGCTGAAAGAAAAGTTTTTTCTTCCTTTTGAGGCAGGAAGAAGAGGAGGTGGAGAAAAGCCAGAAAGACTGGCTTCGTGAGTGCTCTGTGCAACCCAGGATGAGACAAGAGTGGAAAATGACCAGAGCTCAGATACTCAACAGAATTTGAAGCACACTGTTGAACAATAAAAAGCTATTTGTGTTTCCTGAATGCTCCTACTTCCTCTAACAGGCCTAGTAAAATAGAATCTCTGAGGAAACATCTCTGTAAAAGATTTTCGTGGAAATCAAATGGGATTATGGTAAGGCGAATTATTGCTCTGCTATCCACTTTCTCCCTGTTACTGAAGTTTTTAACCCATTCCTTTTCCAAGGGACACTGCAGTAACTCCCATTAAAGGAGACATGTTACACGTACATGTGCGTTATATGTTCATGTGTGACTAGGTGTGGCCTGTTGCATTCTCACTCTTCAAAAGGAAACATATTCAAGGTAGTGCCGGAGAAGAACAAGACATTTGCACAGCATGTCTAAACGTGACCAAGAGCCTAGACCACATCAGTCAGGGGCACGGTGAGATCAACCAACCAGGCTGATGTTTGATACCAACCCTCCAACAATACCAATCCTACCAAACCTACTAACCCTCCAACCCCCACCAAACCTACCACCCCACCTACACCTACCAACCCTATCAACACTACAAACACTACCAACACTACAAACCCCCAACAACCCCACTAACCCTACCAACCTTACCACCCATACCAAGCCTACCAACACTACCAACCCTACCAAAGAACCACCACCACTAAGACTACCAGCCCTACCAACCCTACCAAACCAACCACCACCACTAAGACTACCAACCCTACCAACCCTACCAAACCAACCACCACCACTAAGACTACCATCCCTACCAACCCTACCAAACCAACCACCACCACTAAGACTACCAACCCTACCAAACTAACCACCTCCACTAAGACTACCAGCCCTACCAACCCTACCAAACCAACCAACACTACCAAACCAACCACCACCACTAAGACTACCAACCCCACCAACCACCACCAACCCCACCAACCCTACCACCCATACCAACCCTACCAACCCTACTAACACCACCAACCTGCAGATCCAAGAGTGAGAAAAGTGAATATTCACTGTTGTGTGTCCTGAAGATTTCATGTTGTTTGTTACACAGCATTATTACAGCAACAACGATTGCTGCCAAGATTAAATTTTACAGATACAAATTCAAGATATAAAACAGAGTATTCACTGAAGCAGGAAGTTAGGGACAGAATTAGCCTTATGAGAATATAACTTCCTCGAAGAGGCCAACTCCAACCACAAGTCTTATGCTCCACTCAAGGAGCATATGTATATATCAAGGCCTAGAGACTCCAGAGACATATGAAAAATATATTTACATATACACATTATCTGCAGAAAGTATATCATCTATGTTCAGAAATTCCTATTTGTGTACCTTTCAAGTCTATCTGAAATCTATTTGTTACAAAACAGAGCCCCCAGTTGAAAACGCTCTTCTGCGGTATGAAGTCAATAAAAGAAGGAAACAAAATCTTGCATTATCTTTTCTCAAAGCAAGGCAAGATTTGCTTAACCAGTGGAGTTTTTTGAAACAGACGGATTGGGGCGCCTGGGTGGCTTGGTCGGTTAAGTGTCCAACTTCGGCTCAGGTCACGATCTCACGGTCCGTGAGTTCGAGCCCCGCGTCGGGCTCTGTGCTGACGGCTCAGAGCCTGGAGCCTGTTTCAGATTCTGTGTCTCCCTCTCTCTCTGCCCCTCCCCCCTTCATGCTCTGTCTCTCTCTGTCTCAAAAATAAACGTTAAAAAAAAAAAAAAAGAAAAAGACGGATTGACATAGAGTGAACCAGAAATTCACTTAGCGAGAAGTCGATGAACTGTTTCCTTTTAATGCAGAGAATAAATGCTTAGTAGTAGAAAAGAAAAAAACAATATTACAAATCCCTTCCTTCAGATGCTTCAGACAGTGTGGGTAGTCCAACATGTAATACAGGAACTTAAAAAACTGATAAATTCTCCAGTGAGGATCACTGAAATCTGAATGAGGATGTGAATCACATGGAGAGTCAGAGAGTTTTAGTCAGAGGTATGACAAGTAGAGTCTATTTGTAGGCAGGCGGGAGTGGCTGTGTTCAATAACTGTAACAAGCCCAGTGTGGCTGATGTGGGGCGACAGATAATGCATCAGAGAGAGGGGGGAGCCAGTCATGCGGAGACAGGTAAGCCATGGGAAGGAATTTGGATTTCATTTATAATGGGAATTCACCGAAAGATTTGAGCAGCACACGGGTGAGGTTTAATTTACATTTAAAACCACAACTTTTGTTCTGGGGTCTAATTTGCATTAACATATAACTTTGTAATTTCTAGGGAAATTGACTATAGGAGAGGAGGAGTGCACCCAGGTCAACAAGGAACAAAACTACTAATTTAATCTAGGGGAGAAATGATTGTGGGTAAGGATAAGTGAGAAGTGCTTGCTTTTGGAACGTGTTTCAGAAGGACTTGATCATCCGAGGATTAGAAGTGACCCTAGAAAGCAGATACTGAATATGAGATTTTGACATGGACTCTTTTCCTACTGCATGGAAGTTAAGGGTGATTTATGGTTCATGTATGACCCTCCCCTGAATGGTCTATAGGGAAAGGTGAGGCACTGGCTAATGCAGTTTGAGGTTTATCAGTCTCTAGGTATTTATAAGAATTGTTGAGTTGATTGGTTTTTAAGTGGAATAGAAATCTTTAGAAAAAGAAAATGAAGCTCAGAACCACCCAAATCAACTCAGAGCATGAGGTAAAAGCTGAGGACCTCTGTTGGAGCGTTAACAGAAGCCTCGGACCTGTGGCCGAGGATGGCCTGTACTCACAATAGCGCTCAAGACTTAATTACAAAGAAAGATGCATTCACAGCCCTGACACATCTAATGTCGACTCAAAGTATTGATAGGGAAAGAGAGCTGAGCTGAGCACGTGTGGCTGGAAGCACTTCAAAACCTTGAACATCTTAATCCTCTGGGCATTCTGAAAGAGACATTCACCATCTCTTTATTGCCAGAGGACAGAAGTGTCACCTCATCAGGAGATTATAAAATGATCCCACATAAAGCAGACATCTCACAAGATAATGTCCACCCTCCTCGAGATCTATAACTATCTACTTTCATTGCTTCTGCATCAATAACTAAGGACGAGTTGGAGCATGGCTAATTGTCCCTGCTATGGGAAGCAAAAGATAATCCACCAAAAAGAACATCAGGATATGGTTAACAACTACTGGCAGGATCCAGGGGACTAGACCTGAGAATGAATCCTTCTTGTGCTTGTTGGGGTGAAGGGAGCAAATTACAGGTCTGAATAACAAGAGAGTTCACTGCTATCTGAGGTACTTAGGACTGTGGCAAGGGAATCTGCAGCTGATCCTAATTCACTCCTGGTTACTCCCTGAACCTCCAGAAAAAAACGATGGCTTATAATCACCAAGGTATAAATTCTAGAACTGCCTTAGAGATTTGAGGAAGGGGTCAGAGACCCAAAGCTAAGGGCATTTTAATACAGATTTATTGTGTGAGATCTGAGAAGTCACTGGCTAACTTTGTTCTCCAGAAAGGCCTCAATAACATCTCTTCTTTGAAACAATACAGAATGGTGCAACATGGGGTGCATTGGCATTATCAGGATACTCAGGGGTTGGTTCTCCTCTCTGGGCCACAGAGAGGTACCTACCCTGACAGTATGGAACTGTGTTCCTTAGTGTCAATGTGAATGGCAGAGTTCTGGATTCTGGGTTCTGAATCCAGGTAACAATACTCAAACATCAAAGGCAGATGAATGAAATGTTTCCTAGGATTTTTCAAGGATGGAATGGCAAGTAAATGGCTGTGAAGGGCAGGAATCTGTGGGGCTGGCCAACGTATCATGGTGCTCCTAAAGGTAGGATAGTAGGGCAGCCAACAAGGGTAATTCTTGATATATATAATCAGAAACCACCCAAAGTAGATGACCTAAAGACTCATATTTACTATGATCTTTATTGTGGATAATGCATAGTCTAGGGTGGAGCAGGGATTTAACCAATATTCATAAGAGCATTAAATACCTCATTTCTTGTCCATGAGATTACACACAACATCATTTCAGGCTAAGGGGCTTGTTTTATGGCAAAGGAGGTACAATTATGTGCACGAAACTACAGGATCTGTTGGCCCTAACATACTGTACCATCCACCCATGCTGGCCTGGTAGGATATTGGAATGGCTTCGTAAAGAAACAGCTAAGGGCAACTTTGGGGATGACCTTTTAGAGGGCTAAGAAAGCCATGCCCATTATATGGTACTTTTCTTGAGAGGGAAAATAGGTGAGAGTGAGAATCAGGGTTTGAGGTATGAGTGGCCTCTATCACCGTCATCCTAAATGACCTACCTGGGGTATATATGATCCCTGCCCTTGCAAATTGAGGCTTGGTGGCACTACAACTTGTTGCACTACCACTTCTGGCTAGAACTTCCGGTACGGAGTTGAACAGAAGTGGTGAGAGGGGGCCTCCCTGCCTTGTTCCTGATCTCGGAGCAGAGCTTTCTGCTTTTTACTGTTGAGGACAATATTAGCAGTGAGCTGTCCATTGATGGCCTTAATTAGATTGAGGTACATTCCTTCTGAACCTGATTTGTTGAGAGTTTTTATCACAAGAAGGTGTTGAATTTTATCAAATGCTTTTTCTGCATGTATTGAGATGATTATGTAACTTTAATCCTTCATCTGTTTGTATCATGTATCACATTAATTGATGTGTCTGTTGAGCCATCCGTTATATCTCAGGGACTTGATCATGGTATCATGGTTTATGACCCTTTTAATGTGGTGATGAATTCAGTGTGATGATATGTTGTCGAGGATTTTTTCATCTATGTTCATTACAGATATTGGCCTATAGTTTTCTTTCTTGCAATGTCTTTAACAGGCTTTGGTATAAGGACAATGCTGGCCTCATAAAATGAGCTTCTCGAAACTTCTGGGAACAGTTTAAGAAGGAATGGTGTTACTACTTCCTTAAATGTTTGGCAGAATTTGCCAGTGAAGCCATCTGATTTTGGGCTTTTATTTGACAGGAGATTTCTGATCGCTGATTACTCTTTCTTCATTATTAGACTTTTCAGGTTTTCGTTTTCTTCATGATCTAGTCTGGGTAGGTATGGTTCTAGGAGTTTATCCATTTCTTCAAATCCAATTTGTTGGATTATAATTTTTCATAGTAGTCTCATGACCTATTGTATTTTTGTGGCATCAGCTGTCATATTTCTTCATTTCTGACCTTGAGTTTTCTTCTTTTCTTAATTTAGATAAAGGTTTGTCAATATTTATCTTTCAAATAAATCCACTCCTAGTTGCATTGATTTTTTCCCTACAGTTATTCTATTCTTTTTGATTTAATTCTAATCTTTATTATTTCTTTCCTTCTGCTTAATTGGGGCTTAGTTTGTATTTCCTTTTCTAATTCCTTTAAGGTGTAGAGTTATGTTGTCTATTTGAGATCTTTCTTCTTTTTTAATGTAGACATTTATGGCTATAAACTTACCTCTTGGTACTGCTTTTGATACACTCATTAAGTTTGGATATGTTGTGCTTTTGTTTTCATTTGTCTTGAGCTATTTTCTACATTCCTGTTTGCTTTCTTCTTTGACCCATTGACTCTTCAAAAATTACTGTTTGATTTCCAGGTATGTGTGAATTTTCCAGTTTTTTTTTTTTCTGTTTTTGATTACTAGTTTTATTCCACCATTGTTGAAAAAAGTACTTGGTATAATTTCAATATTCTTAAATTTGTTAAGACTTGTTTTGTATCCTCACGTGTGATCTACCCTGGAGAATTTGCTATGGATCATTCAAAAAGTAGGTATATTATGTTCTTCTTGGGTGGAATATTCTGTCTATATCTGTTAGGGCCAGTTGGTTTACAATGTTGCTCAAGTATGCTATTTGCTTATTGATTTTCTGTCTATATGTTCTATCTATAATTTAATTTTTTTTTGTTTATTTATTTTTGAGAGAGACAGAGACAGAATGCAAGTGGGTTAGGGGCAGAGAGAGAGGGAGATACAGAATCTGAAGCAGGCTCCAGGCTCCGAGTTGTCAGCACAGAGCCCAATGTGGGGCTCGAACTCATGAGCTGTGAGATCATGACCTGAGCCGAAGTCGGATGCTCAACTGACTGAGCCACCCAGGTGCCCCAATGTTCTATCTATAATTAAAAGTAGACACTGAAGTCTCCTACTATTATAGTAATTTTCACTTTGGATCTGTCAGTGTTTGCTTATGTATTTAGATGCTCTGATCTTCATGCATATATAATCATAACTAGTATTATCTTTGTAATGAATTGAACCTTTTATCATTCTATCCTGACAATTTTTGTCTCTCATGGTAGATGAAATGATGAAAAAGACAAACATTGATGAAACAGATGAACATTGATGACAAAGAAAATAAAGAAGACATAAATAAATGGAAAGCCATCCCATGTTCATGAATTGGAAGATTTAATATTGTTAAAATTTCCATATTGCCCAAAGCAATTAGAGATTCTATGAAATCTCTACCAACATCCCCCTGGCATTTTTTTACAGAAGGTGAAAAACAGTCTTAAAATTTATATGGAACCATAAAGACACAGAATAGCCAAAGAAATCTTGAGAAAAAAAGAACCAAAATGGAGGTATCACAGTTCCTGATTTCAAAATATATTGTAAAGCTACAAAAACAGGTAAATAGATCAATGTTACAGAATAGAGGGCCCATAAATAAATCCATGCCTATACAGTTACTTGATCTTCTACAAAAGAACCAAGAATATTCAAGGGATAAAAGGGAGTGTCTTCCACAAACGGTGTTGGGAAAACTGGATATCCACATGCAAAAGAAAGAAATTGAACACTTATATTACACCATATACAAAGATCACCTCAAAATGTATTAAAGACTTAGAAGATCTGAAACTGTTAATACCTCTAGAAGAAAATAGAGGGAAAAGACTTGCCTACTAAATAAATGGGTATTTATATAAAAGAAAATGAAAGTAGGTATGTATGTCACATCATACACAAAGATCAACTTCAGATGATAGACCTATCACAAACAACAAAACAAACTTTTTGTAATATAGAAAAATATCTTCATGACCCAAGGATAGCAAAAAAAAAAAAAAAAAAACAATAAAAATGATGGATAAAGTTGGAAGTTTTAAAATTAAAAACTCTATGTATCGAAAGACACTTTTAAGAAAGTGAAATACATGGGGCGCATGGATGACTCAGTCGGCTAAGCAATAGACTCTTGATTCAAGCTCAGGTCATGATCTCATGATTCATGAGATCGAGCCCACATTGGGCTATACGATGACAGTGCAGAGCCTGCTTGGGATTCATTCATTCATTCATACATTCATTCTCTCTCTCTCCCAAAACAAATAAATAAACATTAAAAAAAAAAAGTGCAATACAAGATCTAGAGTTTTAGATGTTTGAAATATATGGAATAAACAGTAAGTCATGAACATATAAAGAATCCTCACAGATGAAAAGGACACTCAAGAAGAAAATCAATGGCAATCCAATATATTCATGGATACCAGATTTAAAAAGTACTTTGGGGAAAAAATTCAAAATAGCAAGTAAATGTTTTTGAAAACATATTCAATCTCTTCAGGAAAATGCTTATAAAGATTCCAGTGTGAGACCACCAAAATCACACCAAATTGGCTCAGATCAGAAAGACTGACACACCAAAAATGTAGACGGGGACAATCACTAACTCAGAGAACCGTCAGAGTCAGTATGGAAAACGATTTGGGATTTTCAATAAAGTTAAATATACTCATATTCATAACAGAAATTCAGGCACATGTGCACAGGAAACATTATATGAAAGTATTCACAACAGCATTGGTTATAATAGCCTCAAACTGGAAACCACTCCAGCACTTGCCGATAGTAAGAACGTGAATACGGACTGTGGTATAACCGCAAATTGGAAATAAAATACATGACTCAACGGGAAGAAAGTTGACTCTTAAAAAGATAAGGTGAATAAAAGAAGGCAGTTACTAAAGCACACATACTCTACAATTCTATTTGTAGACAATTTTAAAAAGATGTAACTAGACTATCTTGTTTATGGGAGCTTAGTGAGTTGGTCAGTCTGCAATAGAAATCAAGAAACTAATCACAGGGGTTAATGGAAGGTGGGGGAAAGTGGGAAGAAGCAGGCAGGGGGCTCTCCTAGTGAGGATTAAGTGCCTGGGCTTACTTGCACGCATGTGTACCTTATAATAAATTGTGCGTGTATCTTTCAATCCCTTTCTATATATTACACATCTTTCTTAAAGTTTAAAGGATGAGATTTGGTCTTAATGAAAAGCTTCAGAAACAGTTGGGATCCCTCCTGTAAAACCAGAAGTTGATTGGCAAGCGTCCTCCTCAGGCAGTAAAGTCGGTGTAAGCAATTGTAGTGGGCTGTAACATTTGCACGAAAGGATAACCGAACCCAACCAAAGGGAACAGGCCATGAATTTTCATCAGTCTATAAAACAGAAGTGCAATTTGTATAAAGTTGGATCTCATAAATAAGTAATGTGGCATTAAAAGGCACAGCGAGATGAATGGAGCAAGGGTTTGTGAGGCAAAAATAGTATTTCTTCTTAGACAAATATTAAATAATTTAAATAGAGTATATATGGTAAACGGGTGAGTAGAAAATACAATTCCAAACACATGACCAAACAGGCTGGGAGCGTATCTCTTACATTGTTCCTCTAAGTAATCTTAAACCTATTGTTTCCCTGTCTCCTGGTGGTAAAGATTTTGCTCTAGGCTGATTAGAAATTTCAGGTGTTCTTGGCATTAACATTGCCTTTTAAATTAACCCCCTATGTTCTGTACTACATGAACTGTGTTTAAAAAAATTCTAAAAGTTGGGGATCCTGGGTGGCTCAGTCAGTTGGGCGTCCAACTTCGGCTCAGGTCATGATCTCACGGTTCGTGGGTTCAAGCCCCATATGGGGCTCTGTGCTGACAGCTCAGAGCCTGGAGCCTGCTTCAGATTCTGTGTCCCTCTCTCCCTCTGCCCCTACCCTGCTCACGCTCTGTCTCTGTCTCTCTCAAGAATAAAAAAATTCTAAAAGTAGATAGATACCCAATATCAAAACATTGTCTTTGTTTATTTATGCATATGTGCGTGTGGTAAGCCAAATATATACTTGCAGATGTTGACATATATTATACCTCTTGTCTTTCTACAACATATCTCAATCTTCATCGAAAAAAATGGTACTTTGAGATCATTTTAATCCATTAGGTCTAGCTTAATTCAGCATCTTCTAAGAACCAAATATTGGGCTGAGTATCAGTTCTCTCAGATCAATATGACACAGACTGTGCTTCCAAGAAATTGGGATAAATAGATCAGTTCCATATACTTTGGTAAGCACTATCAAAACGTTGTGCGTAGTGTAAATGGGGCCATGAGGACGGATCATTTAGGACATGGAAAAGTTTAGGTAAGTTTTTCTGGAAGAGACTACATTTGACCAGATTTTCAAAGATGAGTTCTCTAAATAAAGAATGGAGAAGGAAGAAATCAAGGTGGGTGCGTGAGCAGAGGCAGAGACCTGGGGGAGTTACTGAGAATAATGGTTAGTAACTGCAAGCAGGTGAGCATTGATGCAGGGAAAGCTGGAGAAGTAGCAGTGGGAGGTACACCTTGTTTTCTGCATTGAGAGGTGCTTCCTGTGGCTGAACTGGTGGTTAGAGACAGCGGTCCAGCAGGTGCACTAAGGATAACTAGGAGGTATCAAAGACTACCGTCAGGATAATCAATTAAGTGAGAAAAACAGCAATAAAGTCAAGAAACTATAAAGATATTTTTTAAATGTAGTGTGGCCTTTAAGGATAGAAAAATAAACTAAATTCTGTGTTTTTAAAAAGAAAGAGGTTGTGATATTAGTTCAGGTGAGAAACAGAGAATTATCGGGACTGGCGAGGGACCAGATGTGCACAGTGAGGAAGAAAGAGGAGACACACAGGTTGAGATGGAGAATTCCAGAGAGGAAGCCCTGTCTGGGGAACATGAAGACAAGGGTTCGGTGTTAGTCATGTTGGATAAGAGGCATCTCTAAGACACTCAGGTGGGTTAGTTTTACAGATATAGGTTTATTTGAAGCTGTAGCTTAAAGGAGCAGAAACGCTAAGGGGTAGAGCTGTGGAAGACATGAGAATCTAAATGTTCTAGAAGCTGTGGGGTACAAGGTGCAGGGAATGTCCCAGAATGAACGTGTAGAAGTGGAAAGCCAACTGAGAAGACACGCACAAGAGCCAAAGTTAGTTTTGGAGTTGACGGGCATGTCCGTTGCCTCAATTGTGGCCATGGTAACCAGAATGCATCCATATATCCAAACTCAAACACATCAAATTGTATACATGAGTCATGTGCTGCGTTTTGAATACCAATTATACCTCAATGAAGCTAGAAAAAAGGGACTTATACATATTAAAACAAAAGGTTTAGGAAGCAAATGAAGCCAGGGAAAGGCAGGAGGAATCAGGTGTGCTTCAACATGGAAACCGAGAGCAGAGAGTTAGTAGGGTCTGAAAAAGGAAAGAGAGATCGGCTTCAAATGTACCAGTGAAGTTATCCAGATAAAGATGACATTTGGCAATATGGAGGTGACCATCAGGTTGGGGGTGGATATCATTCATCGTACTTCTGGGGCTATACACACCTATGAATGTTTACACACACACACACACACACGCAGGCACACGCACACGTATTTATTATAACAGCTGATAGAAAGACTAAAAGCTGATCCAAGGACAGGTCTCAAGTAAACAGTGCAAAAATATAAGCACAAAATTTTCTAATTCATTTATGAATTGCTAATTGAATCTGAAAGATTGACTGAGTTTCAAAAATATTTAGGGGCATCTGGGTGGCTCAGTCGGTTGAGCGTCCAGCTCAGGTCATGACTTCATGGTTCCTGGGATTGAACCTTGTGTCAGACTCTGTGCTGACAGAGCAGAGCCTGCTTGGGATTCTCTCTCTCCCTCTCTCTGTGCCCATCCCCCGCCCCTGCTCAAGTTCCCTCTCTCTCTCTGCCCCTCCCCTGCTCATCTTCTCTCTCTCTCAAAATAAATAAGTAAACTTAAAAAAAAAATTAAAAAAATATTCACAAGCAACAGATAAATCTCCATTATAAATATTTTTAGGTAACAGCCTTAAAATACAGGTCACCAATTTTTCAAATTGTGCAGGCTTCTTTCTTTAGTTGAGTGAGTATAGTATTTGCCTTGTATAGTTTGACTTGACAAGAGAACCCATAAAATCCCCCACTTGTGGCCCACTTAAAAAAGAAGTATTATAGTTTTAGGCACTGTTGAATGTCAGAGTGAGCTACAAAAAATAAATAAAACACCATAAAGCTCCCCACCTTCATTTCATTTTTAGAGCCCCACACAGAGAGACAACAAGGACATTCATCAGAGACACAGCAGTGAGGTTCAGATTTACTTTGCTTCATATTAAATTGTGTATTTGGAGGAAACACCAATTTCTTTTTTTTTTTTAATTTTTAATGTTTATTTATTCTTGAGAGAAAGAGAGAGAGAGAGAGAGAGAGAGAGAGAGACCACGAGCAGCAGAGGGGCAGAGAGAGAGGGAGATGCAGAATCTGAAACAGACTCCAGGCCCTGGGCTGTCAGCACAGAGCCCAACACGGGGCTGGAACTGGTGAACCGTGAGATCATGACCCAAGCTGAAGTAGGACGCTCAACCGACTGAGCCACCCAGACACCCCACCAATTTCTTTTTAAAGCGAACACCTGCCCTCCCCTTCTAAACACTGACGTGCACTAATGACTTTAAAATTGCTTTCAGGGTTTAGACTGAACTGCTAGCACTTTCCCGTAGCTGGAACTTAGCGTGCAGACCTCACACTGGGACTGCATTTATGTTTCAGGTTAAACAAATACAGCCACTTTTGTTTTAGAACTGGAAGAACATTCTGTTGACTCAGGGCCTCTATTGTTGTCACTTAGAGCTAAAGAAGTCCATGCAGTGTAAGAATTGCTGCAAGGCACCGATTAGAGGTTTGCCAGGAAGTGGCTCACTCTGTATCATCTACACTGCTAAGAACCTGCTTTAAATGTAACAGACAGTGTGGTTTCCAAGTGTGCCTTCACTGCCGCTGTGTGCGCTTTCATGCCCAAGGCTATTCTGAAAAACAGGACAAGTTTCAGCAGAACTGTGGCCCCTGAGGAACCTCTCCACCAGCTGCTGTCCGAGGGCAGGCAGCTGGACGAGCCTCCAAGGCCTCCGGGGGCCTCACCTCCCACTCACTCCAAATCTCCACAAAGTGCCTCCTGGGCACGTGTCACAAAGTGAAAATAGCTTCTCCTCCCTCAGGCTAAACTCTGTCAGACAAGTACAAAGAGGTCCTTTTGGTGACCCAGCAGTGAAGACCATGTTTCCTGAAACAGGTCTCCCCTTTATCTCCTTTGCACTTCTCACCCAGACTCGGGCGTCCATCTGTCAGACCTTCTTTGAGCAGATCAATGAAAATGGCATCCATGGCATTGAGGGCCCACGTCTGTAGACCCAGGGTGTGTGGTGGGACCAAACCTGGCCGCCTGACTCTCACACATCAGGGTGAACCTTTCCTGGGGGGTCCTTCTGATTTAGCGATAAATAGGGTCTGGGAAACACATCAAAGCAGTTTACTGAACTTAAAAAAAAAAAAAAGAAATGACATAATCTCAACAGTAGACCCAGCCTCTTTACCCTCAACTATTGACCTTATTTAACAGTAATACCTACATACCTAAGTATTTCTATATACACGTATGTGTGTATACATATCTTCTCATATATATATATATATATATATATATATATATAATTTATTTATTAGATCCTCTCTAATATACAATCTCTCTCTGTGTCTCTCTCACACACAAGCATGTGTCTTCTGCTGCTTCTCTGCATATCCCGGGATCTGGAATGGGCAGGGATTTTGTCCGTGGCTGGTGTGAGGCCTCTTACAACCAACACCTCACTGGGGATGCCCTGTTGGCACGCTTGTGGTCCACCATCAGAATATGCACGCAGATCCCCCTACATGCTCCCCCCGTGACATGCTGTGCAGGGCACTAACCACTAAATAAGACTTTACGCCGACACACCGAGTCTCTCTAGCAGCCCCCCTGGTCTTCCCCGTCAGAACTCAACGTGTTCCTAATCACTTTTCCAGAACTCCTCTCAACAAATCTTCCATTATTGTCAGACTGTTGACTTGTTCTCAAATTGCCTCTTCAGCCCAGCTCTGTCCTGGGTCATCTCCACCTGGTATCTTTCTTTGCCTTGTTTGTTCCAACCTAGAATCTCACTAATTTGTCCAGATACTGCAGATGAATACATTTCCCCATGAACACTGACACGGCTACTTATTCCTTTGTGGCGTTCCTCGTCCTTCAGTAAATCACCAGGATGACACTTTGACACTTGACATGGACACAGAGTGTGTTCTCACTGTGTTTGCTAGGTTTCACTCTGCACACATTCTCTTCTCCCCAACAATGCCACTGCTACAAGTGCCCTGGGAATATGGAAATAGTTTTCAAAGTTAAGTACGGTATATGGTACTGGCGTATAGTGAGCTCTCCGTTAAAACGTTGCAGGTTGGGAGTTTATTTTTTAACATGCTGATGAAACTTTGCGTTGCACAATCCATAAGTATTGCTTCAGAAGTATTCCCTATTTAATAAAGTTGAGTTACTACGACACTGCCTTAGTACCTTAAAAAGTAAATAAAAAGTGCCTTTAGCACTGGAATGCAAACAGTGGATTAACACACCACCACATCATTAGAACAAAAACTCTGGAGTCGGTAACTCAAATTCAGTACAATAAATAACCATATGTATTTTGGTTTTAAGTGTGTCTTCATAGAGTTCTGGTGACAACTAGAAATAAATTCTATAAGCAGGGCAGGAGTCATTTAGTGAAATTAATGTATCATAAAATTCTCATTAGGTAGCAACAGGAGACTGTTAGGATGCATGAAAATCCCATCCTATGGACGTTACAACTTCTGTGGGACTGGGCGGAATCAGTGGTATGCACCTGCTTTGCACGTTTTCATGTTCCTTTTTAGTTTCAGTCATTTTAGGTTTTTGTGAAAAGATGTTATTGCCTAAAGTCCATGACAATTACTGCTTTATCAAATTATGAGTGCCAGGGTTTGTACTTCAATTTTTAATGCCAAAATACATTACAAAGACCATTCCTTGTTGAATTTTAGAAGTAGGAGACAAGAAACAAAGTTAATGCTATAATTCCTTCAAAGATGAAGAATCACTAGGGAAAGTGATGAAAATAAAGAGAAAGGAAAAATAAAAATAATGAAAAATTAATCATTATATTAATGCCTACTTATGATTACTTATATACTCCATATGGCCTTTACTCTCCAATGTCAGGTGAAGTATGAGAAATGGAAAAGATAATTTTCCTAAGTGATTTCAGTACCTGTTTATTCTTTCTGAATAATTGGTAGATGTGACTAAATACAGCTTTCTGAATTTAGAATCTCCCATTACAATCTACCCAGGAGTAAGCTTTATAAAAATCTAGTGACGCCATCCGTCACGCCCTGCAGGGGTCCCCCCACCACCTTCTCCAACACGCACAGAGAAATCTTTACGATGTGGCACATCTAATTTCCTGTAATGTGACATGTCAGTGCTCTGGGTCTGTGCTTTTATTCATGCAATTACCTGCCAGACAGCTTCCAATCCCTCCCAATTTTCTTCTCGTCAATACTCATCCTTCATGAGTAAATGCCAGCACTGCCTCCTTTTCTGTGTTTTCTGCACATGCCGCTCAGATTTTATCATCTTGTCTGCTTGGTGTTATAGAAACTGCTAGTGCCCCACCTGTGGCCCTCAGAGCAGGTATACTCTTTGGCCAACTTCTACCTGCTGGTGTGTGCAGTCTGACTGAATACTCCTGTATCTGAGCTGCAGAGACCTGGCCGCTTGTTTGCACTGGAGGCAAGAAGTACTGGAAATGCCCTCCAAAGCATCAGTGACCGAGAACTGTCAGGGTTTCGCACATGAATTTGCCAGTTCCCTCGCTTCTCAGGATTGATAACTCCAGGCCATATGATTTCCTAGATTTGTTGTTGGGATTGAGCTCCAGTTCTCCTCACGAGGACTTGTGCAGTAGCCAGCCCTGCACTGGTACCTGTCTTTTCCCTGCATCACTTCCTCACTTTCCTGTTAGTGTCACTTGAACTCCTCAATCTTTTGTCTACAGGTCTTTTCTGGCCGAGTTCATGGTGAGAGTTTTGACGCCAGAGGTATTATTATACAGGGTTCTGGAGTTGATGGCTTGCTGGCTACATGACATCAAGACTCCCGGGCGCACTGTCGCGGCACAATTACAAACCTCTCCCCTGCGGCGAGCTGGGGTGGCATAAAAGCACAAGGGAACGTATGCCTTATGTGACCTCCGCAGGATTTGAGAGAGAGTCTGACAATGATGACGATAATGGCTGTGAAGTTGTTGTAAGTTATCGTCAAAGCTCTAAGGGAAAACACTGATGAGCTCCAACTGTTGAGCGAAACCCCCAGGGCTTGGTGTGGAAGGCAGAGGGTCTTTGTGACATTGTTTAAAGAAGCCCTCCTCTTCTGCAGCCAGAGAGGAAACTGGACTGAATGCCAGACCCTATATCTGACTGGAAGTGCAGCTGCCTGGTAGAGAAGGCTTGCTTCAAAGCACCAGAAAACCTCCTGTTCACGGCTCGCGGCATTAACAGGGAAAGGGTACGATCCCAAAGTCTGGACTCACACACTGGGATGCCCCACTCCTTCCGAGAGAAGGGTTCTTCCCTTGCCTGTGGCCCACACAGATGCCTCATCTCAGGTAGATGCTTCACAACAGGGGTGTCATCCTCAAAATGTGCCCTCAGCTTATGGCTTCTAGACCCTTTACCAAGTTCAAGACCAAGTATGGCCCAGCTGAGGAAATATTTCCCCTGCTATAAGAAAAATGGGATTATGCATCAAAGGAACTACAGAAACTGGCTAATAAAAACTGGCTAATAAATAAGTCAAGAAGGAGAACACGTTGGACAAAAGTTGTGTGTGAAATACAGGTACCCAGAGAATGCTGAGGGCATGTTTACACAACCAGATGAATTTACCTCCAAACATCTGTATTTTGAGGGATGCACCTACAAATTCATAGTTAATGGTAGAGCTATCACATATTTCTCTACAAATATCTTAGTATAATTCCAGAAAATAAAAATATATATTAAGAAAAGAATACTTTAAATTAATCAACATTTAAAACACCTGATGGTCCTAAAATGTAAATCAACAAGCTTAACGAGGTAAAGCCAAATGGACACAATGTGATTTACGGGGAAAAAAATCTGGAAGAGTATCCGGCACTGTGATTGAGAATGAAGGCACTTTACTGGTGTTTCGCCTCATACCCAAGTGATCTCGCTGATCGCTTTCAACACTTCTAATGGTCCACTGTACCCTGCATTAGCTGAATGTCTTTTTGAAATTAAAATATATGAAATGTATTCACTTAAAAAATGCACTTGATATATACGCGCCACTTACCCTTACTTGACCCACAAACGCATTGGCTTCTTCTTCGACCACGGACAGATTTCGAGGCAGATAGGGATCGAACACTGGGGCGTTGTCATTGACATCTGTCACTAACACATTTACCGTGGCAGTTGAGGTCTTAAAAGAAACAACAAAAAAGATTCCATGTGAAAAGAGTTATTTTTGTTTTGATGTCAGCTAATTGGCCATCTTGGCATTTGTCTAGCTGAAGAGCATCTCATTACTATTCCTAGTCCCTAGCTTTCCAAAAAAGGAAAAAGAAGAAAAAAAAGGAGGAAGCTTGCAATTTTCAAGCACCTCAAAAACCCACATGGAAAAAGCAAATGATGACATTAAAGGGCAAACATCTTCTTGAAAATGTCAAGTATTTCCTGGAGGCTTACTTTTAGGAAGTGATTTTGCCTTTATCTTGTTCACATTTTACGGGTGGCAAGCTTTTGTTTATACACACGTGTACCTCCTTTTCTCTGAAATGTAACACTTCCGTAGCCTTGATCACTTACATTTTTCACTACTTAGAAAATAAAACTTGTACATTATAAAAGAGCACAGTGCATCAAGTGGGTATTTTCAGGTAAGTAAGTGCTATCAGAAAATACTATAGTCATCATTTTCGGGGTTCACATATAAACCAGGAGTCTGAGCATCATATACCATGAGTGAAGTGATTACCTTGGGATCATACAGCCCAAGAAAAAGGTAAGCAGGCACATCTACCAGTAGTATGTGCTACCTGGTGAAAAGGTACGTCCTTGGCCTGTTGCAACCAGAGTCTATTATGTAGGTCAACGACTTTTGCACAATCAAGGAACATCAGATGTGAGCCAAGCAGGAAATGGTTCTCTCTAATCAAAGCCTGAGAACAAATGCCCTGCCCCCAGCTCTGTCACAGTGTGGGGTAGATCACAGAAGCCTGGGGCCAGAATCAGAGAAAGAAAGAGTTCTCAGCTGGAACTTGAAAAATCTGTTATGCTACGACACTATGTGACAAGATGTAAATAAAAAGTAGTAGAAAAAAAGCAGGAGAAAATAATTACCCAAATTTTGTTTTAAAATATACCAACACAGTTTGTCCTACTTGCAAATGATGTGCGGTGAAAGGCTGACATGCTGAGCAGAAATACGAGGTTCAGAGGGAGTGACTGAGGAGACAGCCATCAGGGACCGAGGGATCAAACACTGCATTCCTCAGCCACCAAAGAGGCCAGGACCTGGGAAATGTCCCCTCCTTCCCGTTGGGATCACTGAAGTTCTACACTCTCTTAATAATTCTTCATGGGGTCTAGACCATGCCTCACTGTGACTAAAACCCAACTTTCAAACTCTGATTGAATTAGGGTGGTTTTCTCCTATTTTAACAGAGGCAAAAGTATATCCTCTTTTGAGCAATATGACTTTACCCCAAGATTTATTATTTTTTCACATGCAATATCTAGGAGTCATTAAATTTACCATGCATAGCAGGGAATTCTTGGGTATCCATAATGGGTTCTTTCTCTATTTGTGTGCTGGCTACGTTGGTGGGTTTATTATGTGAAAATTCATACAACCATTCAGTATGATTTGTACATGTTTTTATATGTAAAAGTCCAGTAAAATTTTTATTTAAAGGCATGCCAATGATGACCAGAAGAGTGCTGTCTAGTCAAAATGAGGAAACAACCTAAATGCCTACCCATAAAGATGCTTATATAGATTGCTTTCTGTGTACAGTAGAAGAATATACAGTACTGAGAATGAACAAATCACTATAACAAGTAACCACACAGATAATCTTCATGAACATAAGGCAAAGTGTAAGAAATCAGACACAAAGCACCACACACCATATGACTCCCAGGGTATACATTTCAAAGATTGGCAAATGTCTCCACTGTGAGAGAAGTCAGAATAGGGTCACGTTTGTGAAGAAGGTGGGCTGGGAATGCCACAGCCATAAGGCTGGGCTTTTGGGGGCCAATTAATTTCTGTTTCTTGCTCTAAGTGTTGATTACATAAATGTGTTCACTATGTGAAAATTCGTTAAGCTGCACAAGTGAGGTTTGGGCATTCTTCTGTGTGCGTATCTCCGTGAAACTACTTAATTTAAAAGATGCACAAGCACAAGCTCACACTTGTATGTAGATATATGTGGGTCTCTATAAAGCCAAATAGGATCTGATTCAATGACATACAGAAAATTTAATTTGCTTCTTTTAATTTTTATATATTTTCCAAATTTTCTCCAACAAGGCTACCTTCCTTTTGTAACAAAAAACAGCTTAACAAATGTTATTTCTCTCAAAGTTGTGTAAGAGATAAAACCAGCAAAAGGATGTTTTTATAGTAGTAGTAGTTCCCAATTTGCCTGAGAGTGAATAGGACATTAAAAGTGACAGTGTGGAGTCAAAACCTAAGAGCAGCCACACTAGAGTCTGCTGACTTTCCTTCAAATTGTCTGACCCTCTTTATACCAGTCTATCTGTATTTCCTTGTCAATCTTCTAAATGGATTTCCATCCTATTCTTCCAAATCCCCATTCTTGACACTGTAGTGTATGATGTTTTCAGACTGTTTTGGTGCTCAAAGACTACGGATTGTAGTTGAGTAATGCAGAAGACAGCTGGATCACCAAGTAATCTGGAAAGTTAAACAAGTCTGCCATTTTGTGCTAATAGGGACTGAAATTTAAGGACCATGTAGATGTATTTCTCTATAACTTAGTAACTGTGTATGACATGAGGAGAATCCATGTCTCTCTTTATAGAATTATTAAGTAAAAATGCACATAGAATAATTTCTAGCTTATGTATTTCTTGAAGTGTAGTCTGAAAACCATTTACATCAGAATCACTTGGTTAATCATTAAAAATGCCCGGGTGACACCTTAGACCTACTGATTCTATTCATTTAAATCTACTGAAAGAGTAGATTAGTTAGTTGTAAAGCACAATCATGTACAATTTTTGGTTGGTTCAGGAAGACGGCAATCATACTTCAACATGGTTCTGTGCCCTACAGGGTGTTTATGTATCTTATCAAGCACAGATTTTCAGTTGGTTAAGATGAAATACTTAGGAAATCAGCTCAGGTCATTTTAGGTAAAGTAGGTAAAAAGAACACTATGTTAGCTAACACATGTTCCCAATTGATCTGAAAATCAATTTATATTATTCCAATCACATAAAAAAGATCAGATACCAAACTAACAAGCTTGATCAGTGCAAAGCTACCTGCTTTGCATCAAGGAGATCTGTCTTACTGCCTATTGTCTCAGAAGTTGTACCGACTTCTAACTTCACTACACCAGCTGGAAATAGTTGCAGTTAAATACTACATTCCACCAATTATCACTTTTGGGCTCATTACTTACTTTAATTATAATGTGTCACAGATTTTTATTTTGTTTTGCATCATGGATAAATCCTTACAGCACATATTAGAATTCTCAACAATGCAAGCAGGTTGTTGTAAGAGACAATGTGGATACACATTTATTTTCAGAAACTGTATGGCCCTGAAATAAAGTCACTGATATGGTATATTTGGTTTGGAATAGTATAAAACACGTGAGATGTAAAGTCAAAGTCAAAAACAAACAAACAGAAAAAATACAAACATATGCATGTTCATCTACACAAACCATTTTTTATTATTCATGAGAACTTTTTTTTAAAAATATCTTGTAATCTTCCTCTATTTTACATTATGGACTTTATTGAATCTATCAAGCTAATTTCTTAAATTATTGAAAACTTGGTTTAACTAGAAGATATTTAGGGTGTTCAAAATATATTCATTCTCCAGTCACTGAAGATATAATTATGATGATTTCTACTGACATGGGCCTAAATGAAACTATATACTCATAAACTGACAGAAGAATCTGCACTATATACTATATAATTGAGAAATAGAAAATGGAACGATGTAGCCGCCTTTTTCTTTTTGTCAATGTAGAAATGTATCCATAGACACACAGACACACACACACACCCTTTACAAGTTTCTATGGACATGCATGTTCAAAATAACTTTTATTAGTACATTTAATTCCTTTCAATAAAAATGGAAACAATGAGGATGTGTCTAGGATCTGACCATTTTTGTCGCTCAATAGGACAAGGAGAAGGTATACACTCTGCATTGAGCATTCTTTTTAGGAAGTGCTAATCCAAAACATTTTTATTCATAGCTACAAGTCATCCTGTGGCTACAACATCAAGAGGCAAGCCAGGCTGACCCAGATTCTAGAGTTTCTCCGATGACCGAGGGCGACCTTCCTAGCAGTGAGGCTGACATGGGGGGCTTTTTCCCCTTCTGAGAATGAAAGAGTACGAATGTCTCCCAGAAAAGTAGGAAAAGGGGTGCCTTCCTGTCTGGATTACGGGAGCAGAAGGGGAGACACAGAGAGGACAAGGAGATCGGGTGCAAAGGTCCTCCTCTCCACCCCTTGTCCTCCACCACTCTGGGCCACGTCTACACCCACCAGGCACTGGAACAGCACTTAGGGAACGTGGTGATAGGTGCTGAGAAAGTAAGAGAACTTGGGGAGAAACGGTGGCTGACTCGCATGGAATATGGAAGCCTCCAGAGAATCTCCATGGCAGTCACATCTAATAGCACCTCGTGGTGAATATGCAGCAGTGGCGAGGACAGGTGGCTAGAGAGAGAATCGGGGTTTCTTTGTGTGCTCAGGAATCGCAGATGCTGAGAGATCACTACCTGAGCAAGGCCTCGGGTGAGGGCGGAGGACCTCGGTGGTCATGTCAATTCACATCAATTCATGTCAGCTCTACGTGGCAATGGATGCACCAAACACCCAAAGGGTCATTAGGGAACTGGATCAAATTAAAAAGCCCGCAGTTGAGAGGCCAAAACAGACACACACGCACCATATAAACAGACGCCAGCACAGATGGAGGCATTCAAGCTGGGTGCCCCCCTCCCCACACCAAGAACCAGTAATCACACCTGCCCCTGTACAATTTTAGGGTGAGGGCCGGGAAGAGAGGAGGAGACAATCAGCAGCTGCACTGGTGAGTGTTCACCTAGAAGAGTATTTAAAACCTAAGATGCTGGGATGTTGTTTTAAGCAAGTGGGACCTGACCCAGCCCAGATACACATTACAATCTAGGTAGCAGAGTGGGCTCATGAAGATTGGATTAGGTGTAAAAAAAAATACAGGAGCTTTTAACTCTGTGCACATCTGAGCACTGCATGAGGAGAGTACATACTTTATAGTATATGTAACATATTGTAATAATACATGTTAATATATCACATATAATAGAAACTAGAAGAATATCATAGATTATCTCACAATGAAAAAATATCAAATTTCTGGAATATTTCCTTCAGAAAACACTAAAATATCAGTATTTTGTTCCCCCAAACCAAGAAATACGAATCTACGCTTTTCAAAGAGAATGAAGAAGTAGCTCATTCTCTTTCAAAATTACACGGTCTGGGGCGCCTGGGTGGCGCAGTCGGTTAAGCGTCCGACTTCAGCCAGGTCACGATCTCGCGGTCCGTGAGTTCGAGCCCCGCGTTGGGCTCCGGGCTGATGGCTCGGAGCCTGGAGCCTGTTTCCGATCCTGTGTCTCCCTCTCTCTCTGCCCCTCCCCCGTTCATGCTCTGTCTCTCTCTGTCCCAAAAAAAATAAATAAACGTTGAAAAAAAAAATTAAAAAAAAAAAAATTACACGGTCACATCTCTTTACAAAATTATACACCCAAATAAACCCACTGCGGTTTTGTTTTCTCAAATAACACCAGGATATATCAGGATATATATTTATTGTAGGCACACATATACATAGGCAGAATTATTTCATTCTACAGTTTTATTAAACTAACTATATTAAAATTCAGTTATTTGAATTTCCCACACAAGTCTTCTTGCATATATATTTTTCCTTTCTTTTTTCCCCCATAGTTTGATTAAACAGTTAATTGTTCACTTCTAGATTCTAATTGCTAATTTATATCATCATGTTTAAAAGACATTCAGGGAATAATACTAGTTCAAGGCCCAAGCATAGATGCTAAGCCTATTGCCAATCTGAAATTGTAAAACATCACCGACATTCACTGTAAAAGCCATAACTGAGTAAGTCAAGCTAGGCGTTCTAGAGCATTCTACAGATATAGCAAACAAGATTGCTGAACTCATGGGATCTGGTCAGAAATATCCACACCCACAGAACAACTTTGGGTTTTGAATAAGAATCAGCCTATTGGAAATGGACAACTGATACATTTGTTTTAAAGAAACAACAACAAAAGAGGAAATCCTGCCCTCAATTTGCATGTTTACATCTTTCACTGTGATTTGCATATGTATGTATTTTGCTGTGTTTTTGGTTTAAGGACATCTGTAATCCACAAGCCCTACTCCCTAGCTAGCTGTCTTTCAGCCCAGTATGGATAATAAGATAAGAAGCAGTATGCTAGGTATGGTCCCTGGAAAAGCTCCAGCTCCATGAGAAAAGAGGGCATCTTTACCCTCTGCTCCTTGCAATGGAGAGTAGGTGCCTGGAGTTGCATCAGCCACCATAAGACCATTAGGTATCAGGAATGAAGATGCAAGCAAGCACTATTAAGTGCAGAGCAGAAATGAGGCAGAGGGCACCCTGATGCCACTGTGGAGCCCCCGCGCCAACCATTTCCTGCCCACCTCAACGCTTCTTTATATTTGAGACAAACCCTGATTTGTTTAAGCCCCTGCTGTTTGGGCTTCCCCGTACTTACAAGCCTATTCCTACAGTCTATTGCTGCCACTGACTGTTGAAGGAGTTCAGAGGACATCACCCCAAAATATGCCACTCCGGTGTATTGACTTTTGAGATAAAGGTACTTGAAGAACAACAAATACAGGAAAAACACTCAGTCCTTCTTTCTTTTTCTTGAAGGCAGGATATTAAATTGCTACGTGAAAGATGTATTCCCTGTATGAGAAGGAAGGTAACATTTTTATGCCCAACAAGAGCAAGAAATTGAGATGGAGAGAATTCTATGTAGGCTGACCTTGTTAAAATAATTCATAGCTCCCTTCAGCCTCTCCGCGTAGTTTAGTTGCTTTTCTGCACCTGCCTCTGATCCTTTTTTTTTTTTTTTTTTTTTTTTTTGGTGCCTCTGATCCTTTTATCCACTATTATAGCAAGTAGATTTCACTAATTCTTTGGGTCTTCGTTTCCTTATGGGGGTTGCCATGTCATGTAAAATTTAAATAAATGCGCTTTTTCCTGTTAGTCTGACTTTGTCAGTTTAATTTTCAGACCCAGCCAGGGACCATAAAAGACTCGAGGAAAAATTCTCCCTCTCTGTTGATCAAATTGTATCCATAAGCATAATAAAGTTTGCCCACATTTTCCAATAAAATTTTCCCAAAAAATGTATTTTTAGCTCAGATCGTTTGGATTTAGTTTATAAGTAAAATAAATGTGAAATAAATAAATGTGAAATGTGAAATGTGACATTTAGTTTATAAGTAAAATAAATGTGAAATAAATAAATAAATGTGAAAAAGAAGCTTCTGAAAAGAAATTGAGTGTATATTCCTTCCAAAAAATGCATTTGGGAGCTATCCTATATGTTATTATTATAAATTAGGTAAAACACAACTGCTTAAAAATGTGTACGATATATAAAATTTTCAAAGTCTATTTCACCAAAAATGTGAAAATATTGGAATAAAATATGGTAGAAGCTTTATTAAGGAATTTTCAACTTCACAGATTTGTAAGTAATACCAAGTACCTGTAGATAACTACTAAAATCCAGAAAGTATGAGCTTATCTGTAGTCATATAGCTAAAGAAGTCTATTTATAATGAGATATGTAACTTACATGTATAGATTTTTTTTTTAAACTACTCTTGACAAAGTTACATTTAGAAAAGGGGAAAAAAAGGGGCGCCTGGGTGGCGCAGTCGGTTAAGCGTCCGACTTCAGCCAGGTCACGATCTCGCGGTCCGTGAGTTCGAGCCCCGCGTCAGGCTCTGGGCTGATGGCTCAGAGCCTGGAGCCTGTTTCCGATTCTGTGTCTCCCTCTCTCTCTCTCTGCCCCTCCCCCGTTCATGCTCTGTCTCTCTCTGTCCCAAAAATAAATAAACGTTGAAAAAAAAAAATAAAATAAAAAAATAAAAAAATAAAAAAATAAAAAAAAAAAAGAAAAGGGGAAAAAAAAATACAAGAACATCAAAAAAAGTTCCCTCAACCGTGTCTACAACACATCAGCAATGACCACTAGAATATTAGCCCTCTTCTCCCCTAACCACATTTTGAAGATTGCAGGGAGGTGGTTTTTTTATGATGAAATCAAATTATATCTTCTCAATCTGTTTCACACAAATTGCTGGTAATCATTTTGATTTAAGAAGAGTCCATCCACCTGGGGACACTGCCCATTAAATATCTTTCTTGAAAACCATAACCATTAAGGTCGAATGGTTAGTTTTACCATAACTCTACAAAGGAGTAACTTTAAACGTACAGATAAGAAGAATGCTATCAAAATGTGAGACAGTTGTGATTATGTAATCACTTTCTCTTCAGGAACCCGCTATATGTACCCATTTGTAAGTCCATCCCTAACATTATATAAATAATGGAATTAACTAAAGAAGCTTTTTTTTTTTTTTTTTTGATTCCTTTCTCTACTGGTACTCTCAATACAAACTTTTGAAAATAAAACACCTTCACTTAAAAGGATCATAATTTTAAAGCTGAATGAGACCTTATTGATCATACGAATGAAAATGTGGGGGAGCTGGAAATGCTAAATGACCTGTCCAAGGGGTCTGACATACACAAGTAACCAGAAAAAAAAAAAAAAAAACAAAACACTCTCCGGATGCCTGGGTGGCTCCAGTCGGTTGAGCTTCCGACTTCAGCTCAGAACATGATCTCATGGTTTGTGTCAGCTGTGCTGACAGCTCAGAGCCTGGAACCTGCTTCGAATTCTGTGTCTCTCTCTCTCTCTGCCCCTCGCCCGCTCATGCTCTGTCTCTCTCCCTTTCCTTCAAAAGTAAATAAACATTGAAAAAAATTTAAAAAAAAAAAAAGAAAGAAAAATGCTCTAGAAGAAATTAAACCACTATATTTAACCCATAATTGATTCTCTGTTTTTGATGTGGAGAAACCCATAATCAGTGGATTGACACTATACCAGATATCTTAATATACTATTTATTTTCTATCTGTTCTCTTGTCTAAGGAATGATTTTTAAAAGGTTCCTAGCTATTATCACTGCCACTAACATCTGATTTGTAACCTGATGTATCCCAAAGCTGTGCATTATGTTTTCTTTTTTTCTATTCTAATAGCTGACCTGAGTGCTCCTTGCTTATTTTAGTTCACTCTAATGACACCCCTTCCTCCATGCTGAGTAATTCCTCAGGATCCTCCCTCCATCATTTCCTGGCCAAGTTACCAATTAGTCTTCCACCATACAGCAAAGCCTTCACTTATTGTCTTCTTGAGACTCCCATTTGCCTTCTTCATGTAGGTCTAACCCAGGCACACTCTTAATCAAGGACACCTTGATTAATCCTTAATCAAGGATTAAAACTTAATCTCAGTTTTATTTTTCTTCACACAGCTAAGTACTTTGTCCTGGCCACACTATTTACTCAGACTGTCCTGTATACAGCAAAACCTTGGAATGTGAATAACTTGTTCTGCAGGCATTCCCCAAGATGGGCAAACATTTCTAACAAATTGTAACTTGATAAATGAGCGACATCTTGTAATACTTGAGTGGTACGTGATGCTGAATGTCACATAATCACAACTGAGCCAATGGTTCTTGAAATTTGCTTTGATAGACGAGTGCTTTGGATTACAAGCATGTTTTCAGAACGAATTATGCACGCAAACCAAGGTTTTACTCTATTTTATTTTCTACATATAACTGTTCTACCTAATGTTTGAGAAATGGCAAATGGCTTATTATTGGCAGATGCATCGATTAATTTTCTGAGCAATCCTCTTCAAATAAGTGTGAGGAGAGCATCATATGCCCCCAATCAACCTACCATATAGATTAATCAATTAATTTCAAGTCAGGTGGAGCTATGCTGCTATTGTAATTGGGTGAGCCTCACCTATGCTCCCAACCTGAATTTGAAATTATTTCCAGAGAACAGTACTGAATTGGCCTATAACGTGCTGAGTTTGCCTATAAGCATCTGACTAAACAGGAAACTACTCCGTGCCATAGAAATGTTGAAAAAAGTCTAATGACCTGTTACCAACAATTGAAATGTTACAGTGTTTAAAAATTAGAACAGTAGTGGTTGTAAGCAAGGTGGTTTAAAGAATACAGTCAAATGATTTTAAAACACTCCAGAAGGACTAAACAAAATTTATCCTGTCTGGAATTATGGGCCATGTAAAGCACTTCCATCACCAAGGATTAGTCAGGACCCTGAGTGCTGCTTACAAATGACCTGTGGAATCAGTCAACTTGGTTTCCTAAGTGCTTCAAGACATTTATCTGCAGTCCCCCCACCCCCACCAAAAACTGACATTAAAGGGAACAGGCTGCGATAGGGTAAAACAGCCAGGACACATTTTGGGGCGCAGTGCAGGTGATCCTGTTCATGGACTGCATTCTAGGCTGTTAGACTTCAATTTCCCCACGAGTTGGGTAAGAATGTCAATCACAAATATCTATTCTGTTCCTAAGAGATTCAGAGTATACGCTCATCTATTAAAAGAGTGCATTGGAGAAAAGACCACTTCTCCAAGTAATTTAAGGAGCTGCTCCTCGTGAAAGAGATTATTCCTGGACTCAGGATGGTGACACATTGTTTCGGAGTATCAGACTACAAGTCTCTCAGTTTCTCCAGCACTGTGCTTACCACCCTTCGGTCCCCAGGCCAAGTACTCACCCCATCCGGCCTGCCATCGGAAGCAGTGACGATCAGAATGTAGCGATCCGTGCTCTCCCTGTCCAGGGCTTTCCCTAAGGTTAGAATCCCAGTACTAGTGACAGAGAAAACAAACAAACAGATAAGACACACAAAGATCTTTTGTCACAGGGAGTCTTCCTCCCATCAGGAACTACTCTTGACAGGTTTTTCCCCTTCAGCAAATGTAGCCTGAATATTTAAGATGCCTGATTCTAGGATTCATGTTGATGATTAAAAAAACCCTTTAAGGCTGATGAGCTTATTAGTGACAATGAAAAACCCCCAAACTGAATGAGATAACTGAGCTGATTCTCCAGCCTCCAAGAGAAAAATAAAACTACTCTTAATTCATTTCGGGAAGAAAGATGTCTATCTTGTTTATGATTATTTCAAAGGTAAAAGACTTCATTAGTCGTTAGTAGTTTCATAATCCTTTGAATCAAGGAATGGTTTCTTAGAACTAATACATAGCATTCCTGTTCATCCTCACATATGTGCCCATACTGGAAATGCAAATATCTAAATTCTATCTTTGACAAATCCTAGTGATTAACATTTACTTTTTCTTCTTTCCCAGTTTCAAAACAATGGAGGCTCATTGTAGAAAATTAGAAAATATGCAGTAAAATGTTAAAACTTTCATGGGTATTAGGATTATTTTTGTAATATTTATTTTTATTCTCCATAGTAATCAGATTTAGATACATTATACTATTTTCCAAAGAGGATTCAGACCGCAATATTTTACATTCTTTTTAAGGAAACATAATTTTATCAGCATTCACTCTCCCATTTTATAATTTATAAAAAACAGACTTTTGTTGGATACACTAACAATTGTATCATTTTGTTATTCTTTTGAAATTTAGATATTTCTTTATTTTATTTATTATATATAATGGGAGATGAAGAGCCTTTGGACAAATTCTCATAATTAGAATATTTTAATACTACTTCTTACCCTTTCACTGTTTAAAATCAATGTGTCCAAATAGTTAATACTTTCTTCTCCAATGTAATTTGTCTTATAACAGTTTGGTTACTTCTAATCCTCTCTAAAACAAATCCCCAAATTTTTATCTTAGATTTTACAATCTGACATCTGATATGTGACATTTTAATAAAGGCCTACCGAGTATCTATTGTGGAGGAGAGGTTATATTAATATAATAAAGCATTAAAATATTTATTCAAGCATAAAAACATAATTTGTTTCTGACTGATAGAAGGCTTTCACATTTTGACACAAGTGCTTTTATTGTTACAGCGGAATTTAAGCAATTCACATCATACATGGTAGTTGGGTAAAAACAGTTAACACCAATGAATCAAAGTCAGAGTCACGGTTACTCTATTTGCTTTATTTTATTGTTGTTGATCGAATGGACTTTAAAAAGTTCTAGCATATGGTATAACTATAGAAAACGAAGTTTACTAGTGGTACATTTTTAAATGTTTCGTCAAAAGAACTGACAACCCAGAGTTGTTCATAACAATGGCTTTTGGATGAACTTCCCACACCTCAGATGGTTCAGATAATCTCATTCTAAAATGACTTCAAGACAAAAGTAAGACATTATTGCTTCTGAGACTTACTCACAAGCAACTTAAACAGAAAATCTGAGAGCCCTAGCCATAGGACAATGAAAGAAAAAAGAAAACTGAGTTATTGCTTTCCGTTTTTCCCCTTGGTTTCAGGTTCTAATATCTATGTTCTTCCTTGTACATTAAATTAGAAAATCTCTAGAAATTTATATAGTATCCCCATTTATAGCCATATTATAATTAAACAGCTAATTTTTAATGGTCTGGTAATTGTTGCAAAGATAGCTCTTTGCTCAATACGATGTGTGCCTTGTGCCCAGTGCAGTAGGCAATTGGGCAGGATATTTGGGAGACGGAGAAGGAGAGAAAGAATAAGTAGTATCTTTTGGTATTTATAGCTGAAGGACTAGCTGATGGGTACACCTAAGCATGCTTTCCTGAAATTCCTGAAACAATTGGAAAGGGCGAGTGTTCCTACCAGCTGGCTGGAACTATAGTTCAGGATACACTGGGCTGCATCTAGGAATGCAGTAAATCTTGTACGTTCATATATTAAAAGTATGTAAGAACCGTTTATGTTAAAACAATAATAGTGCCACCTAAATTTTGCATGACTGAAAATGTATCGCACAGGGGTGACATCAGTGGTCTTGAAGATGGACGCCAGCATCCCCAGTGCTACCCTTATCCACCAAGAATTGTGTTTGTAGGTCTGGGGGATGCCTGAAGGAATGATGCATGGTTCTTGCCTTTATTTCGTCTAACCCAGAACTTACTAGAGGCAGACAAGCAGTGGGTTTTTCTAGAAAACACTGTAAGGCGGGGAGCACCCTGCAGTCACCTAAGGCAAAAGATTACAGCTGAGGTGTACAATCGAGTGCTGGAGGCCTGGAAGAAAAGGTGGGCAGAGACTTTCTTGGGAAACCAGGACATTGAGAAGCACCCACATATACTGGGGAGTGGGGTAGCACTGAGAGTCCAGAGATAAACCCATTGCATCTGCAGCCAGTTGGTTTTCAACAAGCATGAAGATTATTCAACAGGGAAAGATTCGTCTCTTAAACAAATGGTGCCGGGGCAAGTGGAGATCGACACGTGAAAGAATGACCTTGGACTGTCTTATTACACCATAGATGGAAGTTAACTCAAAACGAATGAAAAATCTAATATAAGTACTGAAACCATGAAACTCTTGGACAAAAACTTGGAGATAAATCTTCATGATCTTGGATTTGACAATAGATTCTTAAATATGACACTAAAAGCCTGAGCAGCAAAAGAAAAAAAAATAGGTATATTGGACTTCACCAAAATTAAGAATTTTTGGCATCAAAGGACATCACCAATAGAGTGGAAGAAATATACAAAATGGGAGAAAATATTTGCAAATCCTATATCTGATAAGAATCTGGCTCAGCAAATGGATAAGGGATTCTTAAAACTCAACAACAAAAATACAAACAACTCAATTAAAAATTAGGCAAAGAGGGGCGCCTGGGTGACTCCGTTGGTTAAGCGTCCGACTTCAGCTCAGGTCATGATCTGGTGGTTTGTGAGTTTGAGCCCTGCGTCAGGCTCTGTGCTGACAGCTCGGAGCCTGGAACCTGCTTCGGATTCTGTGCCTCCCTCTCTGTGCCCCTCCCCCACTCACACTCTGTCTCCGTCTCAAAAATGAATAAACATTAAAAAAAAATTAGGCAAAGGACTTGAACAGACATTTCTCCAACAAAGATACACAAGTGAGCAAAAAGCACATGGAAGGATACTCAACATCATGAATCAGCAGGGAACTAAACCAAAACTACAATGAACTCCCATTTCACACTCACTAGGATGCATACCATTAACAAAATAAATGGGAAAATAACATGTTGAGAAAGATAGAAAGGAATCAGTCGGAATGCTAGCACATTGCTGGTGGGAATGTAAACTGGTCCAGTCACTGTGGGAAACAGTCCGGCAGTTCCTCAAAAAGTAAACATAAAATTACAGTATGACCCTGCAATTCCAATTCCAGGAATATACTCAGGAGAACTGAAAACAGATTCTTAAATACATGTACATATGTGCTCATAGTGGCAGTATTCACAACAGCCAAGACCTAGAAAAACCGTCCAAATGGCCATCCAATTATGAATGGATGAAAAGAGGGCACACACACTCCATGAGATACTACACAGGTATAGAAAGGAATGAAGTCCTGACCCATGCTTCAACGTGGCTGAACTGCAAAACCTTAGGCTAAGTGAAAAAAGCCAGACACAACATTCACATGTATTATTCCATTTATAGGAAATATGGACAATAGATAAATCCGTAGAGACAGAACATAAATTGCTGGTTGCCAGGGGTAAAGGGAGGGACGGATAGGGGGCAGCCGCTTACATAATGGGTCGGGTTTCCTTTTGGAGTAATAAAGATATTCCAGAAGAAGATACAAGGGGGTCAGCAGCCGCTTACTTATTTTGGAGTAATAAAGATATTCCAGAACAAGATACAAGGGGTAGTTGTGCAATGTGGTAAGTCTGCTAAGGCCACTGAATCGTTCACTTTGACATGGTTCGTTTTATGCCATGTGAATTTCACTTCAATTATATTAATTATATCACACAGAATCCCCTCAGCAAACGTGAAGGCTATGTTTCTGAAATGAGTCGTGCTGGACAAAATCAAGCTCTGTAAGACATGAGTTGGTTTTCCTAACCATAATGATGGAGTTCCAAAGTTGTTTACACAATGTAAATAAAATGTCATGGAGGGTATCTTCTTCCAAACAAACCAGTCTGATAGCATTGAGAACCTGCATCTCCAAGTAACCATTTCTCCAACTGCCCTGTTGATTAGGAAACACTGTAGAGTAGCTGCGTCATGGGCTGAGAAAAATGATCTCACAGATTCCATGTTCCTATTGTATGCTTCCTTTAAGCGTTTTCAATACATTCTACTGGCTGTGATTTAATATTGTTTACACTCATAAGTATCTGTGTCATTCAGAGATTTATCATGTTGCCTGCGGGCATCATGTTTCAGGCTTCACGATGACATCTAGAGAGGACAGAGTGTACCTGAAATGACATGCAGAGAGGACAGAGTGTACCTGAAATAACATGGAGAGAGGATACAGTGTACCCGCAAGTGTGTGGTTGCTGCAAGTTGGACATGGTGTTCGTGTTAAATAGTGATTAGTGGTTAACAAAGGCAGACTGACAGGAGGAGGCAGGTGTGGGCTGCGGTTGAGGGAAGCGGACGGTGGCAGGGGCAAAGGGGGGGTGAAAGGCGTGAGAAGCAGTTCGTTTGAATACGTATTTTGAAAGTAGGGTTGACAGAAAAGCAAATGCACATCACTTTGTTATATGTTATTTAATCTTCAGGGAAATCATAAAGTTCACACTGATGTGAAAAGTATAATCAAGCCTTAAACTTGGTATCAAAATGAATGTAGTCATGTAGAAAATGAGCACAATGGCAGCGAAGGTAAAAGAATTTTCAAATAAAATTCTAACCACGGGCAGATATAACTCTTTGAGGTTCTTCTGTTTAGCTTTTTAACTTTTGCATTAAACTCATACGCTCTTTACAATTCTGTCTATAGGAATTCCTCACCGTCCTGCAATAATAACTTAGATATTTGGCCATCGTGCTATAAAGGAAGTTTTTAAATATATTTTGTTTAAATGTTTACTTCTCTGTCAATGTTTGGTGAATAAATATTTGCTGTATCATGTGCAACTAGCGACAAGACACCATGAGAAGTTGTTAAAATAATTCAGTATGTTACAGAACCACACAGATCTGGTCATTTAATACATGGTATGGAATGATTTTCATGAAAGATGGCTGTGATTTTTAAGAACAAGTTCTTTCCTTTAAAGAGTGTGTTCCTTTCATGGCTAAATGACTAATCCAATACATTAATATGTATATAACAGTGCAACATTTTGTAGATCTATATTAGCATTGAAGTGATTATTTATCACTACTGATGTTTTTAAAGATTTACAAAAACCTTTGGCATATTTTTATTTCAATAGAAAAAAGTAAGTTAATGGGACTGTAATAATGATTATTGCTAAAATTTGTATCATAGCACAAAATAATATAATATTTAAAGTAAACATGAATATATACTTTTTTTGTTTGAAGAAGGAAAATGTAACTAGAAACATTAATTGTATAAATTATATAGTGTCTCCTAAGGTAGACCATTATTTCTTTCCTATTAGTTTTTTTTAGGTTTATTTTACTTATTTTGAGAGAAAGAGGGAGGGGAGGAAGAGAGAGAGAGGGAGAGAAGGAGAAAGAATCTCAAGCAGGTTCTGCACCAGTAGTGGGGCTCGAACTCAAGAGCTGTGAGATTATGAGCTGAGCTGAAACCAAGAGTCGGATGCTTAACCGACGGAGCTACCCAGGCGCCCCTATTTTCTATTACTTTCTTTTTTTTAAAAATTTTTTTTTCAATGTTTATTTTTTTTGGGACAGAGAGAGACAGAGCATGAACGGGGGAGGGGCAGAGAGAGAGGGAGACACAGAGTCAGAAACAGGCTCCAGGCTCTGAGCCATCAGCCCAGAGCCCGACGCGGGGCTCGAACTCACGGACTGCGAGATCGTGACCTGGCTGAAGTCGGACGCTTAACCGACTGCGCCACCCAGGCGCCCCTCTATTACTTTCTAAAAGAGTACCTGAAGTATCTGAATCCTTAAAACTTACATAGAACCAGTGGCACTCATTTTCACAATTAGCCCAGAAATTTCAGAGAGGGAAGGGATTAAAATTTCAATTTTCCCACATTTCAAATGGGGAATATATTGGTAACGAATATATTCAATTAATATATTACTTGAATATTCAAATATATTGGTAATGGTTGAGGACAGCCTGCAAATATAATGACAGCAACAGCTCTGAGGTGGCTGAAATAAAATGACCATAGGTAGAAAGCAACGGACCCGGCGTAGTGGACTCTGAATCAAGAATGATCATCAAAGGAGACCGTGCCGTCATCACAGGGATGTTCTGGACACGGGCTGTCCCAGAAGCATCTTGCATTTAAGAATATGGCTGTCTGAGTTGAGGTGGGGGCCAAGTATCAAGAACTGTGGTCAATTTAGACAAGGAGGAGGCTGCCCTGACATCTTTCACACCTTGAAGAACCTCTGTGACCTAGTTAGGTCACACAAAAGCTGAGATGAGAGAAGAAGCAGAGAAACCCTTGCTATGGGAGCAGCTTGGGTGGAGAATTGCTTTGGTAAAGTTGGTGACTCATCAGATGTCACAGCTAGCAGCTGGAAATCCTTCAGCCTCAAGGGAGAAGCAGGTAAACACAGGGATGGAAATCCTTAACAGACAGTAAGGCCTGGGCTTCCTGCTCATGAGGGCAGGTGAAAGGTTCATTCTTGTCCTTTTAAAAAACAGCATTAGGAACATGTAATTCACAGGTAATCAAATTCACCCATTCACAAGGTATGATTCCATGAATTTTTGTTTTATTAATATGTAATTCACATGTGATCAAATTTGTACCATTTCAGGGTACAATTCCATGAATTTTAGTTTATTTGCAGAGTCGTCTGACCACCAGGACAATCAACTTTAGAATGTGTTCTTCACTGTTAGCATGGTCCACTGTCAGTGACTCCCTATTCTGTCCCACCCCCAGCCCTAGGCAACCACTAGTGTCCTGTTTTTGTCCCTAGAGATTGGCCTATTCTGGACATTTTGTAAAAGTGGAATTACACTATGTGTGGTCCTTTGTGAACAACTTTTTCCACTCAGTATAATGTTTTCAAGGCTCATCCATGTTGTAGTGGGTGTCAGCGCTACGTTCTCCTTTATTGACAAAGGATTCCAGTGTATGGATGTACATTTGGTTCATCCATTCATCCGTACATGGACATTTGAGTTGCTTCCACATTCTGCTCTTGTAAATAATTCTGTTGTGTATATATTTGTGCAACTTTTTATGTGGATGTATGTTTTCATTTCTTGAGCAGATACGGGTAGAATTATTGGGTTATATGGTGACTCTATGTGTAACATTAGAAGACGACACATTGTGGGGCACCTGGGTGGCTCAGTCGGTTGAGCGTCCGACTTCGGCTCAGGTCATGATCTCACGGTCCGTGAGTTCACGCCCCGCGTCGGGCCCTGTGCTGACGGCTCGGAGCCTGGAGCCTGTTTCGGATTCTGTGTCTCCCTCTCTCTGACCCTCCCCCGTTCATGCTCTGTCTCTCTCTGTCTCAAAAATCAATAAAAGTAAAAAAATTTTTTTTTAAAAAAGAAGACGACACATTGTTTTCCAAAGTATACACTTATTTTACTGCCCCTCCAGGAATATATGAGGACTCAAATCTCCAAGTCCTCAGCCACACTTACCATCTCCTTTCTTTGTCAGTATAGACACTCAAAGGAGGTGAGAAGCAGTGCCTTGTGATTTTCACCTGCATTTCCCTAATGATAGTTGATCGTGACTGAATTTCCATGTGCTTACTGGCCGTTCATGTAGCTTCTTTGGAGAAATGTCTATTCAAATTCCTGTCCATTTTTATTTGGGTTATTTCTTTGTTTACTTTTGAGTTGTAATGGTTCTTTATATACGTTCTCTATACGTATGTCCTTTATTATCTGCTTTATTTAAGGGGAACGTGGGTGGCTCAGTCAGTTAAGCATCTGACTTCCACTCAGGTTGATTTCACGGTTCGTGGGTTCAAGCCCCACATCAGGCTCTGTGCTGACAGCTCAGAGCCTTCTTTGGATCCTCTGTCCCCCTCTCTCTCTGACCTCCCCTGCCTTCTCTCTCTCTCTCTCTCAAAAATGAATAAACATTTAAAGAAAATATTTTCTCTCAGGCTGAGTGTGGTCTTCACTTTCTTGATCATGTCCTCTAAGTCACGTATTTCCCAAATTTTGATGAAGTCCAACTTATCCATCTTGTCATTTAATCACTTGTAGTTTAGTGTCATATCTAAAAAAAACATTGCCTACAGATTTACTGTATTTTCTTCTAACAGTTATATAAATTTTTTTACCTCTAATATTCAGGTCTATGATCCAGTTGAGCTAATCTTTGCAAATGGCAAGAAGATAAAGACAAAACTTCATTCTTTTGTATGTTGCCCCAAACTTCATTTATTGAAAAGATTATTCTTTCCTGACGGGATTGTTTTGGACTTTTTTTTGGGGTGGAGGGAACCGATTGGCCATAAATGTTAGGGGTTATTTCTAGACCCTTAACTTTATTCTAGTGATCTGTATCTGCATTTTAAAACAAGCACCACACAGTATTGATTACAGTGAAAAATGTCCCTTGAAAAAGTTTTATTCATTTCAGGATGATTGTAAACTTTAGCTACTTAAGATCTGTACATACCTATTGGAGAAAATTCAAAATAGTTAAGTCTTTCCATTTTTTAAATGTAAGTTTACTCGTGTGAAATCTAAAAGTCTGAGAAATACTGTTTCTAACTGTGTACTAACTCACAGTTGGAACATCCTAGTGGACTTGACAATATAGGTGCTTTTCCCAAGACCAGTGACCACACATGGCTCTCTTGAGTTGGCCTTATGTACAGGATATTTGTGAGACTGAAGCAATGCCTGGGTCATTTGTCAAAATGTTCACTTTATAACCATGGGCCAACTTTAGGCTTCCATACTTTTAGGGAGTAAAGCAACTCAGGGCCACACAGAAAGAACGAGAGAGGTAGCGAGCATGACTCTTTAACGACCAGCCATAGGGGACAGAAGCAAGCCTACTGTGATCTTGCAGAAGGAAGCCAGTGATCTCTCAAGGGTTCAGTGTTCCTCCTGACTTTCTCCTGGTGATGACTAACATGTCTCTGCTGTGCTCAGAGAGCTGGGTACAGTCACACTGATAGAGACCCCAGGAGGTCTGGCAGGGACACTCAATATTTTGTGTAAGCTGTTTAAGACTATATGTACTTTACTCAAAAACTGAAGGATGGATTTTGGTGGTACTTTAACTTGGAATTTATGCTTTGTCTTACATAATTCTCTTTGGATGAACAATTTAGCGCCACGTTACTCTTTGTAGAAATGCCCTTGTTATTATGAGTAACTGACAACTTTAAAGGGATCTAATTAATCCCAGCCTACAAATAAAATGTTTCCACCTCAGTGGATTTTACCTAGTAAAAATGTTTAAAATAAATAGTCTCCTGGGTAATATTTCTGAATTCAGAATTATCCCCCGCCCCCAGACCTCATTAACATTCATGGGGAACAAAAAGTAAAATAAAACTACAAACAGCTGAAAGTCTCTGATTAGAAGTCTGTTCCCTTGGTACCAATACATTGTTTAATGCTTTTTTTTTTTAAATAAATTTTGAAATCATTTTTAACTTACGTTTCTGAAAGATTAAAAACTCGCTGGGGATCTCCATTCTCAATGGCATATGTTATTGGGTCTCCCTCTCGATCAGTTGCCTTCAGAGAGAAAACACGACTAAATTATCAAGTGATTGATACCCTCCTAGTCAGTACAGTACAATATAGAAGCTTGAAACCAACATTACAGGATATCCATGAGACTCTTAAAGAATAAAAAATGAGCTGATGGCAGGAGGTAAAATACAGAATTTCATATCTGACCTCAGCATCCTGTCATTTTATCTCATGTGAAAGTAGTAAGTGTGAGTAAGAATAGTATTTTCTTCACATATACGTAATCTTACCTGGAGTGGAAATATAGTAATGACTTTCCTAAGGTTTGTGTACTTAATTTTACCCGAGTGGATCGCTACACTCTGCATAAATGTTTGCAGTGCAGAGAAATTCCTTTTTCTGCTGAGAATATATCGAGTCAGGGAGCTTTGTGGTTAAGAATCTCGAACCTGAAGCCAAAAGCCCGAATTCAAAAGTGGCTCCACTGACGAGATATGTGATTATTTTTCAATTTCTTCATTTGTAAATGAGAACTAGAACAATACAAAAGTTAATCACTATTGGGAGGTTTAACTGAAATGATTTATGTCTGGGCACACAGACTAACATCTGGTGCGTTGAAAGTTTCCAAAAAATATTACTCTTTTTTTTTTTTTCTTTTTCCCCACCTTCACTCAATTCAGAGAAGAAAAAAACTATAGCTTTGGACTTTGAGTATATATATCCCTAACCCCAGCCTTTCCTCAGCATTTCAGGCATATCCCCTGCCGACCTGAACACCCAGTTGGATGAGTGACAATCATCCCCAATTTAAAATGTTCAAACCCCCAAATCCTGCTCTCTCTCTCCCTCCTCTGCCCTCAAGAAAACAACAGCCTACTGTTCTCAGTCTTAGTTATCTCAGTGATCGTGGAGACTGCAACCCCCACCCCCCTTTTTGCTCAGGCCTCATACCTTGACTTTAATTGCTCATTCCTACTCTCCAGGGCACCCCATCAGCAAATCCCACTGGGTCCATCCCCAAACTGTCTGCAGTGTAAATCTGTATCCGATCCCCATCCCCACTACTATCTTCTTCATGGATCCTAGTAATGACCATCTTCCTGGTGGCCCTGATGTTTCCCTTGTACCCTCCCTGCAGTCAAATTTTAATCAAGCAAAGTGATCACTTTTTTCAGACCTACGCTTTATTTCTTTTGAGTAACACTATTACATTATTACAGATACACAATAAAACACAATGGAATAAAATAGTAAGATACAATGAAATAATAAACTACCTAGGGTAATATCTTTGAAACATTCCATATATGTCTAAATCTAAACTTTTAATTTAAAATCTAAAATTAATTGTAATAGAAATCTGAGAGTAGAGAGCAAGAAAAAAATATCGTTTTTAATTTTTTTTTTTTTTTCAACGTTTATTTATTTTTGGGACAGAGAGAGACAGAGCATGAACGGGGAAGGGGCAGAGAGAGAGGGAGACACAGAATTGGAAACAGGCTCCAGGTTCTGAGCCATCAGCCCAGAGCCTGACGCGGGGCTCAAACTCACAGACCGGGAGATCGTGACCTGGCTGAAGTCGGACGCTTAACCGACTGCGCCACCCAGGCGCCCCAAAATATCGTTTTTAAACAGGCTCAATGGAATTGATCGCAGATGCTTGATATTTTCATCATTTCTTGTTCTTTGCCAGGCAAGTATTAGCCAAAAAAGATAAAACAGAACTACAAATAATGACACAGTCCACTTTTGAAGAAACGCAGAATTATGCTATATTGGTGAGATAGGGAGACCAAAGGAGTGCATAAAAATCTGCTTTTTACTCATTTTCCCGCTTCCTTTCTAAGACCGACCCTCACCTTATTCGCGTCTTGTACTATATCCTTGCAAGGTACAAGGAGTTAATGATTTCCTTGGAGTCTTCCAGTATAACAGAAACATCTAAGGAGTGACTGGACAAGAACGGCTGACTGAGGCCATGCTAGGGAAATTTCAGAACCCCCATGTTAGACACCTCAACGCCGAGAATCTTGGCTTCAGGGAATAAGTCAGCTATGGAGGACACCTGGACGTTTTTTCTTTGTCTGACTGGTTAGGGGAAGTGTACATCAGACCACGATCCTCAGTAAAAACCCCAGATTCTGAACAAAGAGGAGACTCTCTCTCCTTTCCTTTCCGAGTCTCCCCGACATTCTATCCATACCTGGTCTCTCTGGACCTTCAATAAAGTGTGCCCTCGCCTCCTGCTGGCTCATGTTTCACTTCTGTCCTATGCACATCAGGGACCCTCCTGGCTGGCTGGTCCCGTGAGACCCACTCAGCGTCCTCGGACCTGGGCTGCCTACATCATTAAGAGACTGCATTTTACCACTAAAAAGTGCACACTGAACTTTTTCTGTTGTTTTTCTCTTTCAATCAGTCATTTAAAAAAAAATTTAATGTTCATTCATTTTGAGAAACAGAGAGAGACAGAGTGCAATTAGGGGAGGGGCACAGAGAGAGGGAGACACAGAAGCAGGTCCCAGGCTCTGAGCTGTCAGTACAGAGCCCTATGTAGGGCTCGAACCCGTGAACTGGGAGATCATGACCTGAGTCAAAATCGGACTCTCAACCGACTGAGCCACCCAGGCGCCCCTCAATCAGTCATTTTTACCTGTCATATAGTTATAGATATAATCAATTTCTTTGTATTTGTTCATTGGCATGTGGTTGTTGTTTTCTGAGAGACAATTTATTGTTTGTATTTTCAATGAGCCAGAAGTAATGGATTCTGAAACAAGATAGATTTGTGTGGATACAGATAAGTTCAGATTAATGTTAGCCTTTCTTCTAATGTATCGGGTCTACTCTAACACTTAACATTATCGCTGTGGGATGAGAGCATGGTGAATGTTGCATCATTTTATTTATGTAAGTCATTATATTGTTATGTTACTAAAATAATAACAAAGAGAAATTCCTAAAGAACTTCCCATTTTTTCATCCACATTAATTACTTTCTATTCCCGAGGTACCTTGAAATATTTCTTCCAGTTTTGTTTGGCCCTTTAAATACCTCAGACTTTAAGAAATGTGAGAGCCAGTACTTTGCCTGTCATACTTTTTAAAAAGATTTGTTTGTTGGTTGGTTTATTTTTAAGTAAGTTCCATGCCTTGCATGGAGCGCAACACAAGGCCTGAACTCAGATCAAACCTGAGCTGAGATCAAGACCTGAGCTGAGATAAAGAGTCGGATGCCCAACCGACTGAACTACCCAGGCACCTCACCTACTTCATTCTTTTTTTCTACTTAATTTTTTTTAAGTTTCTTTATTTATTTTGAGAGAGGGAGAGAGCACGAGCAGGGGAGGCGCACAAAGAGGGAGAGAGAGAATCCCACGCAGGCTCCATGGATGCAGGACTTGATCCACAAACCATGAGACCATTCATGACCTGAGCTGAAACCAAGAGTCAGAAGCTTAACCAGCTGAGCCACCCAGGTGCCCCCAACTACCTCATTCTTATATGAGGTTGTGCCCACACTAGAAAGCTTGAAGACCCAGGATTTGGAAGGAAATCCTTATCCGATTGTTTTGTTTCTTTTATTCTTTTAGCCAATCCTCTGTGGTTGTTTTAGGACCCGTGGCCAGTGGTGTAGTAATTAGGGAGGATTTATAATTTCTCAGTCAAGGAAGCAAGGGGGAAGTGTGTTATCTGGACGAGAGCTCTGAAATCTAACCACTACAAGTGTCAGCACTTGTGTAAATACTCTGTATCTCCTTCTGTCAGTATTAAGGGAAAGACATGCTTTAAAGGAAGAAATAGGACATAAAAGGTAAACATGGAAAAGTCAGAAAAAGCAATGATCCTTGTTGTAATAAGATTTGACCATATGCATATTTATGACCTAAAATACCTTTCTGAAAACACTTTATACATAGTCCTTTTTTTTTTTTTTCTATATGTGAGTCTAGCCAGCTGTCTCTGGATGATGGGCAGAAATTCAAATATGGTTTTGAACAGTGAATACTTAAGTTAACACTGATTGACTTCTTACTTTGTGCTGGGAACGATCTTTGCATGCATCATCTCATTTAAACCTCACACTAACCATGTAGGTGAAAGAGAAAGACCAAGGGCTTTGTTACCACTCCAATTAGAGTTCCCTGTAACTTACTTCATTGGAAGATACATCTGTTTTTGTTTTTTTTTTTTAACATGGAAATTAATAGTTACCATTTCATCTGAAAAATAGAGAGGGCATGGGGCTCCTGGGTGGCTCAGTCGGGTAAACTTCTGACTCCTGATTTTGGCTCAGGTCATGATCTCATGGTTCAGGGGATCAAGCCCCACTCCTGGCTCTGCACTGACAGTGTGGAGTCTGCTTGGGATTCCCTCCCTCCCTCTCTCTCCCTCTCTTCCCCTTTCCTGCTCTCTCTTTCTCTCAAAATAAATAAATAAACTTAATTTTTTTTTTTAAGGGAGAGGTTAGTGTCACTTAAGACACTAGACAGATAGAACAGAAGGGAATTTCTCATCCTTTGTACACATACATTTTCTATGACTTTATTTTTGATGAGCCGAGTCCAATGTGAGCTTCTCACACAAGGTCTTGGGGGGGAGTGGTCATCTCCCTGGGGGGTTATCCCAGCATGAACTGGGAAGGTTCCGGAACCACCCCCCTCACTCACAGCCCTGGAGCCACCTCCGCTCAGACAGGACGCCTGACTATAAGAGGAAGCTAACAAGAATAACGCATACAGTATACACTCATTGATGCACCAAATATTCATTAACCGTCTGTGCTGTGTGAATAAGCACTGAGGCTCCAATGAGACAAAATTCCGGGAGCCACACAGACAAGGATTCTTCCTTCATGCAACTTGTACTGTAAGGGGGGGCGCCAGAGACCAAGCAGAATAATTAATGAAAATATACAGCTTTCAGATCTGTGTAAGTGCAGCTGTAATATATTTTGGGAAGGACATACAGGGAGGGGAGGAGGCAGGCTTGCCATCATGTACGGGTCATCAGGAAAATGTGAAAAGTTGGCAGACGCTTGTGAAAGGGGAGACAGCAAGTCATGTGGGGAAGGGAATTCTGGCACAGGGCACGGCCAAGGAAAAGGCAGTGACATGGGGACGTGCCTCATGAATTTGAGGAATGGCGAGCAAGTGGAAAACCAGCTAATGTTTTGTGTGGCCTCAGGTAAACAACCCAAGGTTAAATATCCTTGGTTACATGATTGAGCGATGCGCACTTTGGATAGCTAGCACATCATGGAATTCAGTCACTGGTTTTCTGATAGATGTTTGACAACATGGTGAACTACGACAAAGCTAATTTTCCTTTAATTTGTGCTTGCAGGACAAAGAATATCTTTAAAGACCAAGGCCACTGCTGTTTCTAACTGCTCACCCAGACAGCTCACTGCATGTAATTCAGTTCCCCCATTTTTCAGAAGCACCAACAGGGGCACAAAAGTATTTGTCTCAATAAGTGCTGTGCTTAGGCACTGGAAAAAGAGGAATTTTGAAAAAGAAAACAAATCTTCTCTAAACTAATATTCGTTCATGTTAAAGAGGAATACAGCCATCAAGTACCATCTGGTAGAGTGCACTTTATGTGCACAGAATGATTCTGCACATTTCACAGGACATTAAGACAAACCACCTGCCCTGAGGGATTCTAAGATAGATAAAAATCAACGGATTTAGATGATCTTTTCTTTTCTCACTTAGGCAAACGAGTTCTGATTTATGTTATTAAACTGAGAGCGAGAACTGAGGTTTTCAATTCAGGGCAGCGGCGTTTCCAAAAATGTGTATGTGTGCCCTCCTGGCTTTAAACTGCTGGCCCTTTAACAAAATGTTAATGTTTAGGAATCTATTTCGATGAACAATGAAGACTTTTTAACGTCAAGAAGTCTTGTTTTGTCATTTGTGATCCTCATGTAAAATCTCCTTTTTGAAAGAAGTTCATTTGTGTAAAAAAAAGCCAATTGATTTTCTTTTTTTTTTTTAATTTTTTTTTAATGTTTATTTTTGAGACAGAGAGAGACAGAGCATGAATGGGGGAGGGGCAGAGAGAGATGGAGACACAGAATCCAAAACAGGCTCCAGGCTCTGAGCTGTCAGCACAGAGCCCGACGCGGGGCTCGAACTCACGGACCGCGAGACCGTGACCCAAGCTGAAGTAGGACGCTTAACCGACTGAGCCCCCCAGGCGCCCCTGTTTTCTAAAAAAATGTAAGTAGTAGGAAAATACTACGCAAACATGATGTATCTGAAAGTCGGATGTGCAGCTAACGTAGAATGCCTCTGTGATACCTGAGCACGCCTTAAGACCTGCAATTCTGTCCAGCTATTAAAGTATATTTCCCTACTCTACAACTTCCCAGATTTCTTAGGCATACCTTGCCATACCCATCCACTCTTGTCTTTCTTCCTACTAGTGATAATGTGCCATCTGGACCCTTAATTAGGGAAAAATTTGGGGACAGAGTTTTGCATTCTACTTTTTCTCAATTGTTGTCTTCTCATTCACTCTTGAGACCATCTCCATCATGTTTCCAACCCTCCAGCAACCTCTGCACTGAAACTGCTCTTTTCAACACCTCCAGTAAATTCCACAATAGTAAAACCACTGATTGGTTCACAGTCTTTGTTTCTGTTCTTTGTTTTGTTGGCTTGTTTTTAACTGGACTTCTGAGCAGCGTTAGACAGAACTGATCTCTCCCTTGTCCTTGATATGCTTTTTTCCCCCAAAGTCAGCTTCAGGACATGTGCTCCTCTGGGTCCC